>NW_020954639.1:6413506-6427296 GCF_900497805.2 Vombatus ursinus | reverse complement strand
CCCCCCCCAGTAGCTTTGCTTCTGGCTTTTTCCTTTTAAATTTCTTGCTTTTATTTTATTCTCTCCTCTTCAGTGACTATATCATGCTTCCTTGTCTTTTAAGGCAGGTACAATTGCTGCTGGATTTGACCCCAGGAAAGGAGGTGAAGGGTGGTTGAAGAAGAATTGATGTAAATATTAAATAATTACCTTGTTCAGTGGTCCACTAATTAAAAATGTCAATGGCTGTTTAGCTCAATCAATTCACTGTTGTTCACCCTTCAGAAGGATGAGAAGTCTTAAATAGGTGACCGAAAATTCATCACCACAAATGGAAAAACCACCTTGAAGTGTCTTTCATGCACTGGAATCAGCCCGATACAAATGACTGCACATTTTGTTGTTGTTGTTGTTGTTGTTGTTGTTGTTGTTGTGAAAAGGTGAAAATTGTAGAGATACCTTTGGTAGCCGGTAAACTTACAAATCGGAAGGGAAAGACAAAGAAACTCCAGGATAAAGCATTTAAATTTCTTGCTAAGTACGGTTCTAGGTGCTCTGGGGGGAAGAAGGAGAGGAATGTGGGGAGGAAAGGACTAGTTCTAGCCTTGTTATTAGAAGATCAGGAGATGAGTTGTGGCTGTGAAGCTAATCACTCTGAATCTCTAGAGAAGTCACTTACCTTAGCCTCAGCTTGCTCATCTGTAAAATGGGACAGTACCTTTCTTTTGTTGTCAAGAAAGCACTTTGTAAACCTTAAAGTGATCTAGAAATATGAGATGTAATTCCTAAAGCACATCAGACATAGTCCCTCCCAATTAGCGGCTGGGTTGACTTTATAAATAAGCGACTCTGGTATAATCCTCAGAGAGCGAATGAAATATGCTTTTTTTAGGAATCGACTTTCACTTTTCAGTCTTTTTCCTAGATATTTTGCTTTAGACTAGAAGTTTAATGCTGGCAAACATTTGGTGATGTGACCGAATGATTGAAAGGCTCACAAAATCCTTTGTTTCTGAAATGGCTGTTGTTTTGCATTATGCTGAATGTGGAAGAACTGGTGAGTGAAAATTAAGAACATTTGTGAGTGCTTTAGGTAAGGTTGTTGGGGGCTAGAAATCTGCATGCTGCTGGTCATCAACTGGCTATTCTTCTGCAATTTGATTTTAAGCCATCCTAAACTCTCATGATGGTTTGTGTCTGTCGGCACTGCTGAAACCTCCTCCACATTTTAGCTTCTGATATAATTTTTCATGCCTGGATTTTTAAAGTCTTCATTAAATTGACCACGTTTTAATGCAAACTCTCTTTGCAACAGAGAAAAAAAAGGTGCAGCTGTGCTGGTCCATTCACTGTAAGTGACTGTCCCAGCTGTTGGACTATTATGGCTATCCTCTTCTTAGCAGCCCTGAAAAGGCTTAGAGGAAGTTCTATTCCATAGCATGGGGACTTGCTGGATAACTGATATAACTGAGATGAATAAATCTGAGCAGCCACAAACAAGGGGGAAGGGATAGATAAAATTTTCTTTCTTGGCCTCCTGGTCTCAGAGTGTCTCTTTTTCTCCCGTTCTTCATTTGGTTTCCGTTGCTTTGGCTTTCGATGACCCTGTCCACAGAGTAACTTGTTTGTAGGACAGGAGATGGTGAAACAAACTATAGTGTAATGCTAGATGGCCCAGATGTGTTGCTTTCATGAAATTTACAACACTGGGATATTTACACCTGTCACAGCTGTCATTTACCACAGATGGATCACACAGAATTGTTCCTTATGAGTTGCAGTCAGGGGATCTGTTGCTATCTGGCTCTGCAGGAAACCTCGATTTTCTTCCGTTCAGTTTGGAGCAGTTAGAAGGACTCTCACCTATTGAGAACTAGAAACCAACTTAATCTGGTAAAGACAATTTATGTCTTTATCAACTGCCTTAATTTGGCACCCAGCCCTCCTATCCCATCCCAATCCACCTGAGCTCTAACCCTCTGCTATTTATAGTTTTCTTTATCCTCTCATTCCATCGTATCCACTGGAGTTGGTGCTCTATTGACAAATACAAATTGACTTTTATCCACATCACTTCATGCTCACCACATCTTCTTGCAATAAAAAATTAAGTTCTTTCATCAGGAGCTCCTTCTCCTCTTCTCATTTCATGTACCTCTGACATCTCTTTTTCTTTTCTCTTTGCTCCATCCTTTGGTGAATAGGTGGTCCTTCTCTGGATTTTTTTTCAAGGACGATGCCTTTACTTGTACCTTTGATCCCATTCCAGCTTATCGTATTTATCATATCGTCCCTACTATCAAACCCCTTTCCCAAAGATTTAATCTCTCCCTGTCTTTTGTTTCCTTCCCTTGGATAAGAAACCCACTTGTCAATTCCATTGTTAAAAATGCTTCATTAGATCCTACTTTCCATGATAGCTATCACCTTTACCCCTCTTCTTAGGTTAACTCCTTGGACAAGAAGTCTGCATTTGCCGCCTTCACTTTTTCTTCTCTTATTCTCTTCAAACCCTTTGCACTCTGGTTTCCAACCTCATCATTCAACTGAAACTGCTCTTTCTTGAGTTACCAGGGACCTTTTAAATGACAAATATAAAAGTCTCTTCTTAATCCACATCCTTTTTGAATCCTGCAAAGTTGACCACCTGCTCTACCTAGATACTCTTTGTTCTGTGGTTTTTCATGAAAACACTCTTTCCTGGTTCTTATACTACCTTTTGTAACATTTATCAATGTCCTTTGATTAGTCTTTCTCCATGTTACTCCCATTAACTGTGGGGGTATGTATCCCAAAGCTCTGTCCTAGGTCAAATTTTCTCTCTCTGCTTTCATTCAGTGATGTCATCAGCTCCCATGGGTTCAATGATCATCTCTATATGAATGATTCCCAGACCTCATCATTTTTATGTAGGTGATTCTTAGATCTCGATAGTCATCCCTAGTATCTCCCTTCAGCTCCAATCTGACAACACCAACTGCCAATTGGAAATTTTAAAATTAAATGTCACAAAGACATCACAAACTCAACATATTCAAAAGATAACTGGTTATATTTTCTTCAAAACTCATCCCTCTACTAAAAATTCATAATCTGTCAAGTGAACCACTATCTGTTCAGTCACCCAGCTTTACAACTTTGGATCTGTCCTTGATTTTTCCCTCTCTCTCAAACCCCATATCCAATTTAATATCCAATATTAAATTTATGATATCATGGACAGATCTCCTTCAATTACAACATTATGATACAATATAGCCACAACAAAAACTAATGAGGAAATATTAATTAGCACCTGATTATTCAGGTGCTAATTAAGCACTAATTAGGTGTTAATTAATTAACACCTAATCAGAGAAATAATTGGGTTATTGATCTCATTCCTATTTTTGAATTCTCAGTATTCCTTTTTGGAATTTAAGTCTCGTTTCTGCAATCACATTCAATATTCTTTAAAGGCAGAGAACACTTCTTATGCTTCTTAATAATCCCTTTCCCCTAATGTCTGGCAGAGTTCTTGGCACATGAAAATGACTGAAAAATACTTATTGTTTGATTGATTGACTGCATGAAAATTATCATAAGACCGTGTGAGATCATATTCTGAATTTTGCACTGTAATCATATCTGGGAAACGAGAAATGGAAAAGATGTTGATTTTGTTTTTCACCATTAGCTAGCTTAACTACATTTAAGCAAATACCATAACAAGAATGCCCAAAGTTCAAGTCCGACCTCAGACACTTGACTCTTACTAGCTATGTGACCTTGGGCAAGTCACTTAATCCTGATGGACTCACCAAAAAAAAAAAAAAGAAAAGAATGCCCAAGGTGGCCAGAAACCAACTTAAGCAGTTGACACATGATGGTATTGATCCTCAGGTAGTACCAGTTTAGAATAAAAACCCATTTATAAAGCAACAGAGAGAAGAATGATAGAAGAGCACAAACCATATTAGCTCAGAAAACAGCAGGCACCATCTGACATGTGACTTAGTATTTTAAAGAACAAATTTCAAAGGGTTAAGAGAAAGAGTAGATGAGAGCATGGCTAATAGAATTCTAGAGAGGACCAGGTTGGGATGAGAAATTTTCAAGAAGGACATTCTGAATACACAAAGGGAAAATAATTCTATGGAAGAGGAGAAAGGGGGAACTGTTTAAGGAGACAGATGTGGATGCATAGGAAACTCATGGACTAACTTGGATTTTGAAATGAAATTTACAGTAGATGGAATGAAGGGTGAATAATAGAATGGGAATATGTCACTCCTATAAAAATAGTGCTTGGAGTGCTCAATCTCCAAATGGGCTGAGGCTAGCAAGGAAAGCTAAGAACAATTCAAAAGTTTGTTTTGGTTTTTGTTTCTTTTTAGCTATGTTGGGGAACAGAGTAGGATCAAAGAAGGAATAGGACCCTGTTCAGGATCGATAGGATGATGTGGTATCAAAGCCATTCAACTGTTATTTTGCTTCAGTTTTGTATTGTTTTTTTTCTTTTTCCCCCTGAGAAAGAGAAATAACCTTTGGA
This sequence comes from Vombatus ursinus, assembly GCF_900497805.2. Lineage (NCBI taxonomy): Eukaryota > Metazoa > Chordata > Mammalia > Diprotodontia > Vombatidae > Vombatus > Vombatus ursinus. The sequence goes on along the minus strand of NW_020954639.1, from coordinate 6,422,786 downwards.
CTGGAAAAGGATAAAACAGAAGCATCTAATGGGAGGTTGAGGCCTAAGAAAAGTTAGGAGCTATCAAAAGAACAAAATCTGTCTCAAATAAACTACATTCTCACATAGTGGGAAAAAAATATCATCACTGAGCCAAAGTTAGGGATCATTGAGAGATCATAGAGGACAGGTGGAGTGCTGAAGAATCAGAGGACAATATAATCCTGATTTTCATTTAAAAAAGAGAGAGACTGGATTCCATAAACTCTCAGCCAGTGAGTCCAACTTTGACTTTTGGGAAAATCATAGGAGGTATTATTAAAGGAAAGGTTAGTGAAGGTCTAGAAAAAGAAGCAGTGATCACAAAGAACTGGTATGACTTTATCAAGAATAGACTTATTTGAGCCCCAATCTGACATCATTAACTGCTAATTGGACATTTTAAAACTGGATGTCACAAAGACATCTCAAACTCAACATATCCAAAATGCAACTTGTTATAGATTAGCTTCTTCTTTGTTGCAGGGTCATTAGACTAATAATAGAGCAGGCCAATGCAGAAAATACCATTCACCTAAATTGTAATGAAGTATTTGACAAAGTCTCATATGCTGTTCTACTGGAGAAGATGAAGAAATGAGGGTGGAACTCTAAGTATCATAGGGAGAATATGACTTTGTCATTGAGCACTATAATGAGTATATATGGCTTAGAATGGGGAGAGACTTTTGGCAGGAAGACTAATCAGCAGACTATTGAACTAATCTAAGTGTGAGATGATGAGGGCCTGAGTCAGTGAGTGGCAGTGTCAGAGGAAAGAAGGGGGCATAAATGAAAGGTAGGTTTCACAAAGGTAGAAACTACAGGGCTTGGCAGGAGATTGGATATGGGGGATGAGAGAGAGTGAAGAGTAGAGAATGACAGCTGGGTGACTGGGATGATAATGTTGCCTTCCACAGTAATAGAAATATTAGAAAGAAGTGAGGACTTGTGGGGGAAGGGTTGGAGGAGAGACATTAAGTTGAGTTTTGTGCATGTTGAGTCTAATATGTTTATAGGCCATCTAGTTGAACATGCCTATTTGGCATTAGAGATGCAATTCTGGAGTTTAGGAGAAAGATTAGGGCTGGATAAATTCGTGTGTGTGTGTGTGTGTGTGTGTGTGTGTAACTTTTAGTCTTATTTATTAACATATTATGTTTTTATATTGCATGCACATATAGAGTATTCCCACTTCCTGAGTGATTCCTTTCAACAAAGTAATACAGTCCCCTAAAACTAATAATATGGTCATCTGAAAGTGCATGCATATTTCACATCTGTAGCACCAACTTACCTATTTTAAAAAATGAACAGAAAACTATTTTCTCTTCCTTCCACTCCTCACCCATTAAAAAAAGATAAAAAAACCCGAATTCTTGTAACAAATATATATAGTCACCCAAAGACTCTAGCTTCTGGAAAAAGAACTCACTACTTAACAAAAACTGCTGGGAAAACTGGATGGTAGTATGGTAGAAACTGGGTATAGATCAACATCTTACACCCGATACCAAAATAAGGTTGAAATGGGTACATGATTTAGACATAAAGGGTGATACCATAAGTAAATTAGCAGAGCAAGGAATAGTTTACCTGTCAAATCTGTGGAGAAGGGAAGAATTTATGACCAAAAAATAGGTAGAGAACATTATGAAATGCAAAATGGATAGTTTTGATTACATTAAATTAAAGAAAGTTTTGCACAAACAAAACTAATGCAACCAAGATAAATGGCCAAAGGATATGAACAGACAGTTTTCAGAGGAAATTAAAGCTATCTATAGTTATATGAAAAAAGATTAGATTCTAATAATTATTGATTACAGAAATGTAAATTAAAACAACCCTGAGGTACCCTCTCACACCTATCAGATTGGCTAATATTACAGAAAAGGAAAATGATAAATGTTGGAGAACAGGTGGGAAAATTGGAACAATAATGCATTGTTGGTGGAGTTATGAACTGATCCAACCATTCTGGGGAGCAATTTGGAACTATACCCAAAGGGTTATAAAACTGTGCATACCCTTTGATCTAGTAATACCACTACTAGGTCTGTATCCCAAAGAGATCATAAAAAAGGGAAATGTTCCCACATGTACAAAAATATTTATAGCAGCTCTTTTTGTGGTGGCAAAGAATTGGAAATTGTGGGGATGCCAATCTATTGGGGAATGGCTGAACAAGTTGTGGTATATGAATGTAATGAAATACTATTGTTCTATAAGAAATGATGAGAAGGCAGATTTCAGAAAAACCTGCAAATACTTACATGAACTGATATGAGTGAAGTGAGCAGAACCAGGAGAACATTATGCACAGTAAAAGCAACATTGTGTGTTGATCAACTATGATAGACTTAGCTCTTTTCAGCAATACGATGATCTAAGATAATTCCAAAAGACTCGTGATGGAAAATGCTGTCCACATTCAGAGAAAGTACTATGGAGTCTGAATGTAGATTGAAGCATACTATTTTCATGTTTATTTTTTTTCTTTCTCATGATTTTTCCCTTTTGTTATGTTTTTTTCACAACATGACTAATGTGGAAATGTGTTTACATGATTGTACAAGTATAACCTCTATCAGATTGCTTTCTGTCTTGGGGAGGGGAGAGGGAATGGAGGGATGGAGAAAAATTTGGAACTCAAAATTTTACAAAAATGAATGTTGAAAACTATCTTTACATGTAATTGGAAAAAATACTATTAAGTGCAACCCCCCCCCCCCAAAAAGAACTAAATATGCATAGTCAAGTAAGACAAATCCACCCATTGGCTATACACAGATCTCTTTCTATTTTTGCATCCTAATTCACCACTCTGTAATGGATAGCATAATTCATCACTGGTTCTCTGGAATCATGAATGGTCATTATTTTGATCATAGTTCTTTCAGTTTTCAGAGTTGTTTATTTTTACAGTGTTGTTACTGTATAAGTTCTGGTTTTGGTCATTTTAGTCTTCATCGGTTTATAACATTTCTCAAAAATTTTCACTTCTAAAATCCTGATATTTTAGTATAAATTGCTTTTCTGGTTCTGTTCACTTCACTAAGCATCAGTTCATATACTGCTTCCCATGTCTTTTTGAAATTATTTAATTCCTTTGTTTCTTATAGCACAATGGTACTCTATTGCATTCATATACTAGAACTTATTCAGTCCTTTCTCAATTGCTGTGCATCCTCTTAGTTTCTTTTCTTTTTTTTTTGCCACCACAAAAAGAGCTGCTAAAATATTTTTGAATGTTAAACACCTTTCTTCTTTCTCTTGTGCATACCCTTTGATCCAGCTTTTCTTTTGGGCATTGACCTAGCACTGGTATAGCTGGGTAAAAGAGCATGCACTATTCAGTAACTTTTTTGTGTGTATTTCCAAATTGCTTTCCAGAATGGTTATATCCATTTACTGGTCAACCAATAGTTCATCAACATGTCCATTTTCTCATAACTCTCCTGCTATTCATCATTTTCTTTTTTTAATGATTCTTTGCTACTCTGATGTGTATGAGTTGGATTGATAAATAGATTTGAGAATCATAATAAAGATAATTGAATCTGTGGGGGCTGATGAGTTCTCCAAAAGAAATAGTGTAGATGAAGAAGAAAAGAGGGATTAGGACAGAACTTTGATGAACATCCACAGTCATTGGCTATGACCTGGATGATGTTCCCATAAAGGAGACTGAGAAGTAGCAGTAAGAAAGACAGGAAGAGAGCCAGGATACAGCAGTGTCAAGAAAAGCTAAAGAAAATGGTTACCAACTGTGTCAATGGTTACAGAGAGGTCAAGAAGGATAAGCACTGAGAAAAGACTACTAGTTTTGGTAATGAAGAAATCATTGGCAACTTTGGAAACAGCAAGCCTTTCATAATGTTAGCCTTCTCCCATCCCTTATAGGGGCAATGATCAGACTCCCTTTCCCAGCATAATTGTACCAGTGAACAGACTGTCTTTTGTGTGGCCCTCCACTTTACCCCACCCCATTTACTATTGTTGTCCAAGGTAAAAACTAGTTCTTAGTTTATGATTCTGGATATGGGCTCCATGATGATGTAATTAAGTGGATTTGGACTTGGTCCTAAAGAATAGTCATTTATGGTTTTCTGTCAGCTTGGATAATTTCCCCAGTAATTTATGCTTAGTCATTAGCTGTTTAACATTTCATCAGTGACTTGTATAAAGATGGAATGGTTATTAAATTTCAGATGACACATCTTGCCTTGGAAGAAAAAAGTCATTTGCTTATCCCATGGTCAAGTTAGGAAGCATTTATCATTTCCTGTGTGCCAAGCCCTGTGCTAAATGCTTAGAGATACAAAGGAAGGCAAAAAAAAAAAAACCAAACCAAAAAACAAACTAACAAACCAAAAAACATGAACAAAAACAAATGGTCCATGCTCTCAGGGAGCTCACAATCTAAAGAGGAAGACAAAACACAAACAATGATATATACAGGGGAAATGTTAGAAATATTAGAAAAAAAATTAACTCTAATAAAGAATTCTTGAACAAACTTGAAGATTTAGGGACATTCAAAAACATTCCCCCAAACATTCAGATCTTTGTCTGGATGTTCCCTATTGGAGTTCTGAGGTAGAACACGTATTGTAGAGAGTCAATTCTAATGATCCTATTCTGATTTTGTTTATTTATCTATTTATTATTAATAACTAAAAAGCAAAAAAAGTTTACATAGAAGAGCTTATTGGAGGCTCACAACAAATCTTTGAGGAAGGTACTACAGGTATTTTTATATCCATTTTTCATGGATAATGAGGGTCAGAGAGGTTAATGAGTGATCTATACAAAAGTTAGAGGCAAGATAGAATCAAAGTTTAAGTTAGGTACTCCCTCCAAATGCCATGTGTATATTTGGGGGAGGGGGAAGGGGATGAGGGTGGACCTCGACAACAACAATAAAGTAGAACAATCTTTGTTAATGTGTCTCCACAGTGATATGGAGGATTAATGGCTCATGGATTAAAATAACTCTTGCCTCATTCATAGAAAGTCATGGATGCCAGGCAGGTAGTGCAAAGGGTAGGCTGTTCAACTTGGAGTCAGGAAGACCTGAATTCAAATCTTACCCCAGACATTCTCTAACTGTGTGACCCTGGACAAGCCCCTCATTCTCAGCTTCAGTTTTTTCATCTGTAAAATGTGGATAGTAAAAAGCAACTACCTCCCAGAGTCGAATCAAGTGGGATCATCTACGTAAAAGTGCTTCGCAAACTTGAAAGTGCCATATAAATGACATTATTATTAATAAGGATATTAACCATAATTATAACAAGTTAAAAGTCTGCTTCTGTTATATTAACAACAACAACAATGAAACAACAGCAATAAAAGCAAATTTCTGAAAATCAGAGAAGACCTGTTCAAACTCTGTTTTAAGCTCTTGAGTCATTCAGGGTTGTAAATGTGTAGCACAGGGATGAGACTCCATCATCCATCTCCTTCCGGCACGTGGCTTACTTGACTTTTGATAAAGGCTCAGACCTGACTGATGATGCTGGCAAAGACGTTGTTCCAACAGGATGGAAGTGACATCAGTCAGGGAAGCACCTGGAGCCTGGGAGAGTTGTTGTCCTACGACTGCCGCAGGCGCCATCTTTTGTGGGTGTGCTGGGTAGCTGTAGTGCTCCACTGGTTTCATATATTGTAATTTATAGGAGTGTGTAGAGTCCCCATCACCACCAGAGCCTCTTGTATCCTTTCATCCCTTCTGAAGAGAGAAAGATACTCAAAGAAACAACCTGGCTTTCTACAGTATCTTCCTGTGCTTTTCTTCCTGGGGGAACAGACCAAATAGCATGATTAATGTCCTGATAGATTTGTTTTTCTTTCAGATCTTTAAGGTCACATCCAGCTCTACCATTCAGTGCTTTTATTATGCATTATTAGTATTTGCCTAATAACAACAGTGTATACAGCCCCTGTACAGAAGATGGGTTAAGTAAATAGCACACTTGGTAAATGTGGGTGACTGTTAACTGATGTGTGCATCTCATCGAAGAAGCTGTGTGTATGTGTGTACATGCATGCGTGTGTATGTACATGCATGTGTGTGAGTGTGTATGTGTAACTTTTTATGTTTTACTCTCAACTTATTTGAAAAATCTCTTGGAAGGTAACAGTTGAAATACATCTCTTTACCACTTGTTTCTCCCATCCCATGTGTGCTCTGACTTGTCAGTGTAAGGCTGCCTGAAAGACCTGAGCTGGCATTTTCTTTTGTTGTATTTTTTTTTCCAGAAAAGAACCCCCGGATTTGTAGAATTGTTTTTTTATTCTTTTTTTTTCTTTTTTAGATAACAGAAGATGCTTGAGTAGATATGTATGTATAATGCTAAAATCATGCTCTACAAACAAGGAAAATGACTTTATCATTATTCATAAAGGACCAAGTCATTCTGGGATGTTGGGGGCAGTCTGTGTTGCCTGGTTATATGCCAAGATGATGGTGTGCCAGAATATGCTTCAGTGCCTGATGTGCTGGGAGATCCAGAGGAATGAGGCCAAGGAGCTGAAATGGTCCTTCAGAATTTGGTTATGCTCCCTTGCAAGCTTACCACAGAGCTAGTTGCCTCCTGAGAATTCCTCGCTAGCTGTTTGACATCAGTTCTGTCTCTGCTCTGTGAATGTATATATAGCTTGTTGTTTGTTACTGGCTTCCCTCCTTACTCCTCAATTTTTGGCACTGAGCTGTGGTATTCCTGGCATCCTTCCCGCTCCTTTTCCCTCTTCCAGCTGGCTGCCCCTCCTGGCTCGCTGCAAACAATGGCAATTGGATGCCGACAGTGGTCATTCTCTGCATCTCCCAGGAAAGTAGGAATTTCCCCAAGTTTACCAATATCCCATAGCTTAAAGCTGTACAACAAAGTATAAAAAAGCATGGCATTTTGTGTTAGAACATCTAACCTAATGAGAGTCACTCATATGACTTTGACCAAATCATTTAGATTCTTTTGGCTTCAGTGTCTATGTCTAAAATGAGGGGTTTGGACTAGGTGTTCCCTAAGACATTTTTTTCAGCTCTAAATCTGATCCTGTTTAATAGGGGTGACAGTGTGCAGTGTGATGGAAAGATCATGGTACTTAAGAGTCATATGCAATTGAAATAATCATTCTGCAATTTATAGACTGTGTGACTTTAGGTGAGTCCCTTCACCTTTCTAAGCCTAAATTTCTCTGTCTGTAAGACTCTAGATTGGACTCAATATTCTCAAAAGTCCCAACTAGCTCCAAAATCCTGTGATCTTGCAGAACACAGCACTTTTCTCAGTTGGTATGAAAGCTCTCTGCTTCTCTCTACACTCAGCATACCCATGGAGTTCTAGGCTTTCTTTGGGATGTAAAGAAGGGAATTTTATCTACCTCATGTAGTCATCATTACCAGGGGATAAGATGTTCCATACAAGTGGAATTTTCTAGATATTATACTGGAAACCGTCCCTTTTAAGTACTAAAAACTTCTGTCATTTTAAATCTTTACGATGGAAATGTTTCCAAAATGACTTGTAAAGTTACCTGACTGCTTAAAGAGATGGTATTGAACATAACTGTACTGTAATACAACGGTACCCCAAAAGCTTTTGAGGAGGCTAGGACTATTTATGCCTATGCTGAACATAATGCTGACATCATTTAGTTCTTATGCCTGTATTTTGGCAGGTTATTTACCTTCTCTCTTTCTTCCAGCTCTACATTTTTGGTATTTGGACCCAACATTTATTGTACAGTGGAAAGAGAACGGGCTCTGGATTCAAATCCCATGTCTGATTTTTTTTTTTTTTTCATACTGACTAGTACTCTGAATTCAGCCAAGGTTTTCTATTGGTTGAATTTCACGGCTACAGCAAATTAAAGCCTCTAGTCTTCACTCATACTCATGAAACCAGGGGCTTGGGCTCATTTGCATAAGACTCTCCTCATTGGTGGGGATTGATGCCTCCCTGTGTATATGAGGAGTGGAGTTAGAGAAAGTTTGAAAGAGGAGAGATCTTGTCTTCCCACCCCCCATCAGGGTAGAGTAGCCAGCCTCATGGTCTTAAGTCTCCTGTTGTCCTCCTGGCAAGAATCAAAGGTTCCTTTGAAGAAGGGTTGTTGGAGGAGATATCTATTCATACTTCCCTTTGAGTCACAGACCTGTGTGGTCATAATAACCTACATGGATGACAAATATTTATATACACATGCATACCCTGCTCTCATATACTCATTAACTTCTTTTTTAAATTGGATGTTCATAAAAGCCTAATGATTAAATGCACACTTTTCTAATAACAGAGCAACCACTAATTTTCTTGAAGCAACTTCTGTGATGTAGGGACCATGCAGTAGAGTTCTGGATTGGCCTTCTGGAAACCCCAAACCTAGGTTGGGTTTAAATCCTGTCTCTGACATTTGCCAGCTGTATGGCCCTGAGCAAATTACTTAACCTTTCTGTGCCTGAAGTATCTCCTTAGGACTTAATCCCTAGGAGATAGACTGTTGTAGGTCTGTGATGGTGGTAGGAGCTACCCTGATAAAATCCCAGCTCTTTTGAATATTACGTTATTTCCCTCATGATTTAGGTTATTATTTGGTGCAGTGGATAGAGTGCCAGCCCTAAAGTTAGGAGGACCTGAGTTCAAATCTGCCCTTAGATACTTACTAGCTATGCGGCCCTGGGCGAGTCACTTAACCCTATTTGCCTCAGTTTCCTCATCTGTAAAATCAGCTGGAGAAGAAAATGACAAATCACTCCAGTATCTCTGCCAAGAAAACTCCAAATGGGGTCACAAAGAATTGCACAGGACTAGAAAACAACTCAACAACATGGGTGGATTACGAATGCACATTTTGGTTTTGGCCCTTTTTTGTGAAAATATCTTTATATCTTTTCCATTAAGGGACGGGAAGTTATTTTATCCATAAGATCATTGATTCAGAGCCTGAAAAAACTTGAGAATGCACATAGTCTACCCTCTTCATTTTACAGATTTGGAAACAGGCCTACAACAGTTAAGTGACTTGCCCAGGGCCACATAAGTTTCAGAGCCAAGATTTGAACCCAGTTCTTTTAACTCCAAATCCACCACTCAATTATCTATGTATTACCAGCATCAGATGCTTTGTAGTAGAGTTTCACTGTGTTACTGAAATAACACCTGTCTGTTTTTTCTTCTTTGTTGAGAGAACTTGTTTCATTTCCTTTCCCCCTAAGGAAATACTCCTCCTTGGGTAATACATACAGTGAATGAAAAAA
>NW_020954639.1:6397090-6413496 GCF_900497805.2 Vombatus ursinus | reverse complement strand
TTTTTTTTTTTTCAGAGGATACATTGGAAGCAGAGCTTTGGGTGGTCAGAGAAAAAAGGAAGTAGAATGTTTCTTTCTCTTTCCAACAACTCCAATGTTAATGGTACTACCTTTTTCACAAGCTTCTTAGGGAAAGACCTGCTTCGGTTTGGTTTCTGTACCCCCATCTCCTACTATTACAGTTCCTTGTATGGAGTAGTTGCACTACTGTATGCATTGAAGAGTAATTACAGGAATCCTATTATCTCCTAGATACTGAACATATTTAAAAAAAAAATCAGAATGAAGTTGAGGTAACTGCCATAAGTCATTACCAGAAAAATAGGATGAGGTATATATTTCTAACCATTTAAGGTTGATGATAGTGAAGAAGTGACTTTTCCATAAAACAACAGTTAGTAATCCTTAGAAGATAAGCCATTGGACTGGACAGTCCATAGATTCAATTCAACCTTGCAATTCTTATGTGCTGTGGCATAACAGAAAGGGGGAAAAAATGAATTTAGAGCAGGGGTTCTTAACCTGGAGTCTGAGAACTTGATTTTAAAATTTTTTGATCACTGTATTTCAATATGATTGATTTCCTTTGAAATGCTATGTATTGCATTTTATGCATTTAAAAACACTATTCTGAGATGGGGTCCATAGGCTTTACCAGACTGTCAAAGGGGATCCAAGGTTAAGAAGCCCTGATTTAGAGTCAGGAAACCTGGATTTGAGACTTGAATCAGCTGGTTGTTAATTGTGTGACCACTTAAGCTCTCTGGGAAAGAAAGAAATGGCATCTATAAAATGGGGGTGGTAATGACACTTCCCAGGGCTTTTGAGCAGATCAAATAGGATAATGTGTATGATGGCACTTCCCAAATGGCTGTTTTGAGACAAGCTGGCACTAGGGTGTTTTAGAAATCTTTTGACTTGACATGAGTTGGGAGCAAACACACAAAGACCATAGGATCATAAATTCAGACCTGGAAGGCACCTTTAAGGGTCACTGAGTCCAACACCATAATTTTACTAATGAGGAAAATGAGGTTGAAGGAGGTTAAACGACTTGCTTATGGTCACACAGCTAGTTGGTATCCAAAGTAGAATTTGAACTCATGTTTTCCTGACTCCAAATCCAGTGTTCTATCTACTGCATGGTGAAGTACAGCAAAAAGACAAGGCATCAGGAGACAAGTTCAAGCCCAACTCTGCTATCTGGTCTTGAGCAAATTGTTTAAACTCTCTGGACTTTAGTTTCCTTAAAATGAATTGGTGAGAGTAGGCTGTCTCTAGGGCAAAGTTTCTTAACTTGGGGTCCTGAATTAACAAAAAAAATATACACACATAACTGTAGTTCAACATAATTTGTTTTCTTTGTAATCCTAAGTAATTATTTTACACATTTAAAAACATTATTCTGAGAGTGGTCAATAGGCCTCCCCAGAATGGCGAATGGTAAAAGACACAAAAAACATTTAAGAACTCTTGCTCAAGCCCATGAAGTTTCTAATGTACTGTGACCCATTTTAAAGTTATGTACTGTATTTGATTACTACTTGAATACATTGGTCAAATGTTAGTCACTAATAACTGCAAAGTCTTCAAAGGTAAGCTGGATGCAGAAGTGGAAGTGTGACCTTCCTTGGAGAAGTGTTGTAGCCCACCCCCTCCCTGCCCCTAACAGAAGGGCTGTTATTGTGATGGCATATTGTAGTTGGGTGAAAGAAGTGACTGTATTTTTCCAGTGTATTTCAATCTAGCCCATAATGCACATTCATATACAAATATGTGTGTGTGTGCGGGCACACACACACACACACACTCACAAAATTGCACAGGCTAAAGTGAGCCCTTGAATACCATCTCTCGACTGTTTGATTCCATGATTGTTATTAAGCAGTAAAGCCATACCACCAGTTCGGGCATTTGTGCTTCTAAAAAAATGTAAATGTCACTTTTGGGTCTTTAAAAATTATTAAGCAGAGAGAAAGCTAGCAATTTTCAGTGTTTGCTTGGATGGTAAGATGCTGGAGAATTAGCATTACTCTTGAGAGATGCCATTGGTTAGCTGGAGGGAAAAGGGATATCAATTATACATAATCTAAGAAGCTCTGCATAATAATCAGGCCCAGTAGGGGCTTTGGGGCAGCTTCGTTATTCTCTTGTAAACACAAGAGCCCAGATAGACATGTCAGTCAGGAGTAGCTGAGCAATTCTTCCTTTCTAACACCTTCACATTCTATTGCTTCAATATGCAAACAAGGCTGTTTAGCTGAGGGGAGAGCCCGTGCTAATGAGCTCCCTGCACTAACCCTGAAGTAAAAAAGGTTCTGTTTCACAGCTGCTCATAGACAGCTCCTCTGGGCATGCTCAGGTATTGGAAAATAATTCCTTTTAAACAGAGAAATGCCAATCAGGATTTCTTGCATACTTTCCCTTTTCTCTCTGTGTTAATGCAATTACCTCATAACTGGTGAACTTTCCCTGCATTTGCCTGGCTTCCCCCCCCCCCCCTTTAAATTATAGATTTAATGGTGGAAAAAAAATACTTAAAAAAATACAGCCATGTAGAATGTGCACTTTCCTTAATTCCTAGAAGATTCAGAAAGGAAACTAATTTTTGCATTTTGGCCTTAAAGGTGAACGGTTCTTTTATCTTTCTTTTCTCCTGTTATTGTGATTCCCTTTCTCTTGGGGTTATTCTGATGACTGGAAGGCAATGGACAGAACAGGGTATGTATCTGCCTTTGTGGGCCAAGACCATCGATAGGCCCTAAAGTTAGGACTTGGGGCATCACTAAAGCTAGACAATTGAATAATTGGCTAGGTAAAACCCATAGGACCCAAGGAAATGGAGTGTGTGTAGGGGTGAGAGGGGGTGAAACTTTACCTATCAGTTAGCAGTTTCAAATCTAGATAGATACATGATAGTTTTTCAATACCCAATTATTCTCATGAATAAAGAAATCTTTCATACAGAATAGTCCCAATTCCCCACTGGGTTAATTTAACGTCTTACAGAAACCACTTGGCTTTGCTGGTTAAATAGTGCAGTATGTGATTTCTCATGCAATTATAGGACATTCTCCTTCCTACCATTAATTCAATCCCAGGGCCATGCCTGCTAGCAGCATGACACAGGAGACAGGACCTGTCCATTGTGTCCAATAAATGGGTGTTAAGTACAAGCACAAGTAACCTCAACTCTTAACCTGTATCTTAGAAGAAAGAACCTCCAAGATTTTTTTTTTTTAACTCTTTCACAGTGTAAGGGGCTGGTGTGTTTTCTTTCTCTGAATGAACCAATCACAGGTTGACTTCCTAACTGCTGTCTCTACTTATGACAGCATAGTCAGCAAGAAAGTCTCTGTGCTGGAATATTTCAGCATTTAAATTATTTATCAAGTTAGCTTTATGGTGAATCAGAACCTATTTGAGACAGGTACAGTGAACTCCCTTCTGCCTCAAGGAAGCTCATTAAATGGCCATCCTGACTGGACAGACTTAATTACTTCACATCCAGATAGTTCTCTGTCATGATTTCAAATCCCTAGCAAAGCAGCTGACCCCATTTCACACTGTGATTTGACTCACCTCTCACTAGGAAAATGAGGACAGGGTAGCTGTTTGCTGGCACATTTTAGCATCTAGGTATACAAGTACAAGCTAGTGAATTGAAATAAGAGATCTGTCATTTGTGATTGGATGCGAAAATAGTTCTTTGAGACTTTCATGGCACCCCTTCTCCCCACCCAGGGTTTATTTTTATGTTACTTTCACAATCTAAGAAAGAATTTTTAAAATGACATATCAGTTTTTAAATTGTGAGCTATGTCATAGTCTAAAAGTCATTTGAAATGTGGTAACCTAAGGAAATTACCTAACCTTTCTGATATATAAGGTTTAAAAAAACTATCCCTAAACTCTAACTCTATGGGTTATTATCATTTACCTAGTTGGCTGATATTTTAGAAACATGCGGTGAGTCGTAAGTGATATGTTAGGCATAGCTACGCTTACTTGAATTTTGAGACTCCATGACTTCCTACTATGCTGTGGTACATCTAGACTTCTTTTTTGTTTGTTTGTTTGTTTTGCTCATTGCTTTGGTTGAATATAGTGAGCAACTGATAACATGGATAATGGTTTAACCAGTCTTTCTGTTTGAATGTGGTTGTTAAGACGGGGGAGAGATCCCTAGACCAAAATATTATGTGGTGATTTATTTATTGCTTTCTGCTTGACTATTAGAAAAGCTAAGAAGACCCCAGTAAAGCCCCAAATTTTAATTCATTATGTCTTTTAGACCTGACCCATGTTGACTAGCAAAATACCAATCATATGATCCTATCCAAATGTATAGTTTTAGAGATATTGTAATGAGAATGGGTTGGGCCTTTGCCTCATGGGCACATCTAGATTAGGTGAATGGGTAGAGCCCATAAGTCTTCAGAAAACTTGGCAACAATTCCTTCTTCTAATTGCTTTTATTCACCAGGATGCTGTATTTTGTGCTGTAATTTAGGAGAATGGTGTGCCCAGGGTGGATGTCGAGGGTTCCACACTCCTCTCAATAAAGGGAAGTGTCTGACATCCTTATAATTAACTGGATGATAAAGTTAAAGGTGTACTGAGATTAACATACTTTATTCCAACTATCAAAGGAAGAGGTGGGGGTGGGGGAGTGAGAACCATCTTGTTTTGCATTTTGATCAGTTCAGGGAGTCCCCCTTTGATTGGGGGATGGTTTTTGTGGGAGGACTGAAGAGCTCAAGATGCAAACTGGTGTTTTTGAAAGACTCATCTTCAAAAATAAAAGGCTATTGGATACACTTAGTCACTTTGGGGATCCTTTGTGGCATCTGGAAACACATCACACATGAGATTCCACAGGTTAATCCCTTTGATTTTATTTTTCTTTAATTGGATTTGACAACAGGTTTGGTGGGTAATTATTTAGTTGGCATTTTCTAGGATAGTTGCACTTTATTACCAGGCAATGTCAACATTTATTGAGCACTGTACTTTGAGGAATGTTCACCTTTGTTTTGCCAGTTGATAATGGATCCTAGTCCCTGTGGTCTGAGCCTTGGAGACCACTAATAACGCACCCTCCTGGGCATGGAGACAAGGCTTTCCCTTTTTTTCCACTCTTCCAGAGTTTCTGGAGATGACTCCCCCTGCTATTGAAAAACTTCTAGCTGTTGGATGGCCTCATGTTCTTAGCTACACTATGGAAAGGAAAGAGAGGAGACTCGTAAAGTGAATGTAGAGATTACCAGGACCCAATTCATGTTTATTGAATTACATTGCAGTATGCTCTTTAGTTCCTTCAAACCAATTTATCAAATCTTTTTCTCTTCAGTGGCCTTCTTGTCAGCCCCTCATCCCTCCAACCCTCTCTCCAGCCAAGTGTATCTTTCTATGTAAGCTTACCTATATACTTAGTCCTTCCTATACATTAGAACCAATTCTTCCCCAGGTAGCAAATGTATAAGAAGTTTGAGGTTGAGATGAAGCTCATCTTAGAATCAGATTTGTGTTATAGTACTCTGATTGCTGATGCCTTGGTCCACCTTCTCTATCTTCTTGAGTTGGAGATCTTCCAGTAAAACCTTATAAATCATTCTTTCCACTTCTTCCTTTTGCATACAGAGAAACCAGGGCCCAAGGAAGTGAAACAATTCCCCCAAGGTCACACAGATACGGTTAAAAATTGTGATGTCTGATGCTCAATCTATAGCTTTTGTCTCCACATCATGCCTCCTATCCTAACCTCTGGAACATACTTACCTATTAATGAAGCTGGATCCCTGACTCTGATCTCTGGTAAACTGCTCTTTGAATCTTGCTTTGCCTACTCAGACCTTTGCCTTGCTGCCCTTTCTTACCCTTGTTAACTATAGGTTCTAATACTATTGAACTCCTTCCTCTTCTGATCCTTTCATCATGGCAGTGACTCCAGCAGTACCACTGCTGATGAGTCCAATGTAACATCAGATATGATACACACTCAAGGCTCTCAAACAACAGCACCTGGAAAGGGCAGAGCGAATAGATTGAGACTCTTCAGTGATAGCATATCTCCTGGCATGCCTCTTTTGGATGGGTGGGAGAGAGAGCCTGTTAATTGGGTTTAGACTTAAAAAAATATTGTGATGATGTTGAAGACATTGATTTATGGAAAGAAGAGACATAATGGAATGCAACTCCAAGGAAAATCTAGCAGAATTCCCAACCTTTGCCTATGCTTTTCACAGAATCATAGAACTCTGGAGCTGGAATAGAACATAGTCCCATCTAGTCCAACCAATACCCCAAAGTAATCTCAATGATTAATCATCCAAGACTCCACTTGAAGACCTCCAATGGAGAAACATATCATGTCCCAAGGGAACCCATTCCACCTTTTCAATAGCTCAATCATTAAGTTTTCCCCAATATCATGCCGCTTGAAAATCCAGATACCTGGGGCAGCTAGATGGCGCAATTGATAGAGCATTGGTCCTAGAGTCAGGAGGACCTGAATTCAAATCTGGCCTCAGACACATGATACTCACTAGCTGTGTGACCTTGGGCAAGTCACTTAACCCCAATTGTCTCACCAAAAAAAAAAAAAAAAGAAAGAAACTCCAGATACCTTTTGTTCTCCATCAGTCCTGGAGTATCTCTCATTTTCCGTGCATTTCATATGTCATCACAGAGGCTTAGTAATTATATCTGTCTGTTCTTTCTTACTGAAGGGTGTAGTTTACCTGGTCTGGGCAACTTGATTTCTTCAAGGACAACTAGGTGTTCTCTTACTATTTGCTTACTTTGGCACCAACTCTCCACTGGTCATTTTTGTTCTTTCATTTCCATTTCAGAGATTATTTTCCTTGGCAGAGAAAACAGGAGCACTCATGTGGGGAACATAGAAGAATGTTTTATGTGACCTCTGTTCCTAGAGATGGAATCACGCTTCTTGATGAATAATTCTCTCTTGGCTTGGTTTCCAGTTCCTTCAAATTATGGTGCATGTGCTACTGTGGTAACTGGGAGGGATGACCCTAGTTACTAGCTTGTTGCTATGTCTTAGGGAGTTAAGGGAGGAGTGTGTGTGGGTGGGAGGATCCCCTTTGTCCTCACTAATCATGGAAGTCCTAGGAAGTCAACGTGGTTGGGTTCCTGCCAAATGGACCCAACTTATAGTAATCTGAAATTTGACTGTCTATATGACTCAAACATGTTGTTTTAATCAACCAAATTCTAACTCTGCAATTTTTTTTATTCAAGTCAATAGCAAATTAAACATTTGTATGTTTTGTAGACCAAAGACTGAAGTTTTTAAATTTTTTTTCATTTTCAGCACTTGGGGAAGTGTGCTCTCAGTTGACAGCAAGATATGAATGTCCTTTATAATCACAATTTGTAGAAGTAATAGGTATTCTGTACACAGAAGTTAAAATACATTTATTGAGAGAAAGAGTTAAGCATCTCCCTTTTTTAAACATCCAGATCATGTTAATAGTATGATGATACAGTCCATTGAAGTTCACTTCTACCTACTAGGCTGAGGAATAAAGAAATAGGGTCAAATAACATAAAGACTGCTAGGCTTTTATCTGGGACTCTGCTTTTTATGTTGGTTGGGGAGGTTAACCTCTCCAAGCCTCTGTTTCCCTCTCTGTAAAAATGGGAATAATAATATGTTCTCTGCCTATTTTGTACAGTTGAGACATTAAAAAAAAACACTGCAAAATTTACTACACTGTCAAAATGTGAATCAGCATTACTTTTTCCAGTAGTCTTTTTTATGGGAGACATAGTGTGCATATTGTGTCTGATATTAAGAAAGACCTTATAGAAATGAGCAGTGGATTGTGGAAAAGGTGACTTGAGCCCAAATCTCAGCTCTTTTCTTTACTACCTATAACCCTTAGCAAGTCAGGTCACTTCTCTGAACCTTAGCTTCTGCGTCTATAAAATGATCAGGTTTGAACTAGATGTTCTCCAAGGCTCCTTCTTGTAAGTTCCATCTAAAACCTATGATCCTATGTACTAAGAATCTTCAATTTATAAAAAAAAGATTGAAAGCTTAAGAATTAAATTATTGCCTCCATGATATCACTCCAGGTATTCAGTTTCATTCTTTTAGAAATGTGCTAAGACATGTGAAAGAACTTTGTACTTTGTCTTCATCTGCAAAAAGTGCCTGGAGTGAACTTTTTTTCTCTACTTATGCTAAATTGTTAATTAATCCAAGGGAGATGTATCTTGTGATACTGAAAATTTCTGCTAGCATATGTGCATTAACAGAAGGATACTCTTGATTAGATATATGTTAAAAGGCAATGATGATTTTTGGTTTCTAATGGTATCAATAGAAGTGTTGATGCATTTGGCAAATGGCTAATACAGCATAAATACCTTGTAAGGATGAGACGTTGCAGCAACAGTTTCAAGGGCCAGTGTTTTTTGGGTCCCGTATTTATGAACCCAATCTTTAAAACAGACAGCCAACTCTGAGTAATTTGAGAGGCTTCCCTGCTCTACAAATATCTCACCCATTGCTTGTGCCAAGGCAGACTCGTACTTACTTGCTTGTTTGGCTTAAAAACAATGAAGATGATTTCTGGCATTGACTTCAAGTACCCATTTGGTCTCCAGAGACCCAGCCTTGAACCTCTTAGGCCATGACTTCCTATAGCTACCATCAATCATCCTTTGCCTCCACTCTTGGGCTGGAGACTAGTAACAGTCTTTTGGAAGTGGGACTGCATTCTGAGGGCACAGCATCCTGTGTAGGACAGGCTAAGGTGTCTTTGGTCTACAAAATAGTCGGTGGGGCTAAGGAGGATAGCAGTAGCAACAACAGCCTTTCTGTGGGCTATGGTGACACTAATGGGCTTCTCAATGGCAATAAATCTTCATGTAGATTCTGACTTATATGAGAGACCAAGATGAGGTCTTGGCTATAAAACGTAGGAAGGATACTGAGGCTTAGGACACCAGCAAGATAGGAGAGCTAGAACAAGAAGTACCTATCTATATAGAATAATTCCAGACCAACAAGATTAAAGTCACCAAACAAAGTAGGACTCTTGAGAGTCTGGAGATTGAGTTGCAGAGGCAGCTCAGCATGAAAGCAGTCCTTGAAGGCACACTGGCAGAAATAGAAGGCCATTATGAGGCCCAGTTGACACAGACCCAGGTCTTGACCAACAACATTTAGTCCCAGTAGAATAACATCTGGGTTGACATGGTGTGCTAGAACAAGGAGTACCAGTTCTTGGTTCTAGAACAGGAAACTGCTACATACTACAGCCTGCTGGAAGGCCAGGATGTCCCCTGCTGAGCAACATGCTCACCAACCCCCAAACCCTTTGAGTCACAAGTACTTCCTAAGAGAGACAGTCTTTGTTACAGGACCATTTGAGGGGGTTATTGAGAGAGCAGTATTGAGAGGACAATTATATTAGAAGGTGTCTGGAAGGAAGATGATAGCACTGACTACATTCCCTCATCCTGCCTAATAAACTTCTAAACTTAGAGGGGGAGAAAAAGGACATTGAAGTAAAAATGTTATCTGATTATCCCATTTCCCAACCCCTACTGAAAGAGCTCACAGTTAATTCAATTGCATGATATGCAAATAACTATGACCACGCAAGCTATATACAGGATAAATTGGAGATGGTCAACACAGCAGAGGGAAGGCACTAGAATTAAGCAGTAATTGGTGAAGCTTCCTATTGAGGGTAGGATTTTAGCTGGGACTTGAAGGAGGCCAGGAGGCAGATATGAGGAAAGAGAATTCTAGGCATGGTGTCAGCCAATGAAAATACAGTCTTGGGAGAAGAAGTATGTGGGAGTAAGATTACTGTAAGGAGACTGAAAAGTTGGAAAATGAGGGTGAAGCAGGCTATGAAGATCTTTGAATGCTAAACAGAGCATTTTATATTTGATCCTGGAAGTGATAAGGATCTTATGGAGTTTATTGAGTAGGAGGTTGACACGATCAGGTCTATCCTTTAATAAGATCACTTTGGCAGCTGGGTGGAAGACGAATTGGAGTGCGAAAAGATTAGTGACTCAGAGGCCAACCAGCAGACTACTGCAATAATCCAGGAATAGGGAGATGAGGGCCTGAGCCAAGGTGGCATTATCAGAGGAAAGGAGGGAATCTTTGCAGAGATGTTAAGGTAAAATTGACAGGCCTTGGACCCAGACTGGCTAGGGAGTGGCAGTAAGGGAGACTGAGGTGTTGGAGCCTGGGTGATGGAAGGATGTTGGTACCCTAGAGAGTAATAGTGAAATTAGGAAAATGGATGGGTTGGGAAGAAAGATAGAGAGATATTGTGGAGGTTAAATACACAAGACATGGCAATTGATTGGATAAAGGAGGATAAGGGAAACATTAAAGTCATTTAATATTTAACATGGATGACTCCGAGTTGTTACTAAAAAAGGTGGTGATGGGTAATAAGACCTCCAAAGAAAAAGGTAAATTAGGAGGAGGATTGGATTTAGAGCAGACATTCTGAACCATTTTTGTGTGTTTCATGGGCTCTTTTTGCAATCTGCTGAAGCTTATGTACCCCTTCTTAGTAATGTTTTTAAATAAATAAATAAAATAATATTCAATAAATAAATAAAATACACAGAATTATAAAGGAAACCAATATATGAAATACACTTAAAAATCAAAAGTTCACAAATCCCAGCTTCAGAAAACCCTTTTAAAGGATAAAATCCTATTACTTATACCATGCCAACATTGGGGAAAGACAGTTTTAGTAAGCTCAAAAGAAACTTGGCTTTGTGCTTTCTATTACTAACAAGTATGGGCAAGACATATAATTACATCGAGGTATATCATTGATCTTCTACAAAATCCTATGCCAATGCTTCATCATGGCCTGGAGGTGACCATGGATGCTTGAAGGCTATGCTAGGGGAGCATAAGGTCTGGCATATTCAACTTTTCTGGGAAAGTTTTGGGAATAGAATTACAGAAGATGACAGGCTTAGAGTTGGTAGGACCTTAGAGCTCATCAAGCCTCATCTTCATTTTACAGATGGGAAATGGAAGTCCCAAACAGGCCAAGTTGTTTGCCCAAGGTCCAAGCCAATCCAGCAAACATTTATGAATTGAAGGCAATGTGCTAGGCAATGGCTACAGAAAGCTAAGAACAAAAAATAGTTTCTGCTCTAGGAGCTAACATTCCACTGGATGTATACAACATGTAAACAGATAAGTATAAATATGATAATTTGAGGAGGAGAAAGAGAACAATAAAAACTGAAGAATCAGGAAAGATTACCTATAGGATCTAGCTGGCATGTGGGATGAAACTCAAAAGAAGCAAGGGCTTCTAAGAGGTGGAGGTGAGAGATAAATACTGTCTAGACATGAAGGACGGTCTGTGCAAAGGCATGGAGTTAGGAGATTAAGGTGAATTGAATGCCGACTTTAGAGACTAGAATAGAGGACATTTTGCCTGGACCATACTGTTCATGGAGGGGAGAAATGTATAGTAAATCTGGAAAGGTTAGATAGAGCTAGGTTGTGAGAGCTTTAAATGCTAAATTAAGTAGTTCATGTATTATCCCAGAGCTGGTAGGAAGCCATGGAAGCTTCTTGATCAGGGGAATGATATTGTTAGACAAATTATCTTGGTAGCTCTATGGATGACAGTTTGGAAAGGACAGAGATTGGTAGCAGGGAAACCATTTAGGAGGCTGTCACAATCCTCTGAGGCACAGAAGATGGAAACCTAAAACTACTGTAGAGGCAAGGTGAATGGAAATAAAGCAAAGATGCTAGAATTGTTGTGAAGGTTAAATACACAATACTTGGCAATTGATTGTGTACAGGGGTGGGGGGGGTGCTTTAAGGAAAAGGTCAAAGCCAAGGCTTGCTCCAAGGCTGTGATTGATAAAGGCCGGTGGCCCACTCCAAAGATATGCGGATTTGTAGGGAGTGGATGTGTGGAGGCATTTAATGAGTTCTGCATATGTATCTGAAAGGGAAGGGTCAAGATTGGGTTTCATTTATCATGAGATAATGAAACCTGGGACTTCTGATTCCCAATTTAGTGCACTTTCCTTTATATCAGAAGGCACAACCACTAGAATGAGCTTGTTTTCTATGGAAAAACTAGGTACAGGGAGTAGAGGGTGACTCATTACTAGGTTGACTGGTAGCTATAGAATTCTTTGGCAAGGGCAATCCATGAAGCTGCAGCTACCTTCCACTTCTAAGGTATCAATATGTGGCAATGCATGTGCAGTGAGTGCTAAAAGTATAGATAGTGGAGACGTGTGCAGAGAATGCTAACAATCACAGTTTTTAGATGACAAACTATACTGATTAGCTAACCTGTTGGCACGCTAGTGTAAGATCTTTGTCCAATGACCAAGGAATTGACGTATTATTAGAAGAAATCAATCATTTCCAGATTAACATTCTCATGATAAATGAAACCAATACTCAAAAGGAAGCGACAGCTTAAATGGGATGATGGCATACACATTCTCCATGGAGAGGCAAAAAAAAAGTGTTGGTGGAGTTGGTTTCCAGAACTCTTTTCATGGGACACCTGGTCATCTTATTTTGCAGTGCCAAAGATAGATATAAGCAACGTGATCATAACTTTAGCTTATGCACCAACAACATCTGTTGGAGAAATGAAGAGGTAGAGGAATGTGATGAAGAATTTGAACAATGTCTTCCAAATCAAGTTGACATACATGCTACTTTGATACTTGGTGATTTCAATGAGAAGCTCGGCCTAGGGGAGAATAGGTAAAAAAATGAAAAAGTGTGTCTGAAGTTTAAGACATGAATAAAAATAAAGGCTTGTAGGTTACTCAAAAACTTCATGCCTATGTAAGTCAATATACTCTTCAAAAAAAGAGAAGAGTTTTCCATGTTCAGCAAATTGACTAGATTTTAAAAGATAGAAAATAACTAGGTATTGATGTGGGAGTCATGTAGTTTTCTGTGTATCAGTTAAGTCTGGAGGTGAAAATATACATGACTATAGGAGAAATGATAATGATGAGAGGAGCATACTGAATACCTAAGTGTAAATTAAATCTGACCTATTCAAAGGCTTGATATAGAACAATACTGAATTTGATTGCCATTATTTCTTGCAAAAGTTTGACTGATACAAAACAGTTGCCACAATGATGGGGTCAATAGAGTCCAGAAATCACCTTAGTAAGGAAACATTTAGTCTTCTTGCCAAAAATAGCCAAGGCAACTCAAGGTAACATCAATTTAGAATGAAAACCTACTTGTTAGGTCTGCCAGGGTCTGAAAGGGGTATATTGATGTCCCCCACTATTACAGTTTTTGCTATTTCTCACCATATAACTTACTGACATTTTGCTTTTAACATTGGGATATTCTGCCATTTGGTGCACGTATTTTAAATATTGATTTTAATTCATTGTCTATGCACAAAATAGTGCATTGGTGTTCAAGAAGCACTAACCCCTCTGGTGTGAGGGCTTGCTGAGCCCTTTTCAGGGTGGCTATTTCACCTTTGGTGTCCACTTGGCACTCAACTCTCACCTGTGGCTCCAAGAAGTTATACCATGTACAGTGACCATACTCTGGTAAATTGTCTCAGCAGATGGACTAAACCAAATTGAGGATAACTGATGAGCCACAAACCCATTGGTGAATTAGAGAGTAATCCAATCATCTGAAGACTTCTTCCAATGGAATGGGCAGATGAGAATAATTTGTTCCAACAGCCATGAAGGTGACTGAAGCAAACTCTGTGGAGTGCTTAGAGCTTGGTTCAGCATTGAAGATGCCAAGGTCATCTACTGAATCCCAGGCCATTGCCAGTTGTCTTGACTTTTGCCCTGCCACTGGACTTCAATGACTCAGGAAGAGAGAGTGAGATTGACAATTTTGTGAAACTCTAACTTAAATCCAATTCACTTGCAAGTCAATATATTGCCTGTCATTGATCTTCAAAAACGAAGGACAAGCAAACCACATGCAGCTCAAGGTCCTTCCTAAGTGTGAGTCACACCAGATTAAAATGTAGTTGGAAGATACTTAACAAAATAAATAAAAATACAATATCACAAAATAATGTTAATTTGTGATTTTCTAAGTCAATGTGATACCAGCAGGGATTAATTTCCATTTGAGTTCAACACCATTGATCTATAGTATCTTTCTGCATAATGTAGTTTCCATGTTCATATCTTTCAGTCAAGTCTATTTTTGCTGTTGTCTTATCTGACATCCCAATAGTTATTTCTGCTAATTTTTTTCTTTAGTTCATCAGAAGCATAATATATTCTGCTCCAGTCTTTTATTTTAACTTTATTAAAGCTTGCTTCAGGTATGTTTTTTGCAAACAACATGGTTGTATTCTGTTTTCTAATCCATTATGCTACCATTTTCCATTCTATGGTGAGTTCATTCCATTCACATTCACAGTTATGATCGTTAATTGTACATTTCACACTGTCCAATTACTGTGTATTTTTGTCTCTTTACTCTCTGTCCCCTCTTTATAAAGAAGAGAGTGGTGAGAGAGGTGTGTTCAGCACCAATGTTCCATGCTTAATTCAGTCAGCTTCTACTTCCCTGTTCTACCTCTCTTCCCCTCTTTGAGATTTCAGTCACAGGTTGTCACCCTTTCTCTCTTTTCTTTTTTTTTTTTAAATTTTATTTTGTTTGTTTTTTAGGCAATTGGAGTTAAGTGACTTGCCCAGGGTCACACAGCTAGTAAGTGTCAAGTGTTTGGTCTGAGTCCATATTTGAACTCAGGCCCTCTTAACTTCACGACTGGTGCTCTATCCATTGCACCACCTAGCTGCCCCTCTCTCTTTTCTTTTAAACCGCTCTTTATATTCCATCCTCTGAGGTTAGATTTTCCTTTGTTTATTAGTAATGTCTCCCTGAATCTGTCCCCCCCTTATTCCCTCCTCTTCCCTTTTCCTGTGCACATCTTTTTCCTGACTGTAGAATATAAACTTATCGGTAAAGTAGTAGAGAGAAGGATGGCAGAAAATTATGAGGAAATACTCTTGAAATAGCAAAAAATACTGGAGACAAAAAGATTTTGGAAAACTTGGGATTCATCAAGAGAACATTCATGAAAGAAATCATCAAAAAGACCAAAAATAGATGGAAAATACATTATTTCAATATTTCTATGATAATCTATTTTCATTATTAATGACAGTGAAACATTCTAGGAAAAATCATGGATAGTTGATGATATGACTTTGCATACCCCTTGAAATGTTCTCAGGGCCTGAACCACACTTTGAGAACCAGTGCTCCAGTCCATATAATATCACTGGGAAAATGTTTGGGGGGGCAATAAAAAAAGTGAAATTTTTGTACCTGGAAGCAGCTTGAAATGAAAAAAAGGCCCTGGGAGGATATGACTAACTATTGACTCATCTGCCTACATTTTTTATTTTTTTAAACTTTTTGAGAATTCTCACAGATTTCAAAGGCATTCTTGATAAAAATAGAAAACAAAAAGCAGCAGATGGATTTTTGCTAATTCATGATCACTTGTAAGGTGCAGAGAATAAAACACTCTGATATGTTTATTGCTTGTCGATTGCAAAATCATATTTGACTTGATAGAACAGCACTCTCTTTTAAAGGCTCTCTTTTAACAAGAAATCGCTCACACGTATGTAGGTTAAGATCACACAAGATTTTTTCCATAGCCTGCAATCGCTTGTGTAGAATCCAGAACAGAAGAGGGATTCCTTGTAGATGATAAGATCCCACAGGTGCTCCTGTTTGCCAGTGATATTGTGCTCATAATATAGAGCTCTAGAACATGACAGCAACACCTCACCTATGGCCACTTGCAAGAGATAAGCCCAGCAACTTCCATGGGGTGGGTGTGGGGTGGAACTACACTAAAATGAATGAAGAATGCTTATTGTCCAGATTAAGATGTTCGCTTGGAAGCCCTTTCAGGCAGTAAGTTCTTTGAGAGCAAAGACTACCCTTTGCCTTTCTTTGTATCCTCAGTCCTTAGCACAATTCCTGGAATTTAGTAGGCACTTCAAATATATTTATTGACTGATAAATCTCCATAGGTAAATATATCTCGGACAGGCATTGAGAATTGACAGTTACTTGGACCCCAAACTGAAGAAGAGATAGATAGATGGTTGAATTGCACTGGGGAAATTTTACAGATTTATTCAATATTTCAAGGTACTTTCAGGTACAAAAATTCCATTTTTTTTTTTATTGCCCTTACAAAGGTTCTCCCAGTGATATTACGTAGACTAGAGCAGTGGTTCACAAAGTGTGATTCAGACCCTGAAACCATTTCAAGGGGTAGGCAAAGTCAAAGTTATTTTCCTTTTTTTCCCCTTTCTTTCTTTCTTTCTTTCTTTCTTTCTTTCTTTCTTTCTTTCTT
>NW_020954639.1:6392107-6397080 GCF_900497805.2 Vombatus ursinus | reverse complement strand
CTTTCTTTCTTTCTTTCTTTCTTTCTTTCTTTCTTTCTTTCTTTCTTTCTTTCTTTCTTTCTTTCTTTCTTTCTTTCTTTCTTTCTTTCTTTCTTTCTTTCTTTCTTTCTGCTAGGCAGTGGGGTTAAGTGACTTGTCCAGGGTCACACAGCTAGTAAGTTTTATGTGTCTGAGGCCAGATTTGAACTGAGGTCCTCTTGACTCCCTGGCCGGTGCTCTATCCACCGTGCCACCTAGCTGCCCCAAAGTGATTTTCATAATGATATTAAGACATCTTAATTTATAATACAGTATCAGTAGATATAACCCACATAAACAAAAGCTCTTTGGGGTCCTCAATAATTTTTAAGAGTATAAAGGGTTCTTGGAACCAAAAAGTTTGAGAATTGCTAGACTAGGTTATTATAATCTCTGAAGAATCAAAGGTGATCCAAAGGGAATTGGTTAGATGCATGGAGGAACAGGGTAAAGCTACAGCATAAACTCCTTGATGACTTTTGTACAGGTTGCCTTGTCATTAAGGAAATGTATGGGCTGAAAAGGAAATAGATGGGTCATATAACAAGACTAAGGGGTAAGAAACTGGCAGAAATAGTGTTGTACGATCCTATGATGTGTAAAAAGAAATACAAGAATTCCCGTAACACTCTAGGAAAACCTCAGAGGATGAGATGGTGTAAGTGGGGTGCCATCTCAACTGATGAAGGGATACCCACACCCTCAGTGTGCTCATCAATCAAAGCCTAAAAATGACGTGCTTATTTTAACAATAGTAAGCAGTTATATAACATGCTCACATTTGCAAAGCACTTTAAAAATATTATCTCATTTGATTGCTACTTGTTATTTTTTTAAAATTTATTTTGTTTTTAATTTAAGGAATGAAAACATTTATACAACATAGTAAAATAAAAAAGATAACTGCACATGAAAATGCGAATCAACTATGTACAACTTACTATTCCTTTTAAATATATAATTGTTATAATGTAAATTTCTTTTTTTTCTTCCTTCTCTCTTCCCCCCACCCTAGAGATAGATACCATTAGACATAAATGTGAATATATGCATATATATAATATATGTAAATTCGTTCTATACATAGTTTTATTTTTCAGTTCTTTCTCTGCATGCAGAGTGTCTTTTTTCATATGTCCTTTGAAGTTAATTTGAGTACTTATAATAGTCAAAATGACTTATTCGCTCAAAGTTGTTCTTAAAACAATATTGCTGTTACTTTATACAAAGTTCTCTTGGTTCTGCTCATCTAGCTTTTCATTATTTCATAATCACAGCTTTTTATTATTATTCTCTCCATTTTACAGATAAGGAAACTGAAGCTAAAAGAAGTGAAATGACATGAGGAGTCACACAGGTGCTATGTGTCTGAGGCAGGATTTGAACTCAGTTCTTCCTGACTCCAAGTCCAGCACTCTATCTACTATGACACCTAACTGCCTTATTTTATCTTGTATGCTGTTTCTTGTACACAGTAGCTATCCAATAAATGCTTATGACCCCTCCTGTATCAGATGCAGTGCTAGACCTTACCTACAAAGATGCTCTTTCTACTCCCCAGAAACTCACTTTCTAAAGCAAAAGACTGCACAGAAAAATATAGTACATACTCCCTTTTCTCTCCTGGATTTTAGATGAAAAATAGGAAAACAATTATTAAATAGAAGGCCTTCTAGCACCTTATGGGTTTGCTATTTATATGCAGCTATGAGGAGAGCAGTGTCTCTGTGTTACTTGGTCCTGGAAGGCTTCACGAAGAAGATTGAATTTTAGGTGTGTTTTGATGGGTAGAGAGACGTAGCCTGGTGGATTATTTTCTGCCTCTCAGTGAACGCTTGCTGAAATGAAGGGCATTGATTGCATTAGATTCAGACCAGAAATTGTCGTTGTCAGTCAAGAGCATCCCTAGATAGGTACAGCAGCGCCTTTCCTTGGGGGTGTTCTGGGCCAAAGAAAATTATCCTCTTGTGATCCTCTGTTCTCAAATTTTCTATGCAGGTGAAATCAAGTTGAAATGAATCTCAATGAGCAGCCTTGAAGGGGAAAAGAAGTCACAACAGAATTCAACATACAGCCTGGAAGGGAAGGAAAGGGGAAGGAAGGTGAAGGGAGGGACTCTGCTTAATGTTGGCAAGGGGATTTATGGGCTGACTGCATGTAGATTAACCTTAGGTCTTTTCCCCTACCAGTTGCCAGACTGAAATTCCCCCCAAAGGCTTCCTTACTAGTCACTGCCTAGAACCAGAAATGCCCCCCCTTCCATCTCCCCTCAAAAAAAAAAAAGAGTGAGGTCAGGTGTCTACTCAGATTTACGGTACTGTAGTGTTATCAACAGAGGCTGAGTTCAGCTATAAAACATGTGTATTGGTGGTACGCTTTTTTAAAACCTTGCCTTTTTAAACTGGATTCTTTTAGTAACAGAAAACATCCCCCATGTCTACTTTATCAAATCACACACACACATACACACACACACACACACACACACACACACACATGCATTCGTATGTATTTTTAAACTGATTTTTTTTTTTTAGAAAAATGTCTTTTCCCACAATCTCATAGTTTGGATTGAGAGTCTCTTTAATATCTGCTCTTTTAAAGATAGAGGGGACACATACAGCTAGACAAGATTTCTTTTTCTCAGGTATTTCTTTGCTAATCTGCCTCCAGCACTAGTTTTAGCCTTCATGGGGCCCTGAATGGGGAAAAAAAAATCACATAAGGCCTCAGGAGAGAGTCTGAAGCTATATCTGCATTCATATAACTGTCCGGATTTTTGCTTCTTTTTAAGTCTTAAATCAGCCATTGACAGATTTGTAACACAAAGTCATGATATAACTCTCCCAGGTATTAATGCTGGGAAATAAGGGCAAATAAACAGAAGGCAGTGGTTTCTATGGCTAATTCACCTTTTTTTAAACAAGATTGGAATTTGTTTGGGTGAATGCATTTTCCCCCCTTCCCCAAGGTCTCAGAAATATGCTGCAAGAGTCCCGGAGAAAGCCCCAAACACTTTAAGACTTGCGTGGTTTGTTTTTTAACACTAGGAAATGGGGAACGTGTATATTCAGGTGGAAGGATGTTTAAGGGGAATTTTTTAACAGCTAAAAAAAAGTGGGTACGTAGGAAGGAAGGGATGAGAAAACAGCTGTTGACTTGGATTCTTCAACACTTACTTTTAGTCACAGACATACTTATCATATAGTGACAAAAATAATCCTTCTACTCTCTATAGCATCAAGCCATGTGGGCCTGTTTGTTGTTCTTTGAACATAATGCTCCATTCTCCATCTCCTTTTTATTTACTGTCCCTTGTACGTGGAATGCCCTCTTCACCTCTACTTAGAATCCCTGGATTTTCTCAAGACTTGGCTAAATAGCTCCCTATGCAAGGGTCCTTCTCTGGTCTCTCCCTTGTCCTCCCCCTCCCCCAGCAATAAGAACTTCCCTGTCTAAGGTTACCCACCATTTACCTGTGGCCCCTACTAGAATTTAAATCTAGTTTTTAATTAATTAACTTTATTATAATTTAATTTATAATAAAATAAATTTAAAAAATAAAAAGTAGCAATCAAATGAGATGATACATTTAAAAATAAATTTAAATTAATTAAAACTAGTTTTTGCCTTTCTTTGGGTCCTCAGTGCTTAGCACAGTACCTGATAGCTAATAGATTTTAGCTTTTTTTTTTTAGCACTTTACTTACACTATCTCATTCGAACCTCACAAGTAAATCTCTCTTTATCTTATTCTGTCTCTGTCTCTTTCTCTCATCAGTCCTGTGAAGTAGGTACCATGAATAACTTTATACTTATTTTTCAGATCAGGAAACTGAGGCTCAAATATGTTATGACTTGTCTGTAGTCATGTAACTAGAAACCATTGGAGAACTGAAACATTATCTTTTCAAACTGCAAATCCAGGGCATTTTCCGCTGCATCTTTGCTTCCACTCTAGTATAGGGTTAGGATATTTGAGAGGACATGTCCTAGGGAGTGACTATTAAAATTGCTTTTAGCCTATTTGCCCAATATTTGGATTTATTGGGGGGGTTATATATCTGGAATCATTAGCACAGAATAGATATTTATCTCTATTATTTCATGTTCAAATGCAATGGAACAGTTATCCTGAGGTCCATATCCTAAGGTTTGCTCCGTTAGCAAAAAACTTTTTGGATGCCAGACTTTTAGAGCTGGAAAGGAGCTAAGTTTCATCTTTTTGTAGATTAATAAATTGAGGCCCAGAAGTGAAGTGACTTTCTATAAGACAAACAAGAAGTTAGTGACAAAGGTATGGTGAGAATCCAGGGTCTCCTTACTCTCAATCTTGCATTCTTTTCCTTGAACACATATCAGCTTTTGGTTATACTGTATACATCCTAGTGATGGAGGGGGGAACCTCAGAGAACTTTATTATATCTTCTCAAGGCATTTCACTGATACATCCAAACAGGGAATCTCCCAGTGGTCAATCACAACCGGCTTTATGTAAAGCACTGTGCTAGGTCCTCTTGACAAAAAAGTCAAAAACATGACAGTGTCCCTGATACCCTGGCCTCAAAACCTAGTAGGAGTGACAATACATGAACACACAACAAGGCCATGATGGTGATTTAAGAGGGCCATACAGAACCTGGTGGTTCCATTGTCCACTCTCTTGCCTGCTTATCCTTTTCGATGTCTGTGGTCATGGAAGGTCAATGGCCTAGCCCAGAATGGAATTCTGGAGCCTCTGTGAAGTATTGTAAAAAGATGTGATTCTTCTTTACAGTAAACCTGTGAAATTCTACACCTACCCAAATGTATCAGAGTTCTGCCTTGAAATCCCCTTAGGTGCGATGAGAAGAGGACTCAGGTTTACTAAAACTACATGGAATGAAATGTAATGCCTAGCAAAATATCAGGCCCTCTGGGTGAAAAGCATGTGGGACGTGTTCTTCCTCCTCCTC
>NW_020954639.1:6231187-6392097 GCF_900497805.2 Vombatus ursinus | reverse complement strand
CATTGGACGAGGTTCCTTACCCATTGCTAACTTGTGCCCATAACAAGCATTCCTCCATGCCCCTTGCATATTTCATTTCTAGTTCTTTTGCAATTAAACCTCAACTAACCAAAATTAACGGGCTCAGTAAACCATGTGATGTACTTTAGTGTGTTCACATTATAATTGCTAAGTTTTAAAATTCAGCAATCCACAATGGGCCTGTAGAACATTAAAATCTAGTAGTGAAGTTCTACCATGGTGGGAATACCATTTAATGCTACTTCTGCTAGGGAAGAAAAACATCTTTCATTAACTCTTTGATGAATTTGATTCACAGGCACTGAAGGAACCAGTTTCTCCTAGTAATTAACCTAATTTTCTAAAAATTAATGTTCTAGGACATTGACAGTGGAGAAAAGGAAGGGCAAGGTTCAAACTGGGGGAGATTTAGTGACAGGGCATATGAGCTAGATAAGAAAGATGATTGGGGATGGGACCAGTATTGGTAGAGGAATTGGCTGTTGTTGTTTGTCTTTCCTTCTCGAAGAGGACCATAACATCATTAAGGTGATGCCATGACTTGCAAGTGAATTGGATTTAAGGGAAGGAGGGCTTTGCAAAGTCACCAGCCTCATTTTCTCCTTTGGAGTCATCTGGGTCCAGTGGCAAGATATAGATCAGGATGACTGGAGATGGCCCCCACAGGAATTGGAAGAGATCAGTCAAGCATCAGCATTGATAAGTGCCTTCTGTGTGCTAGGGATCTGTTGTGAAAGAAAGTGATAAAGTCATAATGGGGATGTAGTAATGTTTTTAGGAAAGGGGGAAAGGGAAAGGGATAAACAGTTTTATATAGGTCCTACTATGTACCAGGCACTATGCTTAGCACTTTTTACAAATATCTCATTTGATCTTTATGACAACCCTGAGAGATAGGTACTATTATCCTTGTTTTATGACTGAGGAAACTGAGGCAGACAGAGGTTAAGTGACTAACCCGAGGTCCTACAGCTATTAAGTGTCTGCAACTAGATTCAAATTCAAATGTTCCTGACCTTCCTGACCTAATGCTCTATCCACTGTACCATCAGCTGCCTCCTTTAGGAAAGGAGGAATTTATATTTTGCACATACTCTATGTATAAATGTTTGCATGTATAAATATATACATGTTTGCATGTATAAATATATGTACACATGTGTATACATAGGTATGTATGGATGGATGTGTGGAAGCATTTCATATTCTTTCCTTCCCATCTCTCAAAACTTAGCATATCCACAGAGGGAGATTCACCTCCATGTTTTCATCTGCTGAAATTTTACCAAATAAGTGTCTGTGCCTTGACTGTGTATATATTATAGTTTCCTAGGTTGCTTTCATCCTTCTCAAGAAAGGCCTGATGCCTCCTTTATTACAGCAGGGTTTACTAAGATAACACATAAAGATCCCTGTAAACTATAAAGCATCCTATAAATGTCAGTTATTATTATCATCTGAATTTGGCTGCCTGTCTGTGAGTTGGAGAACCAAGTGACATGATTTCGCCAGCGTTTAGGTGCCTTAATCTCAAGGTGAAGAATTTGGTGACTAGGTATCAGATGAGAATTCTCTCCGTCCATCTCTCTTTTTTGCAGGCATTGTAGCATCTTGTGTGGAGTGTGGCCTGGGGAATCACACTCTTTGAGCTGATTAGGGAAAGCGTCTCCTCTTTGGAGCATTGAAACATCTTACTGCTTTTTCCTCCGGTCAAAAAGAGCAACCAGAAATTGTTGATATTAGTAACAGTTCAATATCTCAAAATGATGTGTAACTGAGCAGTTTTTTTTTAACATAAGAACACTGTCCTTGGAGCATAAAGATCTGACTGTTACAGAAGTTCTCCCTTGAGCACATTTAAAATGAGGACAACGTACAGATCCGAGGGAATGGACTACAATTATGGGCCTGTAGCTCTCATAGATGTGTTAAAGCTCGGGATTACCATGAGCCTGACAGGCTTGATGTCCATGTGAAAAAAAATTATTGTTCTGGCATTTATTTTTCATTGACTTCTTTTTGTTGCCTCCTTTTATGCTTTCTTCTGTCATTCTTTCTGAATATGCATAAATCTTGCTCTGGATTTCATCTTTCTAGCTCTCTATCAATATGTGTAGGCAATAGACAATGATGCCTCCTGTATTCAGATTTAAGAGACAAAATCCAAGTTTGAGGTTGGGGTGTAATTCTCAAGATTTGACCATGCTGTTTATAGCAATTGTTTTCAACGTTAATAGGATTGCACCCTTTATAAGCAAGTGTTGCCAACTACATTTTGGAGAGTCCATGTGGGAATGTTACCTATTTTTTCTCAAAACTTTAAAGCCAGTTGAAGGCTTTATTTGTGCTTCCTCAGTTTTATTCAATATCTCCCGCATTGACTGTTCTCAGTAACAAGTCTGAAATAAATCTTAAAAAATTAGCTCTTTTAACCAACTCTCGGACTAAATTTAGAAGAGCACGAATGTTTTTAAGATGATGTCAAATATTTTGGTTCATTTTAAAGTGGATTTTTTTTTTGGATAATTCTCATACTAGAAGAATGTTAGTTCTGTGGACTATAAGAAATTGTTGTTGATGAGTCGTTTCAGTTTTGTCTGACTCTTTGTGAACTCATTTGGAGTTTTCTTGTCAAAGATACTGCAGTGGTTTGCCATTTCCTTCTCCAGTTCATTTTGCAGATGAGGAAACTGAGGCAAATGGAGTTGAGTGACTTGCCCAGGGTCACACAGCTAGTAAATGTCTGAGGCTGGGTTTGAACTCAGGTCCTTCTGACTCCAGGCCTAGCATTCTATCTACTGCACCACCTGGCTGCTCCTATTTAAAGGGGCTTTGAAGTAAAAAAATAAATAAAAATACCTTACTGTGTATCAAGCACTGTGTTAAGTATCAGAGATACAAATAAACATCATGAAGGGAAGAATTTTGTAAACTCGCAGTGATGGAATTGAATACTTTGCTTCTTTGATACCTCAGGAATGCTTTGCATTCTTGCTAGAACTTGAGGAAAATTTTAGATTACAGTTAGATTTAAATACATGCATTTATTTAAAGCAGAATCATTGGTGAGGCCCTAAGTGAATCCTAAGTCAACTCCCTAGATACTCATTTTTCAATTACACTGTTTTCAGCCTATATCAATTATTTTTGGCATGAAAAGGAGTCTAATGTTTAAAAAAAAAATGATCGAACTACGTTAAGGTCCTAAGAATGTAAGTTGCTGCTGTTCATAATTCTAAGGCATTGTTTGAAAGGTATTAGAAAGCCAGAGATATCACCTTAGAAAACAAATGGCTCTTTTGGAAAAAGAAAGAGAATATTTCTGGTAAGAAGACAGTGTGACCATAAACAGTGTCATATTTTGAGGCAGTGGGGCCCTGTAATATACCCCTAGTTTGTTTTCCCCTAAGGACCCGATTGAGTAGTATGTGATCAGCAGACTGAATTGGGGACCAATATGTACAACCCATCTGGTTTGCTGTGTAATATCTAGACAGTCAAAACACAGTACAGAATAGTACAGAGGCGTTTTGTTGCTCTTTGGAAGGCAGGGGGACCGCTTTTTATAGTTTTGGGTTTAGTTTGTGTTTTTATACCAAAATTTTGCTTCATATCAAAGAATTATATTTCCATGAGATGAATGTATCCAGACGTGCTGTGTACAATATTTTCCCTCTGGGCTGGTTTTAGCTTCTTTTTCGTAATCCTACTTTGTCATTTAATATGCTTGATTTATGACCAGTCCTTCACAACTTTGACCTTGAGCACATCTCTGATCCCCCTTTTTCTTTTGCCTTTTGTCCCCAATGCATAACCAAATCCTATGTATTTCTGAGCTCATTCTTGCCCTTCTTCTTTGCTATGATCTTAGATTTGGACAAATATAGAATTACCTTTATTGGTCCCTTTTTCTCCACCTTGTCTGGTCTGTACATGTTTCGGTAATTCACTACTTCTGCAGATCCATGATCTCATCAATGGGGGAGATGGGAAGACACCTACACTTTCTACTTCTGTCCTCCTGTAGACCCTTTATAAATTGTCCTCTGATGTTCAGGAGGATTTCTCTTTGTTTTTGTTCTGTTTTGTTTTTGAAAACTGTCATGTTAGTGCAGCACCTGGATCACACATCTGTTACTCTTACCTCTTGCCGCATGACTGGCTCACTTTTCAGATCTTACCTTTCATGGGTGATAACTTTTATGCCACTTCTTAAACACAGGTTACTATTGCTAAGACGCCACAGCCTACTCATCTCCACTGTGTATGTTCTCCATTGCTCTTTTTGTCACTCATAGTTTTGACTGTTTGTTAGTGTTGGTTATCCATAGAGTGCTGAACCTGGAGTTAGAAAGACTTGAATTCAAATCTAGTCTCACATACTTACTAGCTGTGTGATTCTGGGCAAGTCATTTTAATTTCTGTCTGCCTCAGTTTCCTCTACTGTAAATTGGAGACAATAATAGCATCCACCTCTCAAGGTCATTGTGAGGGTCAAATGAGATATTTATAAAGTGCTTAGCACAGTACCTGGCACATAATAGGGGTTTAATTGTTACCTTCTCCTTTCATGATTCATAGACACAGATGCTTCACTGGAAGAATATTGACTTGAAAAAAATGGATTGTGTGTGTGTATGTATGTGTTTGCAAGTTATATAAGTGAAAGCACTATAAAATTTCTCAAATGAAAGTCATCCTTCTTTCCCCCTATTTAATTATGAGCCCATTTCATATTTAGCCATTCTAGATAAATATAAAGAAACTCAAATGAAGACTGACTCCAGGTTAAAAGCATGTACCAATATACTACCTATACAACTACATACCATAGTTTGAGCAATAGAAATTTTTTACACTTTTGGTTTTCCTTGAGTATGGATTGAAATCTAATTTGCACACACCAGCAAAAACATCATATTACTGAATCATAATTTTGACTACAGTATTTCTTTTCTTGAAATGTTGAACTCAATTACTTTTCTTTTTAAGTAACCAATTTATTAAAAGACATTATTAGACATCTGTGAAAGTGACTTGGAACTTTTACAGCCAAATCAAAGCTTATAGAAGTGCCATGTTGAACAATCTCAGAAGGACTGTGCAATCATTGAGATATTTATGGCTTCTCTGAATGCTAGGTGGTATAGTCAGTGGTTAGAAAGTCAGGTCTGGAGTCAGGAAGGCTTGAATTCAAATCCTGCCTCAGACACTTAAAAGCTGTATGATCCTTGGCAAGTTATTTGGACCATATCATGCCATGATCTATCCATTGGGTTTTTTTTTTTTTAGCAAAGATAACAGAGTGGTTTGCCTTCTCCTTCTCTAATGGATCCTTTTTGTCAGGCAAACAGAGGTTAAGTGACTTGCCCTGGGTGACACAGTCGGAAGTATCTGAGGCTGGATTCATACTCAGGTCTTTCTGACTCCAGGCCCAGTGCTCTACCCACTGAGCCATCAGCTGCGTGATTTTGGTCTGGTCCGTTAATCTCTCTTTGCCTCAGTTTCCTCATCTATATTACAGGGATAATAATAGCACCTCCCTTTCAGAATTGTTGTGAGGATTAAATCAATTAGCATGATGAAGCACTAGCAAACCTTGAATTGCTATACAAATACTAGCTGTTATTATTATAATATAAATGTTGTTGTTGATGATACTGTTCTAGATAACTAAGCCTACTTATCATCCCTTGGGCATTTCCTCTTATAACTCTAGGCCATTACAGATTGTTGAAGCTGGAAGGAATCTCAGAGGTTATCTGCTATGACCTAGTCATATTTTTTTATTAAGGAGGAACATGATTGCCCCAAGGTCATAAGTGTACTAACTGACAGAACAGTGATTTGAACCCATCTCTTTTGACTACAAGTCCAGGGATTTTTCTACTACACCACAGTGTCTCTTATTTTACGTATCTATCTACTAGTTGTCTGTACTCCCCAATTCAGTCTATGTAAGCAGTTATTTACTGAATATGTCAATGTGATTTATAATAATGTATTCATGGGTATATGGGTGATAGTAACACCTTTATAAGAAACCTTAAAACTTTTTTGCTTTAAGAGATAAAATGAAGAAACCCAATTGGAAACTAACCTATCTGAATCTTTTAAAAAGGCAACCGAGGCACAGAAATGGAACCTGTGACTCCAAGACCACTGAGAAACTAGCAAGTGGGAACTTTTCTAAGGGAAATCAAAATTAAACCAGAGGAGTCAATCCAAGGAATTTACCCAAACCCAGAAGAGAACATGGACTACAGATGTGCCAACCTCTCAGTACCTCCAGTGAAGGCAAGCCCAAGAGAGAGAAGGTATTGTTAGGACTCATCCATCGCTGATTTTTTAACACAGACAAACTCTTGCATGTTCTCTATTCCCAAGAGTTCAGAATGCTTGGCAGCCTGACTCAGGGTACAAGTCATCCTTAGAGCACTCCCAGGAGTCACTCAGGTAGATCAGACCCCATATGTACACTGGTTTGCCATAAAGAGGCCTTACCTCTGCTCTCTGTCTTACTGCCTGCCTCTCTCTCTCTCTCTCTATCTTTCCCTATCTCTATGTCTCTCCCTCCTGACCTCTCTCCCTAGGGATAACCACTACTATATAAGCATAATGGGCCAATCTATAAACAGTAGCATAAAGCCCTGCTTTCCTCAGTTTTTAGGGACTAATTGTTGGACTGAGGATAGAGACCTTGGGTTCATGGGCAGCCGCAGCTGCCTTCCTGCTCACCACAATTCCTCTGCCCTCCCTTCCTTATAATGGTGTCAACGAGAGGGGCAGAGAGAGAAAATCATGCCTAAAGTCTCAACAAGTACTTCTAGGGGAAACTCCTACAAAGTAGATATATCAATTTGCACTGGACTGACCTCCCAGTAATTACCTATGCCACAGCAGAAGATCAAATAGAAACTAATGTCCACAGCCAATAAAAGCAATTAGCAAATTTGTGAATTGGGTTTCTACTTATACTTTTTTCCAGGCTAATCTTTTGTTTCAAGTCACTTGTTCTTTCCTGATATGTGCTTTAAATACACGGAAATGTATGCAGTTTTGTAGTTTCTTTAGGATGTTTAAATGTAATGCTTTGTGTATTCCACAGTCAGGAGCCAGGCTCAGCAATCCTAATATAAGCTGGTAACTTCAGTAAAGACAAGACATGTGTTTGTGGTTACCAAAGCATATGATGGAAAGAGAACTGAGCTTGGAGTCAGATCAGAGTTTGAATCCTGGCTCTGATGTCCAGTAGCTGAGGCAAATCCTGAGCTTTCAGAGGCAGTTTGGTATAGTAGATAGAGCACTGGGCCTGGTGTCGGGAAGATCTACATTCAGATCCCACTTCTGACTGTTACTTGCTGTGTGACCCTGAGCAAGTCCCTTGACCTTTATGTGCCTAAGACTAAATTTACTAAAGTTTAGTAGTTTAGATTTACCTTGGTAGAGTTCTTACACTGGGAATTCTCTATGTTAATGAAATCATAGATTATTCACATGTTATGATCTCATGAAAATAATATTTGCACTATCAGTCTCACAGAGTTGTGAGGAAAAGCGTCTGTAGACCTTAAAGTGATATATTATTGTTGTTGAGTTGTTTCAGTTGTGTCCAACTCTTTGTGACCCCATTTCGGAAAAGTACTTGACAAAGATGTTAGAGTGGTTTGCCTATTGCCTGTAATGACCTATATGATCCAGGCTCCTGAACCAACCCCCTCCCTCGACCACAGGTGGGACTATTTAACCCCCACTTGTAAATTCATTCCTGCCCTCCACTCTGGGACCAATGTTCTCTCTCTATGGTGGATATAAAACAGCCACAGGGCAGTAGCTCACTGGTTTGGCATCAAGCAGCTTTGCTGCTGATCTTTCTTTTGACCTTGTCTCCAGTTCTAGTAACCAGGAGCCTTAGTTTATTCCTTCCACCACACCCTTCACCCTTTTTTTTTTTTTGAGAATTGGTCTCCTGGTTCTGCCTAGTTGGAAGTACAAGGGCTACTTGTAGACTTGATCTTACTATTGATTTGCTTGGTAAAACTCCATTTTTTACTTGGGCTGATTTGCCCCTATTTAGGCAACCTAGTTTCTCCCCAGCTTCCCTCTTCTGAGAGGTTGACATATTGATGCTGGACTTTGGATGGACATCTGATAAACTTATCCCACTATGGCTCCTTCACTAGCCTCATCCTCCTCAGTCACTGGACTATACTGGACTTCACCATCGTCTCCAGGAACTCCAGAACTCATCTTTCTACAAGTTTATATCGACTCTGACTCTTACCTC
This sequence comes from Vombatus ursinus, assembly GCF_900497805.2. Taxonomy (NCBI): domain Eukaryota; kingdom Metazoa; phylum Chordata; class Mammalia; order Diprotodontia; family Vombatidae; genus Vombatus; species Vombatus ursinus. Next base: position 6,383,789 of record NW_020954639.1, on the reverse strand, counting down.
CTCACTACCGCCTGACCCCAGAATGTCTCCTTCTCTCTGAACAGAGAGGGTGGAAGGTGGATATTGGAGAAAACTCCTCCCAGATCTTCCATCTAAGGAGGCAGTCCAGTGAAGCCACCTCATCATTTTCTACTCAGCTGCATTTTCACCATGCTTGGGAACTAGATACCCTGGCTCCTCCATGGACTTTTCAACTTCTTTTTATGTGTTATTTCCCCTGATAGACTGTGAGCTCCATGAGGGTAGGAACTGTCTTTTGCCTCTGTATCCTTTCTTTGTATCTGTGAGCTTTGTAGAGCTTAGCACAGTGCCTGGCACATTGTAGGCACTTATTCAATTTTTATTGATTGATTCATAGCTGGAATCACAGGTGTGTGTCTTCAAGACTGGTTTATTCCCCCTTTTTCTAAAGCAATGATAATAAAATAAACCTCTATTAATTAGATTTATACCTAATATAATTAGGTATAATAATATTGACAGTGTGTCAATGAGCATTTTACATATATTATCTTACTTGATCCTTACATTAACCCTGGGAGGTAATGCTATTATTATTATTATCTTCATTTTACAGATGAGGAAACTGAGGCAAAGAGAGGTTAAGTGTCTTGCCTAAGGTCACACAGCTGATTTTAAATCCAGGTGTCTATGCATTGTGCTACCTAGCTACCCAATTACCAATTACCAAAATTAGCAAAGCTAAGTTAGAACCTGTGGCCTCTAGGTCCTCAAGTGCGGCCCTTTGATGGAATCCAATTGGAAATTGGAAATGGATTACATCAAAGGGCCACACTTGAGGACCTACAGGCCCATGTATGGATTCAAGGCTGCAGGTTCCCCTGAATCTGATCCCTGACTGGCACATAGTAGGTGCTTAATAAAAGCTTATTCCCTTATTTCCTCCCCTTCCTGTTGTCAGTCTCTCTTTCATTCTCTGCTAAAATTATCTTGTATTTACTGTGTGTGTATGTGTATACATATATACACATATGTATGTGTGCATATACATATATGTTTGTATATTTATTTCCTATGTGTACATGTTTTTTTCCTCTCACTGAATTAAGAACCTTGAGGTTAGGAACTATTTCATTTTCTTTTTCTTTGCAACCCCAGTGCCTACCTAGCACATAGTGGGTATTGAATAGGTATTTGTTGATTTATTTGATAGGATTCTTAGGTGAGAATCAAAGGATCTCACCACAGACAACTTCTCTTTCTGGTTTAGATCATGTCACCTCCTACAGGAAATTTGTTTTGATCTCCCTAGTTAGTGTTCACTCAGTCCTTATCTAATTATCTTTATGTATGTATGAATGTGCAAGCATGTATATGCAGGTATGTATGTGTGTTTTAATCACCCAAAACATTGTAAACTCCTTGAAGGTATAAATTACTTTTAGTTTTGTCTTTGTGTCACTAGCATATAGCACAATACTTTGCACATAGTAGGTGCTTACTAAATGTTTATAAGATTGGATGGGATATCCCTATAAATGAGCCCTTGCCTCATACTTTAGTTCCAGTAAATATCTCCCAGCATTTGAGTGTCTGGCTTAGTTCTTTGCCTGTTACTCTGATTTTTCTCCCAGTTGAATATCCAGGAGACAGCTGCAGATATATTAGGTCTAGACTTACAGATTTAGTAGTTGAAGCCATGGAAATGGATGGGACTGCTAAGGGAGATAATGTAGAGATAGAAGCATGCCAAGATCGGAACCCTGAGGAATGTCATCATCTGAAGGGCAGGGGGATGAGAAGGATGCAGTAACTAAGATAAAGAAGGAATAGCCAGAGGTCTAGGAGAACTGTAAGAAAGCAGAATGATGGAAACCAAATGAGGACAGAGTTTTCCAGTATGGGAATCTGATTCCCTCAACTATGCATATTTGTTATAAGAATTTTCAGTTTTCTTTTTCAGTGGTGTGGGACTAGGAGGGGGCAGAGAGAGAGAGAATTAAGTGCTTATTAAATAAAATATTTTTTAAAAAACTTTTAAAAAAGCTGATGGTTGAGGAGAGAGAATCTAGTAAACATTATCAGGAGGTCAAGGATTGAAAAAAAAATATCTTATTTAGCAGTTAGAGAAGTCATGGATGTCCTTTGGGAGCATAGTTTCATTAGATTGGGGGAAGGGGGGAGAAAAATAATAGAAATGGGAAAAAAGTGATGCAAAAATAGAGACATATACATAGATTATTTGTTTTTCCACCTATCCTTCCTTCCTTCCTCTCACCATCTATGTATCTATGTATCTATCTACTGCATTTGACCCTGTTGGCCCTGACCTCTGCCTATACACTTGTTCATTTTGGTTTTTTGGGGACACTGCTCTCTCCTGGTTATCGTCCTACTTAACTGGGTGCTTCTCTATGTTTATTACTGAATTCATCCTCATTATCTATATCACGTCCTCTAACTGTGAGTGTTCCCCAGGATTCTGTCCTGGGACATCTTCTCTGTCTACATTTTCACTCTTGGTAGCTTCATCCTTTCCCATGGGTTTAATTATTATGTCTTTGAAGATAACTTCTAGATCTATATTGTCAGCCCAAGTCTCTCCTCTGACCTTCAGTAAGTTAGTCAATAGACATTTCTGAAGCATCTACTATGTGCCAGGCACTATGCTAAGTGCTGGGGATAGAAAGAAAAGCAAAAGACAACCTCTGCCCTCAAGGAGCTTATCATTGTCCTACTAGGCATTTCAAACTGAATGCTGCAGAAACATCTCAAATTAACCTCTCAGAACTCTTTTTTTCCACCTCAGTACACTTTTCTTCAAAACTTCCCTATTTCTGTTAAAGGCACTACCATCCTTCTAGTCTTCCAGGTCCATAACCTTAGCATTAATATCTACTTCTCACTCTCCTTCACCCCACAAATCCAATCAATTGCCAAATAGTGCTGTTTCTACCTCCATGATCTCTCTCAAGTAAGCTTCTCACATATCTACCACCTTAAATTAGGCCTTCAGCACTTTTCATCTGGATTACTTCAATGGCATCCTAATTGGTGTCCTTGCTTCAAGTCTTTCCCCCTCGTCTACATGCTGCTACTAAAATGTTTTCCTCTAATAGAATATCTAATCATGTCACGCCCCTACTCAGTACACTGTAGAAGCTCCCAATCTCCTCTGAGGGGTGAAACCTTCAACTTGGGGCCCATAACACTCCTGAGTGCTGAAAGAGCTGGATTAAGATGAAATTGGGAAAATTTAACAAAAGAAACAAAAATACGATAAAAAATAAATCACATTAATATGTGGTTTTCTAAGTTAACATGCAGCTGGCAGAGATCCTTATTGATGGTTTAATGGCCCCTAGTTTCCATTTGAGTTTGATACCACTGCTCTAGAATAAAATGTATATGGATATACACTTCTATTTTCATTTTTAAAGCCTTTTGTAACTTGACCTCAGCCTGCCTTTCCAAGTCAGTGTATTAACCCCGCTTCCCATACTCTGTGATTTGGCCAAACTGGCCTTTTCCACATCCCATCCTGTCTCCAATCTCCATGCTTTGGCACTGGCTACCCTCTGTACCTGGAATGTACTCTCTTCTCACCTCCACCCCATAGAATCCTCTCCTTCAAGATGCATTTAAGGATCATCTGCATGAAAGCCTCTTATGATCCTTTCAAGAGATAGTGCCCTCCAACCCAAACTACTTGGTATTTAACTACCATGTGCTTATTTGCATTTATTCTCTTCATATATCTATATGAATACTTATATACTCAAAGCTATGTTAGAAATAACAAAGTTATACAGCTACTTGTTAGCAGAGATTATTCCATTCATTGTCTTTGTGATCCCAGCACCTAGAACAATGCCTGGCACACTAAACATAGTTAATAAATGCTTGTTTATTGATGATTGATTAGGGTTGCTAATGAGGAAAATTAAATATGCAAAATGGTTTGTGAACAGAAGTCCCAGTGCAAGAGACTCCTATCAATGGACTGATTGTAGACGGTTAATTAGTTGGCTGATGTTGGGTAGCAGCTGTTGCACATTCACTAGGTACATGTATACTTTCTAATAATAATGATGATGATGATGATATTAACTTATATTTGTGTAATACTCCAAGTTTTATAAAGTGGTTTTCTTACAACAAACTTATAAGTAATAAACATTATTATTCCTGTCTTACTGATAGGGAAACTGAGGGTCAGGCCCTAAATTACATAACTAATAAGTGTTGAGGGGCAGCTAAATGATGCAGTGGATAGAGTGCCCACCCTGAAGTGAAGAGAACCTGAGTTCAAATCCAGCTTCAGATACTTACTAGCTGTGTGGCCCTGGGCAAATCACTTGACCCTTTTTTGCCTCAGTTTCCTTATTTGTCAAATGAGCTGGAGAAGGAAATGACAAATCACTCCAGTATCTTTGCCAGAAAATCCCAAATGGGGTCACAAAGAGTCGGACACAACTTGGAAAACAACTCAACAACAAATCATATAACTAAAAAGTATTGAAACTGGGACTCAAATTCTGAAGGTTTGACTCCAAGTGCAGTGTTCTTTTCATTCTGCAATGCCTCATCTCTCCCTGTAGAGCATCATTCTCGTAAAGTTGCTGTACTTATAATTTCATATGCTTCCCGCCCCCTCCCCATTTTAGGTTTAGTCTTCCTTTTGGTGGAGATGAAGTACTTATTCTTTTAGCCCCCTGCCTGCCTTCACCCACATTCTTATTAGAAAACTTGGTTGGGACTTGAGGGGAAGGCATATTTCCTTAAGTAATTCACCAAGAATGATTAAGCGTCTTGTGTGGAAAGTAGGACTTAAGCCATTAGAGGCCTCTGATTTGGCTGTGGTTTAGCAAATGGAAAGGGGGAGATTTTGCCTTTCAGAGGGAGAGTGATATAGAAGAGGACTACTCCTGGGAGAAGTAAAAGCCAAGAACACTGGTACATTTCAGGTGAGCAAAGGCTGTACTAGTATGATACGAGGAAACCAAACATTCGGCAAACTTATTATTAAGTACATGTTCTGTAGCAGGTATTGTACTAACCCCTGCAGACATAAAGACAAAAATGAAATGATTATTTTTTTTCAAAGAGTTCATATCCATTGTCAAGGAAGACACAATGTGTGTGGATACGTATACATGCAATTATGGGTTTGTATACAGAATCAATACAAAATAAAGATGAGGTGATTTAGGGAAAGAAGGTACTAGTGTCTGAGGCAACCAGAAGATGCCTTAGGTAGAAGGTGATGTTTCACCTGAGTCTTGAAGAAGCAAGAGGTTCTATGAGCCAGAGGTGAAGGAGTGCATTCTGGGAAAGGGGTACAGCCAGTGCCAAGGTTGTACCTTTGAGCAAAGGCAAAGATGGGAGATGGAATGCTTTGTATGAAGAACAGCAAGAGGTTTCAGAAGAACCTGGGAAGACTTATATGAACTGATGCAAAGTGAAGTGAGCAGAACCAGGAGATTGTTGTACACGGTGACAGCAATATGATCATCTATGAAAGACTTAGCTATTCTCAGCAATACAAAGATATAAGATGATTCCAAAGGACTTATGATGAAAAATGCTACCCACTTCCAGAGAAAGAATCAATGGAGTCAGAATGCAGATCAAAACATACTTTTAAAACTTTCTTTGTTTTTACTTTCTTTCTTTCTTTCTCCCTCTTTCACTCTCTCTCTCTTTCTCTCTTCCTTCCTTTCTTCTTCCTTCCTTCCTTCTCTCTTTCCTTCCTTACTTCCTTTGTTTCTTTTCTGTTTTGCAACATGGCTAATATGAAAATATGTTTTACATGACTGCACATATATCATCTATATCTAAGTACTTTCCTTCTCAAGGAGGGGATAAGGAAGGAAGGGAAGAAAGGAATTTGGAACTCAAAACTTATAAAATATGAATGCTAAAAATTATTTTTACATGTAATTGAGAAAAAATAAAACAAAAGCATTCTTTTTTAAAAAAAAAAACAAACCACAGCAAGAATGCTCAGGTAACAGAAGGAGAAGCAAAGAAGTAGGAAAGGTAGATGGTGAATAGCTTAGGAAAGTGACTTAGGCGGAGCCCAGAGAGATGGAGACTACCTCTGTGATTTCATTACTATCAGAGACTCTCAGGTGAGGAAACTCCTTCTACCAATGCAGATTGCTATCTTCTCTGCAAGTTAGAGAATTGCCTAGCCCTAGCCTCTAAGCTCTGGAGTGCTGAGAGGTTAAGAGTCCCAGAGCCAGTGTGTGGGTGAATGTGTGGGATGGACCTTGGCCCTGGAACTTCTTGGCTATAAGGTTGGTAATATTGTCCATAATTCCAAGTTACCTCTCTCTTATGAGAGAATTTCTAAGTAGATCTAAATAAATATGAAGGGGGATTGATTGTTTTAAAGTGGAAGAATCTGAGTTGCTGTATATTTAATGACTTGCCCAAGATCACAGGATTAGTCAGTGGTTGATTTGAAGAGAAGTTCAAATCTTATTCAGTGATTTTTCTATTGTGATTAGATCACTGTATTTTATAATAGAATGTTTGGCTAATAATAGTAATGTTAATGATAACAACTGACATTTGTATAGCAATTAGAAACATATAAGGTGCTTTACATTCATACTAATACTTCATATTTTCATTAGGTTTTAAGGTTTTCAGAATGCTTTCCTCATGACAATGCTCTCAGGTAGATATTGAAAGTATTATCCTCATTTTATCAATGGCCCAGAAAGGCTCAAACCTAGTTCCTTGTGCCCAGAGGGTGTTTGAAACTAGTTGCTGCCTCACCAAGAAGGTTTTTAGAGGGACAGCAGAGCATTAAGGAGGAAAAAACAAAACATTAGACAAAAATGAGCAGGATGGGTCTTGTGGAGAGATATGAAAAGAGGTCAAAGGTGGTTCCTGCCCTCAGGGATGCACCAACAAGACATGGAGGAGGCATAGAGCAAAGGACTTGGAGTCAGGAAGACCTGAATTTAAATCCTACTGTATACATTTACTACATGACCCTGGGCTAAGCAAGAACTTAACCTCTCTCATTCTCAGTTTCCTCATCTCCTCATCAGTAGAATGGGGATAATAATAGCACCTAATTCACAGGATTGTTTTGAAGATCAAATATGTGTAAAGTACTTTGACAAATCTTACAGTGTTATGTAATAATAACAAAAATAATAATTTCATAAGGTTTGTAACGTACTTTTTGTACTTTACCTTATAACAATATAATAATTATGATTATTGTTACAGTGATAAAATATAAATGAAATATCTAAATACTAGGGATATAGAGATAATCATCAAAAATTTATTAAACACCTGTTGTAATCCAGTCATTTCAGTCATGTCCATCTGTTTGTGACCCCATTTGGGATTTTCTTGGTAAAGATATGGAGGGGTTTGCCTTTTTCTTATCTAGCTCATTTTACAGATGAGGAAACTGAGGCAAAAGCAGGGTTAGGTGACTTGTTTAGGGTCACATAGCTAGTAAGTGTCTGAAGCCAGATTCAAACTCAGGAAGATGAGTCTTTCTAACTCCCGGGTCTGGCACTCTCTCTGCTGTACCACCAAGCTGCACTTGACACAGTCATGGGCTTATAGATTTGGCAGTTCTAGAGAAGTACTAAAAGTCCTCAAGTACTAAAAGAGCAATGATAAGATTTAGAGGGAAGTTTACAGATGATCCAATCCAACCTCCCCATTTTATAGACAACCAGAAAAAAAAACTAACCAATTTTTGTGTGCACCCCCCTCCCCAATGCTTCTGGCTCAGTGAGTGGTACAAGCACACATTTATAAACGTGTGTTTACATTATATCCACGCAGTTTGGTGAATTCTAAATAAATGACACTATTTTCACATCATACCCAGTCTTATTGTTTACAGCTTCCCCTCCTAAGGAGCATCCTATGTGGCTCTCCTCTATTGCCCCATATTCTGACATACATAACTGTTACCTCTATGATGTCAGGCTGGTTACTCACCTCTTAGGAACTCCTCCTGAATTGGCTAGGCAAGCTGGCTTCTACATCTAGGATCATTTTTTTTTTTCTTTTGGCCAGCCATCCTTTTGACTGCCATGCCACCTCAGCTGCTCGTCCCCCTCTTTCTGACCCTGCAGCCCCCTTCTTCCATTGATGAGTTCTTCCTGGAGCCTCCATTTTGAGGAATGACCCAGACCAACTATTCCTCATTCTTTAGACTTAGTTGTTTTATTTCTGGACTTCTATCCCAACCGAGGCAACTCTGTGGTCTCCCCCTGTGTACCCTACCCCTAGCTTTTTAGGTCCTTTTCATGTGTTATGGTTTTTTGTTTTGTTTTGTTTTGTTTTAGGTAATTGGGGTTAAGTGACTTATCCAGGGTCACATAGCTAGAAAGTGTCAAGTGTTTGAGGCTGGATTTGAGCTCAGGTCCTCCTGACTCCAGGCCTGGTGCTCTATTCACTGCACTACCTAGCTGCCCCTTTATGTGTTATCTTCTATATTAAATCTATACTCCTTGATTTTCTTTTTGCTTATGTCTATGTTCCCAGCGCTTAGCATGGCACAGTGCTTAATCAATGCTCATTGAGTTGACTTTTAATTCCCTCACCCAATGCACCATGATCAGCCTTATACCCCATTCCATTCTATACATTTTCAACTAGGAACAGAGCTTCCTTTAGATTCCAGCTGCCAACATCCCTGTTCTCTCTCTCATGTCATCTGTATTTGTGCTTCAAAAAGAGCTCTGTTATCCAAACTGCACTTCAAGCTAGGCTTTTACCATATTATTCATTCCTCATTGGTATTGAGGTTTCAAGAGTGGATTTAAGTTGTGAAAAAATGGTGCAGTCCTAAGAATGCTGGATTTGAAGTTCGAGGACCTGGGTTCAAATTTGGACTCTACGACTTACTACTTTTGTGACAGGGGCAGCTAGGTGGCACCATAATGCATAGAGTGCCCTGCCTGGAGTCAGGAAAACTCATCTTCCTGAGTTCAAATCCAGCCCCAGACACTTACTAGCTGTATGACCCTGGCCAAGTCATGTAACTCTGTTTGCCTCAGTTTCCTCACGTGTAAAATGTGCTAGAGAAGGAAATGGCAAACCACTCCGGTATTTTTGCCAAGAAAACTTGCTCACTAAAAGGGTCACTAAGACTGACATGTCTCAAATGACTGAACAACAACACCTTTGTGACATTTGGCAATCAAAGTATTTTTATTAAGGAAATATGCTTTACCTGATTGTACACATATAACCTATATCAAGTTGCTAACCATCTGCAGGGAGAGGGGAGGGGACCCAGAGAGAGAATTTGAAACTCAAAATTAGAAAAAAAAATGAACAACAGCTTAAAAATTGATTTTACACAAATTATTAAAGTAAAGCAAACAACCTTCCCCAAAGCGCATTTGTTCCACGCCTACTTTGTGCCAGGCCCATATTAGGTATTGGGGATGCAGATAAAAAGAACGGAACACTCCCTACCCTCAAGGAATTTCCCTCGGCTTCAGCGTCTCCAGCTGTAAAGAGAGAGGGAGTGGACCAAATGAGTTCTACTAGCCTTTCCAGCTCTAATGTGTGATCCCACGACAGATGCCAAGCAGGCTACCTTGTTACAGTGGTTTACCTTGTTCTCCTTGGACCTGAGAAGATTGGAAGTTACAGGACTGCCAAACCTCCAGTGAATCCTGGGCTTTCTTCTTCTCAGAACCTACCATCGTAAATCTGCTTCTGTCTTTGGCCTGGACTATGATTCTGCCTTGTCCTTTGCTGACAGATTTCTGGCACCACATTCAGTCACATATTTCTGAAGTAACTTATATTCTCCCTGTCCTTGGAATCTGCATTTTAAATGTCCCTTTGAAAGTCTTTGAAACTGAGTGCATTCCCTTCACTCCCATTATGGCTGAGAGACTTATTATTCTTCACTGAGATTCCAACCCCCTCACCTTCCCCCCAAACCCCCAAACCCCAACACACACACACACACACACACACTTACTTCCTGGTTGCATGAGATGGCTCATGATGGGATTTTAATCCACAGGAGAAATGGTGGCTGAGTAGTCAGATTGGAAAATTTTGAGTGTGCAAGGGACTCTTTCTTAGCACTTTACTCCCCTCCCCTCCCTCCCCTTTCCAAGGTTGGTAATTGAGGTCAACATAGCCAGGCCTGTGTTGGGACTGAAACTTTTAAACTTAATTTCACTGGGTCCCACCACAGTTTCCCTCATGGTTTTGGACAAGGATACTTTTCTTGAACAATATTTTATAGGAGAATTTGAAAAGTGGTTTCTGATTTCCATTTAAAAACAATAGCCCATATCCAAATTGACTAGAGGAATACTAAGGTTTTTTTAAAAAATATTTTTCTTTCTTTTTTTTTTTTTGCCAGTGCCACAAATCAAGGTTTATTGATTCATTGTTTAGTTAATAGTCTATACTAGAGATGTGGAATATGAGCTGCATTGCTACTGAAACATTAAAATGTAATTGGAAAATATTTAACAAAAGAAAATATAATAGAATGTAGATAATGTTAATTTTTGGTTTTCTCTTTTTTTTTACTGTAACTTTAAAATTTTTTTATCATATTATATATATTATTTTTAACATGAAACTTTGGACTATAAATTTTCTCCCTTCCTCCCTGCCCACCTACCCTCATTGAAAAGGCCAGCATGTTGATACAGGTTATAGATGTGTGGTCACGCAGAACACTTCCATAGTAGTCATGTTGTTAAATTATTTTTCAGAGGCAATTAGGAATACTGTCTTGAGATCTTTTATTATAGTCATGTTAGAAATCAGATTTAGGTGTTTGGGCTCCATCTTTAATTTCAAGAAATGGGTAATGACATAAGCAAGGATCAGGGAGGAAGGGGACAGATTGAGTGCTTCTTCCTGTCCAGCCTGTTTCCTTAGGGTTATTTTCTTCTCTTGCCAGACAGGGTGTTTGCACTTAGTTGGATTATGGGTAATTCTGTTGCTTGTGGTAATTACACCTTTGTAAATGACTGCGGCAGAAGAGTCTGGCAGACAGTGCCTGTGCTGTGAGAGACAATAGAAAGCAAGGCCGTCCTGTTTCTGTTTCAGAGAATGTTTTATATCCTCTTAGGGCCTAGTGCAGAGGCAGCTAGATGGCCCAGAGGATAGAACACCAGGCCTGGAGTCAGGAAGACTTATTTTCATGAGTTCAAATCCGGCCTCAGACTCCAGCTGTGTGACCCAGGCAAGTCACTTAACTCTGTTTGACTCAGTTTCTTCATCTGTAAAATGAGCTGGAGAAGGAAATGACAAACCATTCCAGTATCCTTGCCAAGAAAACCCCAAAGAGTAGGACACAACTGAAAAATGCCTGAACAGCAATAAAAAGGCCCAGTGTAAATAGTCTACATATAGACAACTAGGCCTTAGGAAATTGCTCTGTAGGATCATAATTCTCCATCTGTAAGGGACCTTCAAAGCCACCTAGCCCAGTTTCCTCTTTTTATAGTGGAGGAATTTGAGGCTCAGAGAGTTTAAATGACTTTCCCAGGGTTGAATACCTAGTAAGTGTCTGAGATGGGATTTGAACCCAGGCCCTCTGGACTCACCCCTCAGTTTAACATGGCCTTAGCACTTACCTTGGAGTCAGAGGTCTTGGACTCCTGTCTCTGCCACTTACTAGTTGTGTGACCCTAAGTAAGTTACTTTACTCAGCTGTAAAATGAGAATGCTTACTGTACTCTTTCCACAGAATTATTAGGAAGGCCACTGAAATATTGTTTGCGAAGGTGCTTTGTGATCACCAATCTCTATATCACTATGAGTAGAATTTTGTTTTTTTTCTTTTTAGAAGGCATCTGGACCTGTGGCTTCATGGGCATGGAGAGTTCCTGTGGAAATTTCGTATCTTGAATCAGATAGTCAATTCATTTGTAACTTACAGCCTTTAGAAGTTTGCTTTGGTGGTGGTGGTGGAGGTGGGTTTTGGGGGGATTGAGACATAAAGTGACTTGTCCGTGCTTACACACTCATGTGTTAGAGAAAGGAGTTGGACAGAGTCCTTCCTGGATCCAAGCCAGTGTGCCATACTGCTTCTGAAATGTGAGGAAGGGGAAGGAAGAAACTAAACATTAAGTGCCTGCTAATTGACCCTTACAGCAACCCTGTGATGTAAGTTCTATTTTTATCCCCATTTACAGATGAGGAAACTGAAGTTAAGTGACTTGCCCAGGGTCACATAACAAGTAAGTGTGTGAGGGATAGCCTACATTGTGCTGTGAATTGGTGACTTCTTATTCCTGTCTTATGATGGTGGCTATTTAGCTCCCACATTCACTGACATCCAGTGAAGAACTTGTTTCCTTGTCTTTTTTTTAATAGAACAATTGTTCAAACAGAACAAAATAAACAAACAAACAAAAAAAAAAATCCCCACAGACACACAAAAACAAACAAACAAAAAAAAAACCTCAGCTCTTCCTGACTCTGAGACCAGGCACTTTATTAACTGTCCACCTAGCTACCTCAAGAAGAGCCCTTGAGACCACCCCTCTTCTCTTTTCCTCCTATTCTTCAGGGTAGTTGAGTGTTTGATTCTGGCTGAACTGAGGAATGTTCTTATGGTTGCCCAAAGTTTTGCTCTAGCTGTGGAGGACAGAGGACATGATGATGGGAGGGTAGCTCCTATCCCCATTTTCCAGAGTCTAAACACACCCTTTCCCAGGACACTGATAATGTAGAGCCAAGGGGTATGTGTGTGTGGAGAATGAGACCAGTGTGTTCATTAGATCGACTCCGCCTTGGCCATGCCTTCTGTGGACGGTGCACACATAGCCCGAGGTATGTATACACAGGTGCTCTGGTGCCTCCTAGCACTTCAGGTGCCTTGCAGGTGGGAGGAAAGATTCTTCCTCTTTCTCCTGACAAAACACTTGTTGGGTGGCCTGGGTGCATGAGGGTGTGCAGTCTCTTCGATCCCCCAACCCTAAGAAGAAGTTTGTCCCATGACATTCAATGTTACCCAAGCAGACTCAGGCCTTAAAAGATTCTGGGGTTATTTGAGAATTTTCTAGTGAGCCAACAAAGTCCTAATCAACTTAAAATAAAAAAAAAAGTCTGGAAAATTCATGCTAGAAAATGATCTGAGGGTTTTTATTTTTATTATTTTTTTTTAATCAAGCCAGTCTTTAAAAGGCAGATGTTCAGGGGTTTTAGGCCCAAGTAGGCCCCACACAGATTCCTAGACTGCATGGCTTCCTTCAGGCCTTATAGTCTTGGATAAGAACTCTGACTGAATTCCACCCCATCTCTTTGGCTTTGTACCTGAAGGCAAGACCTGTTGTGAGTTGGAATGTTTAGGCTGGGGAGCCTTCCCCCATGCAGTGTGTTAAACCATCCTCAGACAGTATTTATTGAATGTCCATGTGGATGACCTGTGCCAGCTACTTTGCAAAGTAAGCCATAACAGAATTAGTACCTTTGTTCTCACGTTCACCCCTCTGTTTCCTACTGTGTGTCCAGTAGTTTATTGAGCCGTTCTCCAGCATCTCTTGGATTTGGTACTTATTCCCCTCTGCCCCTTCCCAAATGCTCATATGCCCCCAAAGCATAGATTCTTAACCTGGTGTTTGTGAACTTTTATTTTTTAACACTTGGATAATGGTTTTTCAATTAATTGGTTTCCTCTATAATCTTATGTAAATTACTTATGCATATAAAAATGAATCTGAGAAGAGGTTCATAGACTCCACCAGACTACCAAAGGGAGCCAATAAAAAAGATTAAGAATTTCTGCTCTAAAGAAATAGATTCAGACCTTGTTAGGTTCTATCTGGGCCAGAGAACAGGTACATTTACTCATTTCCCCTCTAAGTGCATTCTGGTATTTCTTTGAAAGTGTGGAAAATCCTACCAGCCCTTGCGTTAGTATGTTTGACTTCCCCAGGGATACTGGCCTATCAAATTAGTGCTGGGAGTTTTCATCCTGAAATTTTTGTGTTTTCCAGAGGAATTCAAAGAGTATGTGCCTTTCCCCTGCCCCTCCCCCCCCACCCCCCCAGTCCTTCACCCTCCCTGCTCTACACAGACACTTTGGAATCTGGTTTTTTTCCTTGCCATTCTTCTCCACAGAGCATTCTGTATTTTACCTCTCTACAAAGTTTTAGCATTTTGTGAGACAAAATTCTAAAGTGAGGTGGAAAATATTTTTCTATCATGGGAAATTACTCAGGATGCAATAAAAATGTGTTTTGCTTATGGCAAAATTTGCAAACCTTCACTGACTGAAAAGTACATGTTTTTTTGCTCAGTGATGAAGCTGGCAAAAAGTCAAATTTGCCATTTTTACTCAATGTGGATAATTTTTTAGCACAGCACTCCAACTTATTGCTATGTTCTGTTTTCCTCTGGGGCTACAATTAGACCAACAGAGGTGAATATTTTAGTGAAATCATAAAGCCTAGGAAAGATAAGTATCCTAAAATTTTAAAGAATCTAAATCTGGAGTGGATTCTCCATGCATTGCCTCACTTATCCCGACCTCGTTACTTGTGGAAAGTATGGGACTTCTTGGTGGCATTACATAAGGTACCACCTAGAGCTTTTTCAATGCAAAAAAAAAAAAATGAGAATGTGGGCAAAACAGACTTGCTGATTTCTATTCCTGACATCCTTTCCATAAGCCATTTGCTATTCCACTTGGTTAGACAGCAGGCAGGTTAACAAAATAAATAATTAATTAACTGCTAGACTTAACACAGGTTAGTTGATTCAAACTGCAGCTAATTATTATGCCCTTGTCAACTCTAAATAAATGCTCCCCAAACTCAGGGAATTAGAATACTTGGAGACAAAGATGACAAATAATACTTTATATTTTGTCTGTGCCCTTTGAATTAATGTTACATTGAAAACAAATTGGTTGTGCTACGGTAGTACTTGTCTAGCAATAATTGGGAGCTTTATAAAAGTACAAGTGTAACTTTAATAATGTTTTGTATATTTAAATATATAAATATATAAAGACATGTATTTTAGAGTGTTGGCATCTTTTTTTGAGAGGTAGGTGGGATAGCAGACAAAGGACATGGTCTTTAGTCTAGTCTAAATCTGGTATCTGATATATGTATTTATTAGCTGTGTGGCTATGGGCAAGTCACGTAATTTGTAGTGCTTTCGGTAGTTCCCTAAGGCTATATGTTGTCCGTGCGTTGTCCATCTGCATTGGTGGAGAGAGTTTTGTTGTTTAGTTGTTTCTGTCCTGTCTTACTCTTCATGATGCCATTTGGGGTTTTCTTGGCAAAGATACCAGAGTGGATTGCCATTTCCTTCTCCAGCTCATTTTACAGATGAGGAAACTGAAGCAAACAGGATTAAGTGACTTGCCTGGGGTCACACAGCTAGTCAGTGTCTGAGGCCAGATTTGAACTCAGGAAGATGAGTCTTCCAGAGTCTAGGCTTGGCATTCCATCCGCTATGCCCTTTAGCTGACCTGGAGAGAGTTTACACACCGGAAATTCTCAGTATTAATGAAAGCACGAATTTGCATGAAAAACTGCTATTTTGTTTAGGTTTGTCAGTAAGGGACCATACCTGTATGGTGAAAAGTATAGGAGGTTCAATAATCAGTGTTACCGATATCAATCAGGCATAAGATGTTTAATCTCCTGACTAGCACTATTGAACAATATCTTTCTTCCATTCTATGTAATGTCTCACTCATTAAGGAGGCTCTCTTTGCAAATGAAATGCTCACATAAGCTGTTTTTCATATGAAAAGAGGGAAATGCTATATAATTGTGGGTTTTGGAGATTCTTACAAACCAATATTTGCTTCTTCAGAACATTGAAGGCTCCTGAATGCTTGTATGTGTTTGTGGGTGTGTATATTTGGGGAATGTTCATATTGTTGTATTATTTCCTACAGTAGTGCTTCTGCAAGGTGGTAGTATATTATCATGTAGACTTTCTCTAGCCATTTCCTTTAAAATTATCTTATTTTTATTGTTGGCTTTTGTTTCTGTATCATTACTTTCCAAATATATCCTTTTCCCTTTTCCTACCCAGAAAGCAACCCCTCGTAACAAAGATTAAAAGAGAGAACTGCAGAATCACAGAATTTGAGAATGGGAAAGGGTCTCCATCATTATCTAGTCCAACTTACATAGAAAATGAATCCCCACTCTTAGAGAACCTGACAAGAGGTTGTCCAATAGAAAGAAAATGGGAATGGAGCATCTCTGCCTTCTCACCACTGTGAAATCTGTATAATCTCTTCTCCGATCCTCCTTTTCCTCCCAGTATAGCTTCTGAAAAGTCCTTACTGTTGTTGCTGTTGTCCTTGCATTGTCGTCGTCGTTGTTGTTTTTGGTTGTTCTTTGCTTCCTTGAGCAGCCTTTTTTGAGCTTTTGTGTCATGCTTTTATATTTGTCTTCTTCTACCTGGTCTTTCTTCCAACTTCTGTATTTCCCTTTTCAAAATCCAAATTGGTTGATGAGTTCCCTGCGCATCTACTTTGGTCAGGCCGAATCTACCTTTTCCTTTTCATTGGAGTTGCCTCCATTTGTGTTTTCAGAATTTCATTCATGATCATCTCCCTCTTGAGCTGGTTTTTCTTATAATATTTTAGTCTCTGGCATACTACCTATCTTACCTTTGAACCCTCTGAGATACATTTTCCCCACGTCCACAATGTATGCATGACTATGCCTAGATTTCTTCGGTTTCTGGATCACGAACTCTAGGATAGAGTGGTCACTTCCCTCCAAGGTTCAAATCATTGTCAACGCAGCAACCAGTTCCCCTCTATTAGTGAGAATTGCATTCAGATTAGAATTTTGAAAGATGAAGTTATCACCAGGGCAAGTCAGTATGTTATTTGCTACTCTGCTTTTTGTGAGGAGATTGTGGATGAGGGTTTGAGAGAGAATACAAGTGCTCAAAGGAACGTAAGTCAGGCAGTTTATTCCTCATAGAGATCTAAGTGTGTGGCCATTGGACCATGGCACGGCTATATGGAAGGATGCATAATCCAATCGAGAGCCAGAGTTCTGGCTGTTCTGGCTTCCAAGTGGAAGAGGGATATTTGGGGGATTCAATCAGAGGATAGCCCAGATTGCAGCCTCACTTAAAGAACCCAAGGGTTTTGTGCTTAGGAAAGTTTGTTGACCTTACATACCTGGATTAGTGAAGTTTGCTAAGCTGATTGTGATTGGGAGAACCTTGCATTCCTTGTCTAAATGAAGCTGGCTAGACCAGCTTTTGGGGGTCCCCCAAATTTGGGGTCCATAGGAACTTTCTAGTACATAGATGGGTTAATCATTGATCAAACATGGAGTCACTTCTGTCAGCTAGGGCCTGGCAGTAGGCCAATCCTCATACTTTTGATATGAACAGAACTACTGGATAAATGTCCAGATTACTGAAGTCTCCCACCACTGCTGTATCATATATCTGTACCAGTTTGTCGTCAGCTTCCTAGACTCATCTATGTTCTCTTTCTATCCAATTGGTTTCTAGTACACTCTGGTGACAAAAATCACTTCTATTTCTCCCTTATTTGACATCCACCCAGATATTCTCCACGTTTTCCTTCTCTGGTTCCTTTGTATCTTCATGTGAGTTTGTAGTGCTATCTCCCTTTGACCTATCCTGTTTCTTTTGAATACTATATATTTAATCCAGAGCCATAGTCCAGGACGAGTTTCATTCTACCAAGTCTCGGTGATACCACTGATGTGCAATTTGCCCCCTTTGCTTTAAAGCACCAATTTCCACTTCTTTGAATAAACTTTGGGCATTTCTGAGACATCTGAGGCTATGGGTTTTACTATTGGCTCCTTTTTTCTTTTTTCCTTTTGGGAATTTCCGAGTGTCTCAAAAGCTATTCTCTGTTGCTTCCTCTTTTGTGGCTACTCCCTATAGTATGTAACTTCGGAGATATGGCTCCAGAACAGTTCCGTAAAATTAACCAACATCACTTCTCACAGAATGTACAATATTCCACACCCCAAGTCCTCTACCTTTGCCCTGAAGGGAGGGAAGCACACTGTGTACATTTGCTGGGGCAAAACTTTATAGTTACTTTTTATACTCTCTATCAACAGATCTGCTACATTTTTTTAAAATTTAAATTTCTGCTTTTTATATTATCTTTATCTTTAAATATATCACTCCCCTTCCCTCTCCCAGAGAGTCATCCTTTACAATAAAAAATAAAAAAAAGGTAGCAAAAGCAGTTCAACAAAACATCAAATACCATCTGACGTATATGCAATGTTCCATAATATGCCAACCTCTGCCAAGAAGGGTGAGTGGTGGTACCTGCTCATATCTTTTCTTTGAAGCCAAACTTGGTGATGATAACTTCTTAGTGCTCAGTTTTTGCATGGTTGTTTTTGCTCTTGATAATCAATTAACATTTATTAGTACCTGCTGTGTGCTAAGCACTGGGGATACAAAGAGGTAAAAGACAGTCCCTACCCTCAAGGAGCTTACAATCTAATGGGGGATACAACATACAAATAAATACATACAAAGCAAGCTACATACAGAATAAATAGAAGATAATTGTACGTTGCTTTCCATAATTAGACAGGTGAACAATGGCAGATTTTTTTTTTAATGGCTTGCTTGGTTCCCTCAGAATCCCAGGCATGGAATCATGGGTGTAGAAGTAGAAGGGAGGAAAAAGGAAGCTGACATCACCCATGCCCTCATGTTGTAGATAAAGAAACTGAAGCCCAGAGAGGTTAAGTAAAGTTTCTAAGGTCACACAGCTTGTAAGTTCAAACCTGGGGTTTGAATGAGAATCTTTTGACTCCAAATCCATCCCTTTTCTGCTGTGGCATGCTTTTTTGTCCCCCACCCAGATTAAAAAGAACCCTATTTAAGTAGTCCAAATTCAGGGTTTTTTTCCACCAGCAAAGGGTCAAAGTATTTATTTATTTTGGTTGGGCAATGGGGGTTAAGTGACTTGCCCAGGGTCACATAGCTAGTAAGTGTTATGTGTCTGTGGCCAGATTTGAACTCAGGTCCTCCTGAATCCAGGGCCGGTGCTCTATCTACTGTGCCACTTAGCTGCCCCTCAAAGTATTTATTTGCCAAGTTTGCCTTTATTGCCATTCCTCAAGAGAAGAAGGAAACTTGTTCTTTGCTTCAGAATCATCCATCAGCCCATGTATCTCTAGGAAACTTTCTCTAAACCATAAGTCAAATTCAGTCCTTTCCTTAAACATGGGAGATAGTAAGACTTATGTTTTTTTCATTGGGGTAGGGTAGCATTGTAAAAGAGACTAGACTTTTAGTCAGGAAGACCTAGCCAGTTTCGTGCACTAAATGTACGATCCTGTTCAAGTTATTAAACTTCTCTGAGCTTCAGTTTCCTCATCCACAAAACGGGATAATAATTTTTATTATTGTTTAGTTATTTTAGTTGTGTCCAATTCTCTGTGACCTCATTTGGGGTTTTCTTGGCAAAGATACTGGAGTAGATTGCTATTTACTTTTCCAGCTCATTTTACAGATGAAGAAACTGAGGCAAACAAGGTTAAGTGACTTACCCAGGATCACAGAGCTAGTAAATGTCTGAGGCCAGATTTGAACTCACAAAGATGAGTCTTTTTAACTCCAGGCCTGGTGCTTTATCCAAATAATAGCATCTACTTAATATAGGTGTGATGATGCTTACGTGACATAAAGTATATAATACACTTTGTAAAACTTACGATGCTATATAGATGTGGAGTTATTACTTATCAATGACAATTATGAGGTCTATCAGTTTATTCAGTTTAGGAGACTCTCTCTCTACATACATACATACATATGTGTGTGCATGATATATGATATATACATATAGGTCAGCAAATTTCATTTTTTCGTAGAGTTTGGCCTTATTTTTGCATTATATTCAGAGCTCCAGTCTGTTTTCCAGGCTGTTGATCCATTTCCTGGTCTTCATATTACTAAGAATTTCAGCTGTTTATCTGCATGAACAACAATGTCGGTGTTCATAGCAATGGGAACCCCCCCTATCCCCACACCATCCTCCCACATGGCTTGGATTGAAGACCTTTCCAGACTGTTGCATATAATATCCTTCTGGACCATACATTTCTTTCTTTTAGAGATAGTGATTTAAAGTGACTCTCCTCATTTCCTTGCCTGCAGCTGCAGTATTTATTGACAGATTTTGTCTTTTATGGCATGGGGATTATGCTGGTATTTGGTCTCCAAAAAGGAAGGAAGCATTCCTGGGGGATGGCAATAGAAGGAATGGGAAAAAGGAATGTGGAGGCTACAAGGACACTTGAAGGTATAGAGAAATTTTGCTAAAAATAATGCAAAACACAATTGTCATGGTTTGGAGAAAAACAGGGTCTGTCGTAGGTTAGGGAGCAGAATGGAGGGAGCAAAGGTCTTAGAATGGCCAAGTTCAAGTCTCTCCACTTAAATGTGTGTCCTTAGCAATTACTGGACCACCCTATGCTTGTTTCTTGATCTATATTTAAGATGCCTTTGAAGCATGCCCAGGGAAATTTGTAAGGGGCCTCTGGTGCATGCCCAGGCCAGTCCCGTTATATATAAAGGGACAATATGCTTGCTGCCTCAAAATTGATTGTGAGGATAAAATGATACTATACCTAGGGAGAGCTTTGTCAGGAGAAACAATTTGGCTGTTTTTCCGGTGTTAAAGTTATGAGAAGGTAAATTAATTTTTGTAAGGTTACTGTATACACATTTCCATTGGTATCTCGAAATAAGCAGAGAATAGGGTCAGTTACAGGAAACATCTATGATTTTGTTAAATCAAGTCTTTGAGAAAGGCTGTATTTCAAGGTTAAGATTTCAAGGTCCACTTCTTAACTGGTATCTGACTTCCTACTGTCTGTTAAACAAGGAGCCCAGAAACATTAGATCTTGAAGGAGAGAAGAGACCTGTAGTAAAAAAACTGGGGTCCTGTCCTTGGGATTCTATTCTATAAAAGCCTGTTATACTGACAGGGTAATTTTTCAGGCATCACGTGAACGTTGTTTTGGCTGACACAGAAACATTCCAGAACTCTTAGTGGTATGTAGAGTATATGGTGCAAATTCAACATTTCTCTTCTATACTCTGAGTTAGTGCTATTGACAACAGACTGGGAGAATTCTAGATTGGAATCCAAGTCTCTCCAAGCTGCTTATTTTTCAACAACTCATGATAGTGGAGTTTTAGAGCTGAATATAGTCCTAGAAATCACCTAGTCTAAACTTCCAACTTGTAGATAAGGAAACTGCAGTAAAGAGGGGTTAAATAATTTGTTCCAGGTCCTATAATTTTTAATCAATTTCCCTCTTTCTTTCCAAGGAATGATGTCCATAAAAAGAGATCCTAAAGGGGCAGCTAGGTGGTGCAGTAGATAGAGCCTTGGCCTTGGAGTCAGGAAGACCTGAGTTCAAATCTGGCCTCAGACACATAACACTCGCTAGCTGTGTGACTCTGGGCAAGTCACTTAACCCCAATTGCCAAAACAAAAAAACAAAACAAAAACAAAACAAGAAAAAGAGATCCTAAAACCTTGGCTTTGGATCAATATTTCTGGCTATCCCTTTTATGGAAGATCCTGTAAAATTTTACTGCTGTGAATGAACAAAATAGAATTTATTAAATGCCTACTATGTGCCAGGCACTATGCTAAGCACTAAGGGATACAAACACAATCATGCAAAATACTCCCTGAGATTATTACATTCAAATTGAGGAAGACAGCACAAGCAGGCAGCTAGGTGGTACAGTGGACAGAGTTCAGTACTTGGAGACATCTGAATTCTAATCCTGCCTAAGACACTAGCAATGACCCTAGACAGTACTTTATCTCTCTGTGCCTTCCTATGCCTCTCTATTTGCCTTTGCAACCTCAGTGCCTAGCACAGTGCTTTGTACATAGTTAACACCCAGTATATGTTTACAGAATTGATTTTTAATGAGGATCTTCCATTCTCAAGGCTTCTTAACTTGAGTTGGTCTTTGCAACACTGAACCACAAGATATAAAGACTATAAGTCTCTGAGAAGCTACTTATGTCCTTTCCTAGTAAATCGGTAAAATGGGGCTAATAGCAGCATTTGCTTCTCAGAGTTGGGGTGAGGATCAGATAAATTAACACGTAAAAGGACTTTGTAAATCTTAAAGCATTGTGTAAATGCTAGCTATTATAATTATAATAATAATAATTATTATCAAGGCATACAGAAGAATGGTAGCCAAGGAGGAGTGATTTAGTTAGAGAAATCATAGAAGATGGTGACTTGAGGGAGGCGGGGTAGTGCTGATTTGCTTGCTGTTTGTGAGCTCAGGTTAGAAATGGGTGGCAGGAGCTGGAAAGTAGAACGGCCTGATGGCACGTGATGGTGATGAACTATAGTGATTATCAGTTTTTGTCTAAACTTTAAAAATCACCTTATGCTATCTGCTTCCAGAGAAAGAACTGACAAGTAGAAGTATGTATAGAATTTTATATATATGTGTATATATATGTAGTGTATATATATATATATATATATTGATATATGTATGTTTGTGTCTAATGGAAGCCATCTCTAGGGCTGGAGGGAGGAGAAAAAAAGAAAAAAAGAAATTTACATACAATTTTGTTGTATATTTGAAAGGAATAGCAAGTTGTGTGTAACAGATTTGCAGTTTCATGTACAATCATCTTTTTTATTGTACTGTGTTCTGGAAATTCTTGTTTTATTACAAAAAGTAAAAAGAAAATAAAAAAAGAAAAAATATTGCTCTTTTTTTCAGATATCACAAATTACAGAAATTAAGTAGGAAGTATGCGATTATGTATTGTTCTGGTAATTTCTTATTCAGGGCCAGCTGCCTTGAGGTTAGCAAATGTGATCATTCTTTCTGAGCAGGAGGAGTGTGCATTGTTTGAACTGTCAAGTGCTCTGGTGCCATCATGACATGTAGGTCAGTTATGTGTATGTGAGTTACAATGGCTGTAGCTGCTACATTTGGGGTGTTGGTCTTTGGCTGCTTTGGGGTTTCGGCTCTTCACTGGCCTATCTCATATAGCCCCTCTGCTTGAGACCTTGGCCACTGCTGATTGAGGAATTTATTACTCCCCACTTCAAAGCTTTTCTTTACCTAATATCAGCCTTTGAAGTATTGAAATAATGTCAACCTTGATGTTGGGAGGATGCGTTGGCAATTTGTATCAGTGGCTTGATATATACATTTAATAGAAAGAAAAGGTCAGTACTGAGATACTCCCAGAGTCACAGGATTTCAGAGAGACTGCATTTATGGATCATGGGCATAGAAGGCAGAGCGATTTATTAGGGAAGGCCCTAAGTAGCTTCTCTGAGACTTAATAGTCTTTATATCTTGTGGTCCAGTGTCACAAAGACCAACTCAAGTTAAGAAGCCTGGTAGGTGGAAAATCCTCATTAAAAATCAATTCAGTAAACATATATGTGGTGACAACTATGTACAAAGCGCTGTGCTAGGCACTGAGGTTACAAAGGTAAATAGAGAAATCATACTTTCCCTTGAGAAGCTTACATCCTTATGGAATTTGAAAGATCTGAGAAGGTCATATCCCAAGGCTAGCAGTGAGACTTCAATTTTACTGAAATGGCAGCAACATGATACAGTGGGGTGGTGTGATATGTTTGAAGTCACAGAACCTGAGTTTGAATCCCAGATCTGTAATTTACTCTCAGTGTGACCTTAGAAAAGTCACTTACCTTTTCTGACTTTAGTCTTTCATTTGTAAAATTAAAAGATTGTACTAGATGGCTTCTCAGTTCTCCCTTCTCCTCTATCCCCTGCTCTAAATCTATGCCTTTTGAGACAATCTAGGTTTTGTGACACAAGAAATGAGAGTCCAGATCTGGTGGGCATCCTGGGGGTCCTACATTGGTTTTGTTCAGAGATCAGCAACTTTTTAGCACTCAACGCCACTGAAAGAATTAATAATGTCTATGGATGCAAATTGATGTTACTTGGAGGGATAAGGAATAGGCAAGAGAGAAAATGTAATGGAAGCCGGAAATATAATGGAAGCCAGAAATATAATGGAAGCCAGAAAAGACAATAGGAAAAAGTAAGAAAAAAAGAAAACAAACATGAAAATTGATGATAAAAGAGGGATAGGGTAGGGACCAGACTTGTAATGTCACTGATATAGGAATAAGGAAATTAGGACTAAGAAATCAGATTAGGAAACTCTCTCCATGCATACAGATGAGGAGCTTCTCTACAATTTAGAGTCTTAGACTTACCTAGAACCCTGATATGTTATGTGACTTGTCCAGCCTCACACAGTCAGAATGTTAGAGGTGTGACTTGAACCCAGGACTTCCTGGCTGTATTCTATCTCCTATATCATACTGTCTTCCTAAGAAAAAGAAGGTGAAAGGATATAAGAAAGATGTGCAGACAGTGGAAAAAAAACCCAACAAATGTCTCAGGTGCCCTATCCCATGTCAGAGGTTGTCTACCCATGGCCAGTCATTGTTTTCATACTGAGGGAAAATAAGAATTACTGAGAACACTTGGGCAGGTTCTAATTGTGAGGCTGCCACTAACTAGGACCTTAAGCAAGTTACTTAACTCCTGGTCCTTGGTTCCCTCATTTATAAAATGAATGGGCTAGCCTCAATGACCTCTAAGTCCCCTTGGTTCTTCCACACTGGATGATACTAAAATGGGAATGCAATTGGTCAATTTTCTGGATAGTTCCTTTACAGCAACTTTAAAAGCTTTTACCTAGGTGACTTTTCACTGGGGTTGTCTAGATGAGATTAATTTCTTTGCTTGGGATTAAAAACCAGGACATAGGTTCTCAGATGCATTTTAATTACTGGCACAACTGCTATTCTGGTTTAATTACATGTAAGTTAATGTTAAGACCCTTTTTCCTGATAGTTCTCAAAGAAGGAATGGAAGGCTGTAATTGCAGCATGAAAGAGGCACAAACAGCCAGAGCTGGTTTAATTACAACTATGAGGAGATAAGACAGCAGAGAGGAAAAATGATGACGCAGCATCCCTAGTCTGTGCTAATTGGAAATTTTTATATCTGGTTGGTGATCAACCTGTGCCACTAATATGCACACACACACACACACAAATAAGACAATCATTTTTTTTTGCTCAGACCTCCCCAAAACAGAGAAATTTATTATTTTATGGTAATATTTTTTTTTCCTGAGAATAGTAAATACTGCAGGCCACAAACAGGCTAAAACAAAGGGGATTTACCATCTGTAGTGGCTTGACTCCTGGAATTCCTAAGTGACCTCTGAGATGGAAGGGAAAATGCTGATCTGGGAAACTGCAGGAAGCTGAGGACATGTGGCCCCATTATAATAGGAAGGTAACAGGTTGATCCAACTGTTGGGTCATTTATTCTGGCAGTTGCCTGTGACAGGTGACAAGGCTGCTGCTGAAGAGGAAGGCGAGGCATCCCTATCATACACCTGGTCAGATACATGGTGTCAGAGCAGGGCTAGGATTTCCTCCTGACCTGGGCCCAGGTGGGTGATCTTCTCATGTTCTGCCTGTTGCTTATCTTTCCTGGTTTGGTTCTGACAAAACAACAGGAGAGCTGGCAGTAAGCCAAAGGAGTTCGATAGGCTTAAATCTATGATTAGCCTAAATTAAATGTATAATAGTAATGCTGATAATAACTGACATTTACATTTTGCCTTAAACTTTGCAAAGCATTTTATGAATGTCCTTTCATATGATCTCCAACAGAACTCAGTGAAGTAGGTGACACAAATATCATTGTCCCAATTTTTACAGGTGAGGAAAAACTAGGTTCAAATATATGATGGTGTGATCTGCTTGCAGTCCCACGTAATCATATTGTTATTTTTTCCACCTAACAAGAACTTATTCTCTTACTCCCTCTACCCCCACTAGAAAAAAGTAAAAGTAAAACCCCTGTAACAAATATACATGTTCAAATCTTAGAGAAACTAATTCTCATATTGACCATGCTAAAAAATGTATAACTCATTCTGCATATTTAGCCCATTAACCTCTCTTAAGAGGTGATGTAGATAATCATAAGAGGTAATCATAATAATACACACGGCCATTAGGGGACACAGTGGAAAGAGAGAGTGCCAGGCTTGTAGTCAGGAAGACTCATTTCCTGAGTTCAAATCCACTCTCAGATACTTACTAACTATTTGACCTGGGGCAAATCACTTAAGCCTGTTTACCTCAGTTTCCTTATCTGTAAAAGGATTTGGAGAAGTAAATAGCAAACCACTCCAGTATCTTTGCCAAGAAAACCCTAAAATGGGATCATGAAGAGTCAGTCACAACTGAAAAATGACTGAACAATCATAACCAATTATATTTATGTATCACTTTAAGTTTTCGCTAAATCACAGAATCATAGAATTTCAGGACTGTAAGAAACCTCAAGAGTCACTTGATCTAAACCAATGCCCAGAAATATCCCCACTCCAACATATCCTACACATAATTTTCCACCCTCTGCTTGAAGACCTCTAATAAGGGGACCCCATCATTTTTGTATGATTCTGATTAAGAAAATTTCTACCTAACATTAAATCTAAATTTACTTGTACATTTCCACCCATTGCTCCTGGCTCTTGAAATTGCTTTCTTCTCAACAACTTTGTGAATAATGCAAGGCAAATATTGTTATCCCTCTTTGACAGACAAGGAAATTGGAGTTCAGAGGGGTTAAATCCTTTTAGCCACTGGCAATTGCCAGAATAAATGATCCAAAGGTTGAATCAGCCTGTTGCCTTTCTATTAGAATGGGGCCAGGTCTTCTGGCTTTAAAGTCAGTCCTTTTCCAGTACATCAGAGACATATAATGTTCCTGAAAATTTCACAGAATTATGTGTCTGGAATGAATGAATGGATCACTTAATCAAGAATATTTATTAAGCAGCAGCTGCTTGCCAGGCATTGTGCTAGCTTCTGGGAGGACAAAGATAAAAGTGAATACTATTTACAGTTTATCTAGGAGAAACATCATGTATGTTAGAAGTTGGTTGTGAGAGAGAAAACATTAATGGTTAGGGACAACAGGAAAGGCCCCGTGTGAAAGGTGGAAACTCAGTTTAGGCTTGAAAAAAAAACAGGGATACTGAAGAAGGATATGAGGAAGAAGTGTTTTCAGGTGTGGGGGATTGCAGGTGCAAAGACATGGAAGCAATAGTAGATGGGGTATCTTTTATAAGGAGTAGTAAGAAGGCCAGCCTAGCTTGACTATAATCTACATGGAGATAAATCATATATAATAAGGAAGTATGTGACCTGATGTGAGCAGAGGAATGAGAAAAAATTGTACTGTAACAGTATTCTTTTAAAAAAATAACTATTTTGAAATACTTTAGAACTCTGATCAATGCAATGACCACAGGACTGATGATGAAGAATGTTGTCCACCTCTGGACTGAGAAGTGATATACTAAACATGCATGAGTTATGCATTTTTGGACATGGACAATATGAAAATTTGTTTCTCTAAGACTTGAATATGTATATTTGTTACAAAGATTTTTCTTCTTTTTTTCCCCAGTGGGTTCAGAGTTTAGGAATAAGGGAAAATAATAAGTTCCTTATTAGTTGAAAAAATGATAATAATAAAAAAGAAAAGTAGGTTGGGGACAGGTTGTATAGGCTTTAAATGCCAAACAAAGGAGTTTATACTTTTTCTTGGAGGACTCAGGGAGCCACTGAAGTTTATTGAAATAGAGGGATGACATAGTAAGAGACTGAGTTTGGCAGTTCTGTGAAGGATTGATTGGAGAGGATATAGACTTAGGCAGGAAAACCTATGAAGATAGTTCAGGCAAAACCATAGTAAAATAGTCCAGGTGGGAGATGGTGAGGTTCTGGACTAGGATGGTGGCCATGTTGGAGAACAGAAGGAGAGTCACACAGTAGATACTGTAGGGATTGAAATGACAAGATTGGACAACGGGGTAGAAAAGTAGAGTGAGTGAGAGCGAGGGGTTGAAGGTCACACTGAGGTTGCAAACCTGAGTGATACACGGCCTAAGCCATGGTACCCTAAACAGAAATAGGGAATTTTAGAAGATGGGTGGGTGTAAGGGGGGAAATAAAGTTCAGTTTTGGAGATGTTGAGTTTGGGTTGTCAGAATGTAGAATCATCCTGCTGTTTTTGAGGTACCACATTTATGTCAAACTGGTAAGACCGTATATTGATTTCAAAGACCTGCAAAGAAGGAATTAGCACTGTGATGTGGCAGCCAAAGTAATTAATCCGGTCTTGGGTTTTCTTAAGAGAGGAATTGCTTGTGAGAATAAGGACACGTTAGCCCCTCTATATTCTGCCTTGCTCAGGCCGTTTTTGAAATACTGTGATCGTTTTGGGGGACCACATTTAAAAGAAGGCGTTGATAAGCTAGATAGTATCAAAGGAGGTCAACCAGAATGTTGAAGGACATTCAGTTCATATAATACAAGAATTAGTTGAAGGAACTGGGGGAAGTTTAGTCTAGATGAGGGAATCTTGGCTTATTTTCAGTTCTTGACCTATGACCCATTGATCTAGGATCCTTTAAGGATCTGTGATCTCCATTATTGAGTTAGCTAGAGCATAAGAGCCACCACTTAAAATTATAGTTAGTAGTCATTGAATATCAATGATATTAGTCCAAATGCAGAGAGTTTGTTTGGTTAAACCAACCAACTCACCAACCAATAAACCAATCGATAAGTCAACAAACAAAAAAACCCTTTTGCAGTCTTTCTTATTTACTTGGATTTTCTTAGATGCATGCCTGTACAAGTGGAAGGAATTTCTCCTGCCCCAAGATGAATGAAGAGTCCACTTTGGGTTTCATTTAAAACACAAACTGGGTCATCCTCACGGAAGGAAGAAAAATATCAGACTTCATTTATTAGCTATTATTATCGGGACTTACAGGTTCTTCCCCTTCCCTGTCTGTCTCTCAATTAACAAGAGAAAGTCTGATAAATGATTGACTTTCAGTTTCAGAGTGGAGTTAAAAGCTTGCTTTGGTCTCTGACCTAGTTGAATGAAAATCCCCTCCCTACTCCATGAGTTGAATTATATTTCCTTTCTGAGAAATGAATACAGTGAACATTTTTGAATGCTTAAGAGGTACTCGTAACCATATTGTATGATGTTGATAGTGGTCCCTACTTCCCTATCCTGTGTACTAATAAACTTCCTCTTCCTTTTTGCTAAGCTAGGTGGAAATGTTTCCTGTCTATCTCATCTCTAGGACATAATAGGAAGACCAGATATGCGAGTTTTGTCTTAGAACAACAATTTTTGGAATCACTCTGTGTGCCTTGACCTAGGCCTATTTCTATAGTAAATGTTTCAAAAGCTGAAAAACATGTCTTATGCAGGTATGTTGACTCTCAAGCCCTCTTTCACTCATACTTAAAAAGTAGACTGGGGGAAAATCCATTGTTTGTTGGCAGTGAGCTTGGAGATCAGTGGCAGAAATGTATGAACCTTGACCTTTATGATAAGTATCAATCAAATATTAAGTTTTTACGAAGAAAAATTCAGTTAACATAAACAGATTAGCATATATTGTCCCTGAGTAATTGAAATGATCTAATTGTAATTGTCTAATTTTAACTCTTACAATGCTTATAGGATTTGGAGTTGGAAAAGACTATAGCAATCCTTTAGTCCAGGAGTTCTTGAAAATAAATAAATAAGTAAACAAACAAAGAAATAAATAAGTACATGTGTATGTGTGTGTGTATGTATGTGCTGTGTGTTGTATGTACGTGTTTGTGTGTATATAAATATCCATGTACATGCATATGCATGTATGTATACCCATACATACATATATGTACATATACACATATATGTATATATGTAGTAATGGAGACATTTGGAAGTCTGATGAAGCATATGGGTCCCTTCTCAAAATAAGTTTTTAAATGTATAAACTAAAATACTTTGGATTATAAAGGAAATTAATTATGATGAAATCCAGTTGCTGCATTATTAAATTAAAGAAAACAAGTTCGTGGGCCCCAGGATAAGAACATTTAATTTATTTTAAATCCCTTATTTTACAAAGGAAGGAACTCAGGATCAGGAAGGTTAAGTCATTTGCTCAAGGTTACTGAGGTGTTAAGTGGTAGGAAGAGGATATTAACCCAGACCAATCCGGTGCTTGTTATATCACACCAATACAAAGGATCATAAATTTACAGCTTGAAGCTATTTTAGAGGTCATCTGGTCCAACTTCCTCATTTGCAGATTAGGAATTGAGGCCAAATGACTTGTCAAAGGTCATGTAGTTAAAATAAGCCTCTGAGGTGGGATTTGAACTCACAATGACCAACACACTAGTTGCTTCTCAATAAGCATTTAAGTGCCTACTATGTATAAGGCACTGTGTCAAGTACTAGGTGTACAAAAATAAACAAAACAGGACCTGCTCTCAAGGAGCTTACATTATTCTGAAGGAATATAGTATGTATACCCTTAAGTAAATACAACATAAATATTCACGAAGCATATTCCAAAAACTTTGGAGGAGTGGACAGCACCAAAAACTAGGGGATGCAGCAATCAAGGAAGGCCTCAAGTAGGAGGCACCATGTAGGTATGCTTCAAATAAGACAGGGATTCTAAGAAGTGGAAGTAATGAGAGAGTGCATTCCAGTCGTGGAGGAGTGCCTACCTCTTCTGCAATGTGTATTGACCATTGAGAACAACTTGTGTCGAGAATAGCTGACTGGTCTTAAAATTGTTTTTGGTTTTAAGACTAGAGTATTTGTGAATGAGTGTATCTTTGACAATGAATGATGTGGAGCCAAGATGGCAGAACAGAGGGAGCATTTTAGCAGCAGTGTCCCAAAATTACCCTCCAAACAACTCTAAAATAATAGGTCAAATTGTGTTCTGGAGCAGCATAGCTAACAAAAAGGATGAAGTAAAACTTTTTTTTTCCAGTCTAGGACAAATTTGGAGGTCAGATGGAAGGGTGAGATAGGGATTGGTCAAGAACGTAGCTTGGGGGTGACACTCGCCATGGGCCTAGGAAGTGCTAGTGGTGGTAACAGCAGTAACGGTACCAGGCAATCTTTCTGTCTAGAGACGGTAAAGAGATTGAACTGGTCAGAAAGAGATTACAGGGGACCCTGGTGTAGGTACTAGGTGCAGGACTAGGCACCATTTGACAACTCCATTGACCATTCCCCAGTTCTAAGGTGGAGAGGAGCACTAGCACTTGTGATTTCAAAGGAACAAGAGCTCTTGGCTTCTGGTAAGGCCCAGATCTCAGACCCAGAAAGCCATGAGCACAACTCTCCCTCGATCACCCTACCTTGGAAAGAATGAAAACTTATAGACCCCTCAGAACTAGTTGTGAAAACAACCAGCTGAAAAAGCCTGGAGCTTGGGACAGTCATCCTCACCCCCACCCCAGGTGAGCAGGACTTAATTCTAACATAAAGTCAAGAAATAAGCTGGAAAAATGAACAAACAACAAAAAAGAACCTGACCATAAAAATCTACTGTAGTAACAGGGAAAATCAAGACACAAAACTCAGAAGAAGATAACAACATGAAACATCTATAAGCAAAGCCTCAAAGATAACACACACACACACACACACACACACACACATTGTTAAATCCTATATTTAATCATACAAGGTAGATCATGGAGTCATTTAATATGTTTACTTGGAACACAAGCTGAAACTTGACTTGGAAGTCAAGGTAAAACTGAACTTCTGATGGACTCCCTTTATAACACAGGGGAAATAATTTTCTTCTTAAGTATATGATGACCAGTTGTCATACAGCAGCATAACAAATAACTCATCCTGATACTTCCATTATCTTTGACCAAATTATTTTTAATGCTGTTCGCAGTAAGACTGTATAACTCTGCCCAGGAATGCAGTTTAAGTTACAAGATCACTGGGGGAGGATTAGGCTTACAAGGGTTTAATAACAAAGATCCAGGATCAACTCAAGCCACCAGTTAACATTTGTTGTGTTAGACATCAGTGAGAAAAGATCATGTGATGACTAAAAGAAGCAACCACTTGTAGTTTTCAGTGGCAATTCCAGATTGCTGTCATTGAGAGACCAGGTGGAACCATTGAGAAAGAAAGAGCAACATATGTTGAGGGCCCTCTTTTCACAATAAAGATGAAAGTGGAAGAACTAGGCAGCCTGAAGTAGAGGACAGCCTTCTTAGAAAGAAATTGTAGTCCATAGACTTGTTAATTAAGAGGTTAGTTTTTTAGACACTCAAACTGGATAATCTGCTCTCAATCCCTTCTTACCCTATAAGTATAATTATTGAGCACCTACTAAGTATGCAATGTAACAGCTGCTTTTTAAAAATAGATTTTTATCGATTTCCTTTGTTTTCACATTACATCCATTTCCCTTGTATTCTTCTTTCCTCCTAAAGGGCCATCCCTTATAGCAAAAACAATTTTTAAAAAGAGGATGAAAAAAATCAGCAAAATAGATCACATACACATACACAAATCTGACACATGCGACATTGTATACCTATGGACCCCCACCTCTGTAAAGGAGCAGGGGGGAATGTTTTTTTCCTTATCTCTTCTTTCGAGTCAAACGTATTCTTTATGGTTTTGCGATATTCATTTTTGGTTGTTTTGTGGTGGTCATTCTCTCAATTTTCATTGTGTACTTTTCTGATCCGTACTTCATTTTGCATCGGTTTGTTTCTCTTTCTCTACTTCTCCATCTTCATCACTCATTATATCACAGTATAATTCTCTTAACATTCATGTGCCATTGTCAATAGCTCTCTACTGTGATCCCAGTTCTTTGCTACCACACAATATACTATTGAAATATTTTTGCATATATGGAGCCTTTATTTTTTGTCAGTTACCTCCTTGCGGTATATTACTAGCATTTTACTTACGTAATTCTAAGTTACTTTCCAGAATGGTTGTGCCAGTTCATAGCTCCATCAACAATGCATTAGTGTGTGTAACAGCTTTTTGACAAACCCCACATGTAGGCAGGTGTGAAGACCTTATGGGAAAAGTTATTTGACCCTTGCCAAGCATTCTGGACTTGCTAGTTTTGGCTCATCTTAGTAGTCAAAAAGTCCCCAAACTATCTACCTCAGCATGTTTAATGAGAGTCTAAACTACTTTTCCCCAAAACAGGTCCTCAGAACAGCCAGCTTACCAAGGGAATTTGTCCAAAGCATTATGCTAAGTATGGTAGGGAAATGGAAATTAAATGGATTTCTGCTCTCAAGACTCCTATAATTTAGTGAGAGAGGCAAAAACAAGTAAACAGAGAACAACACAACACTGAAGTGCAGAAACGTGTGGGATAGACAGTAAGTCAGGAAAATGTACAGTCTGTTGTATATGAACCAGAACTGTCAAGCAAAGCTTTGTGGAGAAGATGGTATGGGATTTAGAATTGGCCTTGAGAAAGTACAACATTCAGATGGACTGGAAAAAGTAGCGAGAATCTCCAGGCTAAAGCAATGACATATGGGTAGTAATAAGGATGGGACTTTTTTTCAGAGTAGGGGTGGCATCTCCCCATTCTGGCATGGTTTTTCAATTTTAGCTATCTATATTAATTTAAACAGTTGAATAATTACCAAGTCCTTCCTTAACATGCTGCTGGGTGGATACACACTGGATCCAAAAACTTAGAATAAAATGATATTGCTGGCCATGATTTTTAGAGCATTATACATTTCCTCTCTTTTTCTTAGTTGTGCTATCCTTGAGGTTAAAAATTAAGGCATCTGTGTTCAGTAATGTTTCAACTTTGAAAATCCTATAATTAAAACATATAATTGGAAAAAAAAAACTTCAAGAGATAACTCATTGTGACACAATGGAATGGGTGCTGGATTTGGACTCAGAGAATCTGAGTTAGCTCATCTATGAGTGACTTAGAAGAAATCCCTGACCCAATTTGAGCACAATTTTTTTGCATCTCTAAAATGAAGAATTGAACTTGAAAACTTTGAAGGTCCCTCCCAGCTCTTAATATTTTTATGATTTTATGATCTGTTGTCTTGTACTATCCATTTAACACTTTAATATCTCCCGGTCTGGCAAAACACTATAGCAATTGAACCAAAATTCTTACTTTAAGCCACCATTTCCCAATCAGGGTGTTGGGGACATAAATGCTATAAAAGAACTCACTGGTCCACCAGTGAGAACTGGGCTGACTGTGCTTTCCTCCTAGGTATGGCTACAGATCGTCCCTTACATGGTCTACCATAAAGTGCTCCTTGCTCATCATGACTTTCCATGGATATGTAGGACATAGGGTTTTTGAATTGGAAAGGATCATTTATTCCAACCCCTTCATTTTACAGATGATGATATAGTCATAGAGAATCAAAGAATCTAACAGTTGGAAGGGACTCAGTAGCCATCTAGCCTAACTCATATACTTACAGGAATTCCCCATATGCCTGACAAATAGTTCTTCTTGAGATCAGCATAAATTTGCCTTGTTGTGTCTTCTGAGATGCAAAGTTGTTGTGAGGTTCTTGACATCACACAGTTAGTAACTGACAGAGGCAAGATTTATGACTGTCATATGGCACTGAATCCAGTGCTCTTTCCAGGGCTTCCACTCTCCTTCGAACCTTCCAGGGTTAGAATTACTCAGAGCTTACTGTGGGACTGGCTCCTCTGCTTCAGCTTCTCAGCTGAGATCCGGCCTGTCCCCAGCGGCAGCTAGATAAGCATTGCTCTAAGTTCTGTGGAGAGACAGAGGGCTTTCTCCTTGCTTCTGTTTTTATTATCCCATCCAAGGATATTTGCAAAGACTTTCTCTCTTTCTTCTTATACTAGACTGCTTTTTAGCATTGCTCCATCATATCCCTTACATAGCCCCTACATACATACTCTATGTGTGCGTGTGTGTGTGTGTGTGTGTGTGAGAGAGAGAGAGACAGACAGACAGAAAGATACAGAGAGACAGAGACACAGAGAGAGACTTTTCAGTTCTCATGTAAGAAATGCTATAAATTAAAACATTCACATGTAGTGAAAAAATGTTGGGATTCCCAACATCAGTTATTGATCATTTTATATTTGGGAATGGTGAGAGCCCAACAGTTAGCCTGCATGAGCCCTCTACTGGACTCTTCTTAATGTTAAGAGAAAAACAAAGTGTTTGGGAAGTTGGGTGGACCCCTGTGACAAATTTATGGGATACATGGATAAGAGTTATGCAGGATTGTCAGGTATTCATTGATTAGTTGCCATTTTGCTAGGTGGAAGGAACATCCAGATAGATGAATCATTTGAATATCTGAGTATATTTGAGTTAGCTGAAGAATATTCAAATACTGTGGTACTTATTTTGTGTATATTTTATTTGTATATGCTGCTCGCTTCCCTGAGTGCCTTGAAGGCAGTGCTATTTCATTTTTTTCTTTTAAATTCTCACTTCCTTCTTGTTTGTGTTTCACTCTCCTCTGGTTAGTGGTGTCAAACTCAAATAGAAATGGATCCCTGTGGGCTGCATATTGACTTAGAAAACCACAAATTAACATTATCTATGTTGCATTGTTTATTTATTTATTTGCTTAAACATTTGGCGATCACATCCACTTTCAGTAAGGCAGAGTTTGATACCTCTACTAGATTATCCCATACAGCCACTTGGGTCAAACTGATGACAATGAACAGTAAGACAGTGAGGTACTTTTAAAGCACAGAACCTGCCACTTAGAAGGCGTCTCATAAGTGCTTGCCAATTGACTGATTCTGGTTAACATGTATTGAGTTCAGTTAAGCTATTATTTATTTATTTGGGCCTAAGTGTTCCTGGGGTCTTTAGGACAGGCATACCTATTCCTTTGTGTGTGACAGATTCCTTTGGCAGTTTGGCAAAATCTATGGTCTCCTCTCCGTGTCTCTGTCTCTCTCTCTCTGTCTCTTTGTCTCTCTTACTCCCTCTGTCTCTGTCTGTCTCTCTCTGTACACACACCTACATTTTTAAAATTTAAGGTAATATTAAATTTTGGTTAGAATTTAGTAAAAAAACAACAACAACTGTGTTTTTACATCCAAGTTCACAGATTCCCATGAAAACCATCCATGAAACCCAGACTAAAAACCCCTGCCTTTGTGTATGGGCCTAAGAAAACAAATATGAAAAATTAAGGCTACAGTCTGGTTAAGGGGCACAAAATGATCAGTTTCATGAAATACAAACTAACTTATAGCTTTCCTCCTCTCAGAAAAGCTTTTGTGAGTAAAGAGCATATGTTTCTTACCATCTATCAAGTAATTTTGGCATTTTGAACGAATATGACCAATATGAATAGTCAGCCTTGAACTCCTGCCGGAATTGGAGAAAGATTACCTTCTGTTCATAATTGCCTTATGTCATTGAAAAAGTGCTTTTTTTCTTTCTGGTTTTAGCTTCACACATTGGCTTCTCTCCACTATACACCCACACACACATACACACACACATACACAGATATATATGTATGTGTATATATATATATATATATATAATGTATGTATATGTAGTACACTAAAGAAAAATAAAATAATTTTTGAGTATTTCCTGGAATTGTCTTCATTTTAAAAAGGATAAATAGGTTTTGTTGAGTGTATTTCTTTCTAAAAGAACATTTTCTAACACCTAGCCTACCAGCCCACACCTGAGCCTCTCGTGGAGGGCTCTGAGACAGAACATGTGAGGAGCAGCAATTAGCCAAGGCTGGGTTCCTGCCGTGCACCCCCTCTCGTGGGTTTCAAGGCCAAACACATCACCAGCTGCAGGAATCTCTCTGCTAGGGCCTCAGACCCAGACCCTCATCCTAATTTATTGAGCTAAAACTTGAAAGTACAACTATTTTTACCTTTGGGCACAATGAAAGCAGGCAACACATTGAGAGGGAGTGTGCTGGGCAGCAAAGTACATGAGAAATGTTAGCGTTTGACTTTCTTCTTTGTCTACCTTGTTTGTTCCTAAGGTGCATTATACCACCTGATGCAAGGCACCACACCTGGGGAGAACAGCTGAGCTTGTGTGCGCTGTTGTTGGAGAATATAACCGTTTTTAATGCATGCTTGGCTTAGTTCTATTTTCCACTGACTTTAATTTTAAATGATATCTATCTATCTAATCTGTCTATATAATAATACTGGATTGAATTTGTGTAACTATATTTTTCAAGCACTTTCACATCTGTATCTCATTTGATGCTTATAACCCTGTGAAGCAAGAAGGTTAGATATTATTATGTTTTTCAGATGAAGAAACTGAGGACCTTGAGGCAAAGTCACAGAGCCAAGAGCATGGCGGCTGCAGTCTCACAGTCTTTAATCCATAAACACGGTCAAAAGGAGCCCTGGTTGTCACGTGGAGATATTAACCAGATAAACTAAAGATAAACATTGGACAGTGTCTAGAAAAGAACATTTAAAAAGGATTAAAAGAACCTCTTAACAAAGTTAGGGCTAGGAGCTTAAAGAGGCAGGGATCTGGAACATCGGGAACATGGACAAAGGAGCAGACAAAGTAGAATTTCCAGGTTAGGGTTTTGGTCAATGGGTTTCAGGCTTGCTCTTCTTTTTAACCCTGTCGCTACTGGAGCCCTCCAAGCTCGCATAGCTGCAGGGCAGAGCCCCAGTAGCTTCTAAGCCATGTGGGTGAGTCCGTGACAGGCCAGGGAACTTCAGCAGGAGCAGAGGGATCCTATAGCACAGTTAATTTGACACTCAGTAAATTTCAGTCCTAAGAGAAGGGAAGGCGTAAGTGCTGACCCTTTTAATCACGTTTAGGTAGTCAGTTAAACTGAGTTAGCCAAAGCAATGTGGAAACTCAGGGCTCTCCGAGGACGTGTAAGAATGAAGCATCATGAACTGAGACAAGGGAGAGATAGAAAATCTAAGTCCTGTTTCTGCTACTTACTGTGAATGTGATCTTGGCAAGTCAGTCAATCTCTCTTAGCTTCCTTAACTGTAAAATGGGGCGATTGGGCCAGATCATCTCCACAATCCTTCCTGCTCTAAATCTTGTAACAATAGCAGCTAGCATTTATATAACACCAAGATTTGCAAAGAGCTTTGCATGTGTTACCTCATTTGATCCTCACAAAAACACTATAGTAGGTACTATTATTTTCACTGTTTTACAGATGAGAAAACCGAGTCCAAGAGGTTAGGATACTTGCCCAGGATCACCCAGTTACTAAGTGTATGAGAGAATTCCCAGTAAGATCACTCTAATTCCAATTATTGTACTCTATTCACTACCCCAGTGGTGTCACACTCAAACAGAAATAGATCCTTGTGGGCTGCATATTGACTTAGAAAACCACAAATTAACATTATCTATGTTTTGTTGTATTTTTATTTACTTTTCTAAACATTTTTCAGTTATATTTTAATCTGGTTCAGCATTTGGGAGTTTTGCCGGCTACTTTGCAGCCTGCCAGCCATGAGTTTAGCATCTCTGCACCCCACTATCTAGCTGCTTTATAATCCAATAGCCCTTCCCAGCTGCAGCCCTATACTACCTCCCCTCACCAGGGCCTGAGAGACATAGCTTCTTTGGAAGCTTGCTTACAAAATATTTAAAGTGAGGTCTAAAAAAAAGGCTTATGAAATATTTAATGTAAGGTCTAAAAAACAGAATTCACATACCACTGGAAGCTAGTAGATGCTTTAAAGACTCCAAAGAGAATGACTAGGAATGAATATTGCCCAAGTTAGGAGAGAGACATTAACTTCAACTTTTCCTCCTCATGGAAACAATATAAGTTATAAATGCTCCTTATTCCCAACTTCAGTTGACACATCAAAATGGGCTTATGCCTGAGATGTAGGGCTATGGCTGCAGCCAGGTAGCTATTCTTGCCAATATTAACTATATTTATAATGACAGAATAGTAATTTTGAAAGTGGAGTAACCCCCCACCCCAACCATTTCCATTTGAAACACAATACCTAGGGCCCCCATGGAAGAGGTAAAGGGCCAAATCAATCTCAGAATGATTGCATTCAGATGAGTCAGAGACTCTGTGGGACAATGAGGGAATAGCTTTATCCTTCCTTGTGGTACTGAGTCAAAGATACAACTAAAGTTCCTGTGTGTATGTGTGTGTGTGTGTGTGCGTGTGTATGTGTGTGCTTGCTCATGCATGTACATGCGCATGTGTGTGTGCATTGTGTGCCTGTGTGTGTGAGTGTGTGTGTGTGTGTGTGTGTATGTGTGTAATCCATGAACCTTCCATGAGCTGGAGACATCTGAAGAGTCTTAGTATAGCTGGAGGCCAGATCTTAGCCAGGTTCAGTCAATTTGTCAGGGTGGCTTTCAGCTGTCAGGTGGATTGTTGATACTGTTGTTTGAAGTAGTGAAACCAGAACATAATACCCTGTGTGCCTCAAACAATGCTGAGCTGACAGAAATAGGAGGGAACCAGAAAGGTCCAACGACAAGGTTTCCTGCTGCACCCTCACCTACATCTAGAGCAAGAAGGGCTGGTGAATCACTGGACCTGACCCCAGAGGCTGCTCATTGATTGTCTAAACCTATAGTATGTGACTTGGCTTATCCTCCATTGCTCCAGTGCAAGGTCCATGGCAATTCCAAAACCTCTAGAGTAAATGAGAGTGTTAATATGCCTACTCATTGATTGAGGATTGGTACCCCTACTTGCAAGAGGAGTTGGGCATGTAGCCCATGGCTGAGATGATGGATTGCAATTGATGATGAACTTAAGCTGTGATAGGTTTGGGGTTCTTCTTCTTAGCCATGGAAGCCTTTGGTGAAGGGGGCAGCCTGCTTGCTTGTCCCAGCTTCACATAGCACTGGCCATTTTTTGAGGGCCAACCTGACACACTGGAGAGAAGACACCTTCTTTGTAGGATCATTGGTCTACAGCCAGAAGGGACTTCAGGGATCATCTAGCACACATCCCTAGTTTTACAG
Organism: Vombatus ursinus; assembly: GCF_900497805.2. Lineage (NCBI taxonomy): Eukaryota > Metazoa > Chordata > Mammalia > Diprotodontia > Vombatidae > Vombatus > Vombatus ursinus. The sequence goes on along the minus strand of NW_020954639.1, from coordinate 6,343,887 downwards.
ATGAGGAAATTAAAGTTCAGGGAGATTGTGTCTTGGTCAAGGTTACAGAGGTAGTAAGTAAGAGGCCAGGATATTGAAATCCTGGTCCTTTGACTTCCACTTCCATGAACATCAGGTTTGAATCTCATCTGAGACATTTACCATAGTCATGGTCTATCTGTTTAACTTCTCAAATCTTCAATTGTTTCACATATAAAACTGGAATGGTTTCATTTACACAAACTTCCTCACAGGATTGATGAGAGGGAAGTACTCTCTATACAAATTGTTTGTAGGTATTTGCAGGTTGCAGATTGCAATCCATCCGTGTCATATTTTTTTGTTAGTTTGTTTGTTTTAGGCAATTGGAGTTAAGTGACTTGCCCAGGGTCACACAGCTAGTAAGTGTCAAGTGTTTGGTCTGAAGCCAGATTTGAACTCAGGTCCACCTGACTTCAGGGCCAGTGCTCCACTGCGCTACCTAGCAGTCCCCATCCATGTCTTTTGATTCTCTGTAATTAATCCATCCAGGATCTTTGTCTGGGTCTTTTGGTGAGTCCCAATGAGTTACTGTTATTTATTTATTTTTTTTTCATATCACGTGCTTCATGGGGATCTGTACCATATCCACCTTCATTAGCAACTTGGCAGTCTGTACAGGTGACTTTTGGGAGCAGAGGTGTGTGGAGTATGTAACATAGGTCTCTACACCCTGAATAAGAATGGAGACCTTAATATATGTGGAGACTCTATTGTATAATTACTTCCAGGGCTTTGCATTCCTCAACTCTGGTCAGCTCATTTGAGATCAAGTCTAATAGTTACCCCTCTAAATGATTCAGTTTCATCCCAATTTAGACCCTGCCTTACAATATGGAAATGTACCATCTACATCAGTGGGGTCAAACTCAAATAGAAACAAAAACTTCTAGACCATACATCAAGATCTCTATGGGCCATATGTTGACTTGGAAAACTACAAATTAACACTATCTGTGTTACAATGTATTTATTTAATTTTTTTCCAACTACATTTTAATCTGATTCTTGGAAAACCATGGAATGTTGTGGGCGTCCTTGGGACATGCATTTGATGCCTTTGTAGACTTGTGATCTACAGTCTGCCATACCTGATAGGTATGGATACTACTGGTTCTTGAATTTACCTATGAATTTTTTGAAATCATATAGGGGAGATAAACTCTGTTCCAGAAGAATATTAAAACAGAGCATTAGCCCACCTGGACGTGGTCTAATGCAAAATCCTGGGGCCAGTGGTTCATCTGACCCAGAAATCTATTCAGTTGCTGTCACCTGTGTATTTATGTATGTGGGGTGAAGGGAAGAGAGGGCAGGCATGGACAAAGTGGAAACCTCTGGCTTGTTTGCTGCGAAAGTCATTGATGTCTTTCTCTCATATTAGTCCTTTGTGTCCAGAGGTTAGCAGACTCCACTTTAACCGTGACAAAAGGAAAACAGAGAAGGGAAGAAAGATGTCAGGTTCCAACAGTCAAGAACCATTGCCAAGTGTATAAGTTTTCTCCCTTAGTGATCAAAGGGAATCCTACACAGTATCGTGAGATGTCAAAGGAACAGGCAGGTGCATAAACCAAAGCCTGGTCAGTCTTAAATGCTTTAGCAACAAGTTGTGAAATCACAATTCAGGTTCTAGGTCAATAAACAAGTCTGAGGAGTTTTCTATTAAGGATCCTCAACAAGGTTAGCGAGGGCTGGCTATTTATTAGATGAGGAACATTGAAAATTTGAGACAGGAACAGGAAGGGGCAGAAAGAGCTAGGTGAGGGTGCTGAGTCAGCAAGGTTTGCTGCCTCTGTCCCTCGGTTCCAGGCTTGGCACTGTTCTTTTTTTTTTTTTTTAACTGCTCTTATCTTCTGAAACCAAAGTCTGAAGGACTAACCTACATATACAGAGGAGGGCAATCAGAATGGTGAAAGACCCCAAGGTCATACTTTGGGAGGACTGACATAAAGGAAGTATAGCCTGAAGAACAAAAGACTTGACTAGGATTATACAGGAGGAGGGGGAGGGAATAGGCATTTATTAAATACTTACTATGTTCCAGGTACGGTGCTAATCATTTTACAAATATCTCATTTGATGCTTACAGCAACCCTGTGAGATAAGTGCATTTATTATTCCCATTTTATAGTTGAGGAAACTGAAGCAGACAGAAGTTAAGTGACTTGTCCAGGGTCATACAGTAAGTATCTGAGGTCACATTTGAACTCAGAGCTTCCCGATTCCAGGTCCAGCCTTCTATCTAATTTGCCATCTACTTACCACTATATGATTGAAGGACTTTCTATTGGGGGAAGCTTTAGATTCATTCTGTTTGGCCCTAGGGGGAAGAACTGGGCCCAAGGGTTGGAGATTTCTAAGAGGCAGATTTTAGCTTAGTACATGGAAAAAGAAAGTAAAAGAATACTCCCTAACAATTAGAGCCCTTCTAATGCCCAAGAGTTGAATAGTTCCCTTTTGCTTTAGGTCTTTAAGAAAAATCTGAGTGACGATCAATCGGGGAGAGATGATCCCCTTTCAGATTTGGATTTTTCTCTGAGGTCCTTCCCCACCTGGAAATTCTGTGATTCTGAGACTATCAGTGGATTCCCTGAATGCACTAAATGGTTTGCCCACATTTGCATAGAAGGATGTTGGTAGCTAGCTGCAGAGCTAGAAATCCATTTCTCTGACTTGTTTTCCAGTGTGCTTTTATGACCCCCGATGATGACTTGCGTGTCTGTCTCCAGAAATAACAGTAGATAGTGATTTGTTCATATAGCATTTAAAGAGGAAATCCACTTACAAATAGTGGACATTTTGAGGCTTGGTAGTTGGGTAAATGCTGTGAAATGCCATACTAGACCATCTGGCTGTACATCCCAGTAAATATTCCTTCTTGCATGAACCTCATCATGTGCAATTATCATTAAATGCAGCACATGCTAGAAAAGACACACAGGCAGGGCTGCTTGGAGACCTAGGAGCTCCAGAATGCTCCAGTTTGCCTCAGGCTCAGTTAGCTGTCAGGAAAACCCCTGGAGCACCACAGTTCTCAAGCTTTACAGCACATCATAATCAATAAATGCGACAAGTCCAAGCTGTGGAAGGTGGAAGAACACTGGTTGTCACTGTGACCATCACAGAATGAAACCTGCTCTCCCTGCTGCTCAGCTGGCTTCATAAACAATGTATTTAACTCACATGCTGGGGGGTGCAGAGGGAGGGAGGTGCTGGTGGGGGAGGTGGAGTGGGACTGAGGTACTGGAGGGTGGGATCACAGATCAATCAAAGTCACAGCTCCCTTCTGGGAGCAGCTAGGTTGGCTGCAGCCTTGAAAGGTGGAAAAGAAATAAATGTTTGTGTTTCTATTTGGACATTGTGTGTGCCCTGGAAAACCAGAATGTGTGTGCAATGGAAGGAGAAAAAAGATATCTTGAGAAGTGTTGGTATTAGCAGTTAGTGGCCCTAGAAGTGGTGCTATTATGGTAGGTGCTATTATGTATTCTTATTTTGCAGATGGAGATACTAAGGCTGAGACAGGTTAAGGGTCTTACCTGGAGTCACACAAGTGTTAGGTGTCTGAGGCAGGGTATAAACTCAGGTCTTTTTTAATCCAAATCCTATGCACTACCCACTGTACTGCCTGGCTACTTCTGCAAAGAATTTTTGAATGTACATACCAGAAATGTAGGGTAGTTTCCATGGCTATCTGACATAGCATTATTTGAAAAAGGCCCACAAAGCATTTTTATTATCCAATGGGCTCCATCCTTTGCAAGATTAAGTAGCTAAAGGTTTTCTCCGCCATCTTTCCACCTGCCCTTTCAGTTCTCATCCCCCCTCCCTTGACTCTCCTCTTCATCACCTTGTTCTTTCTTCTCCACTTCTACTCTTGTCCCATGATTGTAGCTCCAAACTCTAGGTAATTTGAAATATATTCTTGCTAATTATGAGATTCCAGTCACTAGTAGGGAAGATATTTTAGGGAGAGAATGCCTTCCCAGGACTATTTAAAGCACTTGACATAGGTAGCACCTATTTTTCCCGCAGGAAAGCCCTGGTATTTATAAGACTGGGGCTTCAGAATGTGAATTTTGTTGCTTATTATCTATTTACACATTTGGCTTCCATTATTAAAGCTGCCTAACTCTCCAATCTGTCTGGGATACCTGAGTCTGGTCTTATAAAATCCTGTCTTATTCTCAACAGCCCCTCTAATTTAAAAAAAAAAAAGTCGATTAGATGTTTGTTATATAAGCAGCAAATTGTGTGGTTTGAACAAATAGAGTTTAATACTGAAATGAATAAGAATTAACTAACTAATACTGAAATTAATAAGAATTAATCCAAAATTATTTCTCTCCTAACTGATTACTAATATTTTTATGTGCTGCATGGCTATTTCTGGACAGAGCTGTAACTAAGAAGAAACTGGGGATTGGCATCAGGACGATGAAATTTATAAGGAGTTAAAAGTATACCTTATCTACAATTTATAGACCTGGGACACTAAGACATAATATGACTTCAAAAGAATTGCACAATTGATGTGTGTGTGTGTGTGTGTGTGTGTGTGTGTGTGTGTGGGTGGCAACACTTGAACCTAGGCCTTCTGCACTTTGAGGCTAGCTGTCCACTACACCGCAGTGTGTGACATGCATATACATGTGTGACTGTGTCTATGTATGTATATTTATGCACATGGATATAATTCATATACATGTGCATTTAAAAAAAAATCTTATAGGGTTAAGTGTAATCCTAAGACTGACTGGTCTTTCAAGCTTTATGTGCTGAAATTAAACTGAAACTTCTGTCCCTATAGATAGGATTAATTTATTTTTGAAGATATCACCAAATTTATGTGATTTTGATGCTGTCATTCCATTTCTTACTGCTTTAAACCCCTTTCTTCCCATCCTGCTCCCCCTCCTGCCCTGTCCAGTCCATGCCAGGCTTCTATTTCTGAATGTAGTGTAGACTGATTCTGATTGTTTCTAGATGTCCAGAAAGGGCATCAACTGACACTAAAACAATGTGGCCGTTAACAAGAAAGACAGAATGTTAACTGGAATATGGTTCTTCAGTGTCCACTTAACTTTCATACAGATGTGCTGTCTGCATCCTTTCCTCTTTTCCCCACCTTCTTCCACTGAATGTGTACCCATGACTTGGAGTATGTAATGAGCTCTCAGTGTTCCAAATGGACCCATCCTGTTTATTTTCCTCTACCATTTCTTCCATATCCAGCCTCTCCTTTGTATTTTCACTGCAACTACCTTAGTACAGAGAAATTCCTATTATCACTGGCCCAGACTATATCTATCAATTCTTAAGTGGTCTTTCTGGCTTTGTTTTATTTTACTTCCAATGAATCCTCTAAACTACTGCAACACTAACCATCCTCATACATAGTGTTATCATAACACTCCTCTACTCAAAGCCCTTCACTGGCCCTCTATTAACTAATTAATTAATGAAGTATAAACTTAGCCTTGCATTCAGGTTCCTTCTATTTTGTGCTACTTTCTAGCCAAACTAAAATGTTTGTTGATCCCTTTATAAATCTCAAAATTTTCTATACCTAAGCCTTTGTTCATATTATTCCCTCCTACTGTCTGCCTCTAAGAATACTACCCCTCCATTAAGACCCAATTTAACCCTACCTCTTTTATGATTTCCTGAGTTGGGAATGATCCTTTCTTCCTCATATCCTGCATAGCGCTGGGCATGTGTATGGACACACATATTTAGGGTTGGACTGAAAAGAGAAATATAGAAATATGTAAGAAATATGACCTTAAGTTCCTTCCATTCTATAGGAGGGGTCACTAGTTTTCACTAAGAGTTTTGCTTACCAATTATCCACTGGGGGAAATAACTTCATCTCTTTGTTCCACGTCTATTATGAAAACAACACTAGGCTAACCAGGGTTGTACTGGTTAAATACTTAACAACTGGCTCTCTGAAACAACAACAACAACAACAATAACAAAGCAACATATATGCAGGATATCCTTTTAAGTTTAATCTGAATTTTAATAAAGTCTCCATCAATTTCTTAAGTCTAGACAACTAACAAAACAATAAATCAAGCCCTAATTTTTAGCATTTTTCATTGGTGAGGTATAAATGCTCACACTGAGAATTTAACAATCAGGGTTAGGAGCTGCTTCCAGCACAATTCTGAGGATAACCAACCCCACTGGACCTAATCTCTATAGGTTCAGTTGATCGCTTCCTTGTTCAATAACTGAGGGTTTTTCTTTCATTCATGTGCTTAAACTTCATTTCCTGTGAGGATTCTTTTTTTCGTTCCTATTTCTTGACTCTAAGTTTGCAGAATGAGGGTGCAAATATTTATATCTCATCCTGTTGGAGTGATGCCTGAAATAAGATAGCTTGTTCACCTTTCCCCCCCCTTTTGGAATGTTACCATATTCACTGTTTTGGGGTTTTCTTGGTTGGTCTCGAGAGCTTCTTCCAGCTTCAGGAGGAAGAATTGGGAAAGGTTATTCATAAGGTTCTTCTAGTCTCTGATTCTAAGAGGGGTGAAGTTGATGCGAGCTCATTGAGCATTGCTCAGTCTTAGAATGTACTCTGTCCTCATCTCTGCTGATTGAAATTTTTCTCTTTCTTCAGCCCATCTATTACCTCCTTCAATGAGACTTCCCTAAACTTTCCTGCAGAAAGTGATGTCTCTTTCCTCAGATTTTCTCCTCACTCCAGTTAATAGTATTTTATTTTTTTCAATTACATGTAAAGTTAGTTTTCAACATTCATTTTTGCAATAGTTTGAGTTCCAAATTTTTCTCCTTCCTCTTCCCTTCCCCTCCCCAAGACAGCAAGCAATCTGATATAGACTATACATGTACAATCATGTTAAACATAATTCCACATTAGTCATGTTACAAAAGAAGAATCAGAACAAAAGGGAAAAATCACGAGAGAGAAAAAACAAACAAACCAAAAACAACAAAAAGGTGAAAATAGTATGCTTCAACCTGCATTCAGACTCCACGGTTCTTTTTCTGGATGTGGAAAGCACTTTCTATCATGAATCTTTTGAAATTGTCTTGGATCATTGTATTGCTGAGTAGAGTTAAGTCTATCATAGTTGATCATTGCATAATGTTGCTGTTACTGTGTACAACGTTCTCCTGGTTCTGCTTACTTCACTCAGTGTCAGTTCATGTAAATCTTTCTAGATTTTTCTGAAATTTTCCTGTTTATCATTTCCTGTATCACAATAGTATTCTATTACATTCATACACTGAAACTAGTTCAGCCATTCTGCAATTGATGGGCATCCCCTCAATTTTCAAGTCTTTGCTACCACAAAAAGAGCTACTATAAATATTTTTGTATGTGTGGGTGTTTATCCCTTTTTAATGGTCTCTTTGGGATACAGACCTAGTAGTAATATTGCCAGATTAAAGGGTATGCACAGTTTTATAGCCGTTTGGGCACAGTTTCAAATTGCTGTCTAGAATGGTTGGATCAATTTACAACTGCACCAACAATGCATTAGTGTTCCAATTTTCCCACATCTTCTCCAATATTTATCATTTTCCTTTTCTGTCATATTAGCCAATTGGATAGGTGTGAGGTAGTACTTCAGAGTTGTTTTAATTTTTATGTCTCTAATCAATAGTGACTTAGAACATTTTCTCACACGACTATAGATAGCTTTAATTTCTTCATTAGAAAACTGTCTGTTCATATCCCTTGGCCATTTAACAGTTGGGGGATGACTTATATTCTCATAAATTTGACTTAGTTCTCTATATAGTTGAGAAATGAGGCCTTTATCAGAAACATTGACTGTAAAAATTGTTTCCTAGCTTTCTGCTTTCCTTCTAATCTTGGTTGCATTGGTTTTGTTTGTGCAAAAGCTTTTTAATTTGATACAATCCAAATTATTCATTTTGCATTTCATAATGTTCTCTATCTCTTGTTTGGTCATAAATTCTTCCCTTCTCCATAGATATGTCAAATAAACTATTTCTTGCTCTCCTAATTTATTTATGGTATCCCCCTTTATGTCTAAATCATGTACCCATTTTCACCTTATCTTGGTATGTGATGTGAGATGTTGGTCTACACATATTATATATATAAATAGTGAGTTCTTATCCCCGAAGCTGGAGTTTTGAGGTTTATCCAATAGTAGATTATTATAATCATTTACTACTGTGTCTTATGTACCTAACCTCTTTCATTGATCCATCACTCTATTTCTTAGCCAGTACCAAATAGTTCTGTTGATTGGTGCTTTATAATATAGTTTGAGATGTGGTACGGGTAGGCCACATTCCTTTGCATTTTTTTTTCATTAATTCACTTGATATTCTTGACTCTTCATTCTTTCACATGAATTTTGTTATTATTTTTTCTAGCTCTATAAAATGATTTTTGGTGCTTTGGTATGACACTGAATAAGTAAATTAAATTAGGTAGAATTGTCATTTTTATTACATTAGCTTGGCCTACCCATGAGCAATTGATATTTTTCCAATTGTTTACATCTGACTTTATTTGTGTGAAAATTGTTTGGTAATTTTGTTCATATAGTTCCTGGGTTTGTCTTGGCAGGTAGACTCTCCAATCTTTTATATTGTCAACAGTTATTTAAATGGAATTTCTCTTTCTATCTCTTGCTGCTGGACTTTGTTGGTAATATAGAGAAATGCTGATGATTTATGTGGGTTTATTTTCTATCCTGCATCTTTGCTAAAGTTGTTTATTGTTTTAAGTAGTTTTTAAATTGATTCTCCAGTATGCCATCATATTGTTTCCTCATTGCCTATTGTATTATTTTTCTTCTCTTAGTGCTAAAGCTAACATTCTAGTACATTATTGAATAATAGTGGTGATAATGGACATCCTTGTTTTACCGCAAAGCTTGTTGGGAAAGCTTCTAGCTTATCCCCATTACATATAATACTTGCTGATGGTTTTATATAGATACTAATTATCATCTAAAGGAAAACTTCATTTATTCCTATGTTCTCTGAGTGTTTTCAACAGGAATTAGTGTGGTGCTTTTGTCAAAAGCTTTACCTGCATCTGTTGAGGTAATCATATGATTTCTGTTAGTTTTGTTATTGATATGGTCAGTTATGCTGATAGTTTTTTAAATACTGAACCAGTCAGGCATTCATAGTATAAATCCCACCTGGTCATAGTCTATTATCCTGGAGATAAATTGCTGTAATCTCATTGCTAATATTTTATTTAAAATTTTTGCATCAATATTTATTAGGGAAATTAGTCTATAATGTTCTTTCTCTGTTTTGACTCTTCCTGGTTTAGGTATCAGCATGATTTTTGTGTCATAAAAGGAGTTTGGTAGGACTCCTTCTTTGCCTCTTTTTCCAAATGGCTTAAATAGTATCAAATTAATTGTTCTTTAAATGTTTGGTAGAATTCTCTTCCAAATCCATCTAGCCCTGGAGATTTTTTTTCCTTAAGGAGTACATTGATGGCTTGTTCAAATTTTTCTTTAAAATGGAGTTATTTAAATATTTTATTTCCTCTTCTGTAATCTGGACAATTTATGTTTTTGTAGATATTCATCTATTTTGTTAGATTGTCAGATTTATTGACATACAGTTGAGCAAAATAGCTCCTAATTGTTGCTTTGATTTCCCATTCATTGGTGGTAAATTCAACCTTTTCATTTTTGATAATAGTAATTTGGTTTTCTTCTTTATTCTTTTAAAATCAAATTCACTAAAGGTTTTTCTATTTTATTTTTTTCCCCTCACAAAACCGGGTCAGTTTTGTTTATTAGTTCAATAGTTTTCTTACTTTCAATTTTATTAATCTCACCTTTGATTTTTAGAATTTCTAATTTGGAATTTAATTGGGGATTGTTATTGTTTTTTTTTCTAGCTTTTTTAATTGCATGCCCAATTCATTGATCTCCTCTTTCTCTGTTTTATTCATGTAAGCATTTAGAGACAGAAAATTTTCCCTGAGAACTGCTTTGCTTGCATCCCATAAGTTTTGTTATTTTATTTCATTATTGTCATTCTCTTTGATGAAATTATTGATTGTTTCTATGATTTGTTGTTTGGCTCACTCATTCTTTAGGATTAGATTTTTTAGTTTCCAATTAATTTTAGTCTATCTTTTCACGGCTCTTTATTATATGTAATTTTTATTGCATCATGATTTGGTACAATTAATATTTCTGCCTTTCTGTATTGGACTGTGAGGTTTTTATGCCCGAATACATGGTCAGTTTTTCTGTAGGTGCTATGTACCACGGAATGTACCCATTCAGTTTTCTCCAGAAGTCTATCATATCTAACTTTATAAAATTATATTCACCTCCTTAATTTCTTTCTTCTTTATTTTGTGGTTAGATTTACCCAGTTCTGAGAGGGAAAGGCTGAGGTCCCCCACTAGTATAATTTTACTGTCTTTTCTTCCTGTAACTCACTTAACTTCTCTGAGAATTTGGATGCTGTACCACTTGGTGCATATATGTTTAGTATTGGCATTCTTCATTGTCTATGACACTTTTTAGCAAGATGTAGTTTCTTTCCTTATCTCTTTTCATTAGATGTATTTTTGCTTTTGCTTTGAGATCAGGATTGCTCCCCTTACTTTTTTTTCCCACTCCAGGTGAAGCATGATTCAGCCTTTTACCTTTACTCTCTCTACTTCAAATGTGTTTCTTGTAAACAACATTTTTGTAGGATTTTGATTTTACTTCACTCTGCTATTTGCTTCCATTTTATGGGAGAGTTCATCCCATTCACATTCACAGTTATGATTACTGTGTCTTTCCTTCCATCCTATTTTTCTTTCTATTTTCACTTTTCACTCTCCTTTCAATCTGTCCCTCCTCACTAGTATTTTGCTTCTGACCACTGCCTCCCTCAATCTGCCATCCCTTCTATCAGCTCCTATCCCTTTCCTTTTTTCTTTTCTTCCTACTTCCTGTGAGGGTAAGATAAATTTCAATACCCAACTGAGTTTGTATGTTATTTCCTCTTTGATAGAAATCTGATGAGAATAAGGTCAAACAATGCTCACCCCCTCCCTTCCTTCCCACTACTGTAATAGATCTTTTGTGCCTTTTCAGGAGATGCAATTTACCCAATTCTGCCTCTCTCTTTCCTCTTCTCCCAGTAAATCCTTTTTCCATCCCTTATTTTTTTATATCACCACATCAAAGTCAACCCACACCCACCCTCTATGTATCTTCCTTCTAACTGCCCTAATAGAGATACAGTTCTCAAGAGTTACAAGTATCACCTTCCTGTATAGGGATGTAAACAGTTTAACTTTGTTGCATAACATGTTTTTTCTTCCCTGTTTAACTTTTTATGCTTCTCTTGTGTCTCGTATTTGAAGATTGAATTTTCTGTTCAACTCTGGTCTTTTCATTAGAAAAGTCTGAAAGTCCCCTATTTCATTTAATTTTCATTTTTTCCCCTGAAAGATTATGCTCAGTTTTACTGCATAGTTGATTCTTGGTGGCAATCTAAGTTCCTTTGCATTGTGTAATCCTGACTCTGTATCCTTGATATTTGAATTGTTTCTTTCTAGCTGCTTGCAGTATTTTCTCCTTTACCTGATAATTCTGGAATCTGGCTACAATATTTCTTGGAGTTTTTTATTTTAGGATCTCTTTTATGAGGTAATTGGTGGATTCTTTCAATTACTATTTTATTCTCTGGTTCTAGGATATCAGGACACTTTTCCTTGATAATTTCTTGAAAGATGCTAGCCAGGCTCTTTTTTTTTCTTTTATTATTATTATTATTACTATTATTATTATTATTTTTTGCTAGGCAATGGGGTTAAGTGACTTGCCCAGGGTCACACAGCTGGTAAGTGTTATGTGTCTGAGGGCAGATTTGAACTCAGGACCTACTGAATCCAGGGCTGGTGCTCTATCCACTGCACCACCTAGCTGCCCCCAGGCTCTTTTTTTGATCATGGCATTCAGGTAGTCCAACAATTCTTAAATTATATCTCCTGGTTCTATTTTCCAGGTCAGTTGTTTTTCTAATGAGGTATTTTACATTTTCTTCTATTGTTTTCATTCTTTTGATTTTGTTTGATCAATTCTTGATGTCTTTTCAGTGAACTTTTGTAATTCCTTTTCCATTTGGTCAATTCTACTTTTTAAAGGTTTTTTCCCCCCAGTGGATTTTTTCCATTTGACCAATTGTATTTTTAAAGGAATTGTTTTGTTCAATTTTTTTTGTCCTTCCTTTTCCAAGATGTTGACTCTCCCATAACTCTCATTTCTTTTCCCAATTTTCCTTCTATTTCTCTTATTTGATTTTTAAAATCCCTTTTGAGCTCTTCCAAGAAGGCTTTTTGGGCTTGAAATCAATTCATATTCCCTTTTGTGGCTTCTCATGTAGGGATTTGATATTATTGTTCTCTTCTGAGTTTGTGTTTTGATCTTCCCTGTCACCATATTAGCTTTCTATGGTAAGGGCTCTTTTCTGGTTTTTCCTCATTTTTAAGCCATTTTGTGACTTTTAAAGTTGGGCTGTGCTCCTGGGGTACAGGGTGTATTGTCCCCAAGCTTCTTGCACTAGGGGCCAGAGGCCTGGTCACTGGCTTTCTTTGCCAGGGTCTCTTGGGCTCATGGCTTGCCTACTGCACTGGGGTGGCCTGGCCTAGTCATGCCTGTTGTGCTGGGGTTCTGGGGCTGGCAATTTGCCTTCTGCTTTGGGGCTTCAGGCTTCACAGCTGAGCCGAAACCAAGGGGCCTCAGTTGCTGATCTGTGGTGGGCTGTGTTCCCCTTTTACCCAAGTGAAACAGATCTTTTCTGAAGTCCTAAGTTGTCTTAAGTTGAGAATTTGTTTCACTCTGTCTTTTTGTGGGTTATGTCATTGTAGACTCCATTTAGAGGTGTGATGTCACCTTGTTTCCCAGGGAAACTGGGGAGAGCTCAGGCAACTTCCTGGATTCTCTCCTCCATCTTGGCCCCACCCCCACCCTGAAGACTTTCTAGGGACATTTTTTGGACTCTCTCCTTTTGACCCATCATTTTCTACCTTGTCACACTTGTGTATGTGTCAAATAAGTCTTATTAGCCATACTAATTGAAATTTATACAGCATTTTAAAAGTTCTCATTATCTACTTTTATCCTTATAATGATATTATGAGGCAAGTGTAGAAGATATTTCATTCTCCTTTTATAGGAAAGGAAACTGAAGCTAAGAGATATTAAATAAATGCATAGGTAGTTAATGCCTGAGGTGGGATTTGAACCCAGGTCTTGCAGATTCTGAGTCCAGATATCTAATCACTATGTTCTAATATTTCTCTCAATGAATTAGATTGTAAGCTTCTTGAAGGAAGAGACTATCCTTTTCCATTGTCTCATCTTCAGAATATGATAGTCTTGTTCATATTAGGTGCTTAATTCATGATTGTTGACTGAATATTGGATGAAAAAGCTAGAGCAATGGGAGTATCTTGTTTAGTTATGGATTGTTGTTTCCTAGAATGGACGATACTGTTTCCTTTAAACTTTTTTCTGTCTAAAACAAGAAATATAGAGGATCATTTAAATATACTTGCTAAAGGAACAATGATGGTTTAAGGCATCTTCTTTGGGAGCTATTTGCTGTAGCTTTTCTCTGAATGCTGAAGCTATAATAATGCCAAACTCTCCTGTTTGCCCACAGCACCTGAGAACCATTATTTTGCTTTAGTTGTAAGATGTCTCATCAAAGCTCTGGCTTCCCATGCCATCATCTCCCATGGCAAGAGTAACCAAACAGATGATGCCAATCAGATTTCCAGGTGCTGAGGTCCCCTTATTGAATTCAAGTGTCTGTTGTTTGAAGGGTAAAAGGGAAAAAAATCAAAGTAATAAACAAAGGATAAATAGAAGATTCACAAGAGAATTGTCAGGTAGTGCATTTTCTTCAGCTCTAGGCTTGGGCTTATATTATATATTAGTACCACTCTCTCCTTTGAAAGGAGAGAGAACTGTCTTAGCACAGTTGGAGAGAAGAGAAAAGGACGACTCTGGGTAGCAGGTATAGATTTTAGGTCACCTGGTTCACTACCCTGCCAATCTATCAGATTGATGAGACATTCATGTCTCCAGAAGATGGGCAAGATGTGAAGTTATTTTGTGACACCTGTATCCAGATTTCTAACTATTAGTCACAGATGGTGCAAGGAGTTGCTGCTGCATAGAAGGGAGGGAAGGAATGATGAGATCCTTCATACCTGGGCATAACATGAGCATCCTTTATTAGAATGCAATCCATGGTGAGTACAGAGCATGTGCAGTTGTATTCTATAGTTCCCTTCTTAGCCAGAAGCAGATGAACAGAGGCTAAAACTAAGTTCTAATGCCTGGATATTATATATACCTGATAGATTTTGAATGTAGTACTAATGGAACTATCTTAATGAACCATTGTGAACCTGACTAACCAAAACTTTCCATTGTATCTGATTCCCCATGAATAAAAAGAAAGCCTGAGGCTGCACTCTACAGGTTTCTGGAGGAAGCCCCAATGGTTATTCCATTCCAGGAAAAGAGGAAAGTGACATCAAAACAAACAAACAAAAAAAAATTTGTCACTTATCTTGCACAGAAACCTGGGATTGTGTCAGTAAATATTGAGAGGGAAATTATTGTCTGTATAACCAAGGACAAAATTTGACTTTTTTCTCCTAAGATGCATCAATAATTGACTTAATAAGTTATGTAGACAATTATCTCTGGTCTCCACTTCACTTTACATGTGCAGACATGTCTGAAGTGTGGATGGATGCAAATATAGTTTTCTAAGAAGTTATGATTTTCAGGACCATGTGCCCAAGGACATACTTAGGGAGGTAATTATTTAAGGTCCTTCTGATGCAGTGGACCTCAATTACAAGTGTTGTTACTTTAATTGAACACATAATTAGGTATCTTGGTTTCAGTGCACAGCTGTGGTTTCCCCAAGTTGTTTTTGCCTCAAATAGACATTTTCCCTATCATTCAATCCATGCATAGATGAGATACTCTCTGTAAAGGGCTTCATAAATTATAAAATGTTATATTAATAAGAGGCATTATCATTATATCTAATTTTTTAAAAATCCCTTCCAAAAAGAAACTATTAAATGCAATTCACAAAGAAGAAAAAGTTGTTTTGTCTTCCTTTCCCTATTTCTCTTTTTCATTCTTCTTTTCATAATTTCTTGCCATTCTTTATTGGGCTTACCAGCATTTCGTAAGTCCTACTCAGGCCTCTCCTCTATTTCACCCACCTAAATCTGTATTATTTTAGGTCATGTATTTTTTTTTAATAGTTCCTTCTATTTTGTTCTCACCCATCTCACATCCTACTATCAGGTTGATCTTCCTTAAATAGAATTCTTGTCATGTCATTCTCCTGCTTAAAACAAAACAAAACTTTCCATGCCTCCCTAGTTCCCACTGTATTACTTCTAAACTACTCTGACTGATTTTCAGGGCCTTTCCTCAATCATCTGTCTATCCCTATTTTCCAACTCCTCAAAATGCACCTTCCAATCTCATCAGGACAGTTTTCTTACTATCCTCTTAACATATAGAACACTACTAACTAACAGGGCAGATGAAACATTTGGATAAGTAGGGAGCCAGTCCTCTTGAAGCCAACATTCTAGTAGGACAATGAGATGGATACATAGTTAACTTTAATATAAAATGTTACATGAGAAATACATTAGGGAGGACTTAACCCTTTCAACTCTGGAACTCTTGCCCTGGGCAACACTGCTTCTCCCGCCCACCCACCACCCCCTTCCCTCTGCCCATTATCAAGTGATTCACATAGCCCACTATGACTGGTGGTTAGCCTAGCCCTCTCATTACTCTCTGCCATCTTGTCACCAGATTCCTCATCCTGCTGCCATAAATGTACTCCCACCCCACCCTTCTTTCCAATTCTGGAACCATAATTAAATCCAGGTTGACAATGCTACTTGAAAGGGCCTGTCCATCGATTTCCCAATGGCTTTACCCCGGCTTTGTAACTTTGGTGAGTGTGAAAGTCAGCAGCAGAAAAGCAAAAGATAGTGGCTAGGTGGTGCAGAGACTTGAGTGTTTAACTTGGAATTAGGAAGACTGAGTTCAAATTCTGCCTCAGATACATAATAGCTGGGTGAGTCTGGGCAAGTCACTAAACCTCTCTTAGTCTCATTTTCCTAATCTGTAAAATGAGGATAATAATAGCATTGACCTCATATGGTTATTGCAAGGGTCAAATTAGATAACATACATAATGCACTTTGTTCACACATGGAACCAAAATATCCCTTCTTTACCCCATTCCTCTATGTGTTATCTCTTTCATTGGCTCCTTGATGACAAGGATTACCTCTGCTTTGTGTTTGCATCCTAATATAGAAAACTCAAAATGCCTTTCTCCTTCCCTTCTTCCCTGATTTCCTCTCTCTCTTCTTCACTTCCTGTTTCTGCCTTTCCTAATTTCCTTCCTTCCCTCCCTTGTATCTGGATGTGTAACATTCAGAAATTGAATGCTTTGGCTTTGGCAGAACGTCAGGTAGTTCACAGCTTATAAACTTTGGTTACTAACATTAGCTAAGGGATGAGTTTCCAATGACTTGGTATATGAAGGACTCTTGCTTACGAAAGTTGGTCATGTGGTCAGCTGGTATACCTCCAACCTGTGGCAGCTAGGGGCTCTTTGTGTGTTAAGGAAAATAGCAAAAATATTTATCTAGTTGTAGGATTCTGCCAGCTGAAAAAGTTGGAAAAGACCTTAATGGTCATGGGTTCCAACCATCTCATTTTACAATTGGAGAGATTGAGGCCCAGAGAAATTAAGTAACCTGCCCAAGGTCACACATGTCAGAAGTAGCAGAGAAAGGGTTCCAGTGGTCTTTCTATTGTATCACTTGCCTCCTGATATGGTCCACAAAATAATTTAAAAAATTTTTTAGAAAACTTTAAAAAATTGAAATGAAAGCTGTTACTTAAATGAATAGGAAGAAGAATAAAATTGGAGATAAGAATTAGTTATTTTCTTATTTTTTAATTCTAAATAATACTCAAGAGATGCAAATAAGCACATAAACAAATTCTTAAAATTTGAGTAATTTAAGGCATTTAGATTAAAAATAGTTTTGAAATAAAATGTCATAATAATTCACTTTATTTGTTCTTACGAAGCTTATATTATTTGCTTGGATTGCTTGCTTTTATAGAATGTCCGTGTTAGACTCACCTCTCTTTGCACCACTGTGGCTGAATCCTTTTACAGATTCTCACTTTCTTGATCAGAGTAAGAAAGATGCCATCACTAATGTATATGTTTCACATTTGTCTGAAACATTTCTTTTAAAATCAATATTGATTTACTGGCCCACAGACTCCTTTATGGTTTACTGTCTCAATCATACTCTTGCAATTAGCAACAACACCTGGTACATGAAACCTCTTTTACTCTTTTTTTTTTTATTATTCAAAAATGTCACACCTAAAGATGGGGCAAAATAAAACCAAATAGTATAAATAAGGCATACTCAAAAGGCAAAGCCTTAGAGTGATTAACATGACACATTCTTATTCCCCTCCTAGAAAAAAAAGCACAAACAGATGTTCAGCAACATTAAAATGTTACCGAGGCAGCTGGTGGCATAGGGGGCAAAGTCCTAGGCCTGGAGTTGGGAAGACCTGAGTCCAAATGTGTTCACAGCTACTTATTAGCTGTGTGATCCTTGGCAAGCCAATTAACCTCTGCATGCTTCAGTTTCCTCATCTGTAAAATGGGGATCATAATAGCACCTACCTCAGAGGGTCAAATGAGATGATATTTGTAAAAAAAAGTACTTAGTACAATTTATGGCACATAGTTGGTTGTTTCTAAATGTGAATTCTTTTCCCTTCCCCTTCCTAACTGAGGGCCAAAGTGCTATAACCTTTCAAGCAGCCTGAAGAGAAATTAGAACAATGGAAAATTTCCTTTATATATTTTAAAGGCCAAATTTTGGCAGGTGAATGAATTTCATTAAGAATATTCAGAAAAAGGTAGATCTTTTCAACTTTATGTATGAGTAAGTCACTTTTGAGTTTCCATTTTTTCCCACTGGGCCATCATTTCAGATCACAGGACCTCAGGATTTGGAAATGTAAGGGACCTCAGAGAAAACCTAGTCTAAGCCTTTGTTTTATAGATAAGAAAACTTGGGACAAAAGAGTGAAAGTGACTTATTCAACATCCTGCAGGTAGTAAGAGGCAGAATGCAGAGGAATGTATAGGTTTGATTAGCATGCAGGTTCTCTTTAGTCGGGCACTCCTATTATTCTATGGATCGTATGGGAAATCTTTGGTTTGTACCAATTGGAAATTAGGATCTTTACTTTAAGGATTGCTTAATTGTTTTGAAGAAGGGAGTCTAAAGATGACATTAATAAAATTATATTTCTAAAATAAATACTGCATTTACTGAGGTATGATTAGAAGGTCTCCATATTATTTGAATATAGTTTTTTTTCTGCAAAAATTTCCATGACTCATCTTTCTCATACATGTCATGCAATCATCCTGAAAATACTGGTCTTACCATTCATGCACCATTAAGATGTCCCTGTGTGAATAAGACCCAAGTACTTAGGAACAAAATTATATCAGATTGCAAAATGAGGTAGAATGTAGATTCTAGATTCCAGGCTAGTGATATTGACTCCTGGTAAAATTCTACAACTGTTTATTAAGGGAATGGTGTATGCACATTGAAAAGGAGGACTGTGATACCCATGACCCATCAGGTGTATGGGATCATAAACTGAGAAATAGAAGGGCCCTTGGAAGTCATCTAATCCAGTTGGATCAGGGAAAATGAGACCCAAAGAGGTTATATGACTTCTCCAAGGTTGCACAAGTAGTAAGTGTATATAAGTAGAACCAAGATTTGAACACAGGTCCTTTGACCTCAAATTCTTCACTTATTATACTTCATCATCCTTGCTCTCTCATTAATGAAAAGTCATGTCATATTTGCTTCTTTTCCCTTTAAAAAATTCTAGATTCATAGGGCCAAGGAAAGCTGCAAGTTTAATATACTTGAGTTTAACCAAGCAATTTGGAAAATTATCTCAAAATTTATTTGGAGGTAATAGGAAAAAGTGAGGCCTAGGCTTAGATTCTTATAATCTACCCATTGCTTAGAGTCTTAAAATCTAGCCACTGCTCAGATTCTTAGAATCTAGCCAATACCTCAGATTCCCTTAAGAGTCTGGCTAATATGACGGATCTTTAATAAACCTTGTCTTTGGCTGAAAAAAAAAAACAAACCATGAGGCCTAGATGATAAGTAGGACCAAAAGTGGGTTAATGACTAGACTCAAGACTTGAGCAAGAATTCTGCACCAGTCTGGAATCCCATAACACATTCTTGCATTGGGGCTTTGGTCCTATACTTGTTCTGATGTTATACTTCATTAATAAGTTGGATGAATGAATAGAAGGCAAATACACCCTTCTACTTTTCCAGTCTTCTTGCATTGCTACATGTATTCTGAAGTCTAGTGACAGTGGCTCCCTTGCAGGTGACATTCCATCTCCCAACTCCAAGTATGTTCACTGGCTATCCCCCCATGTCTGCAAGGCTCTCCCTCCTCATCTATCCCTCCTAATTTCCCTGATTTCCTTCAAGTCCCAACTTAAGTTCCACTTTTTGTGAGAAACTTTTCCCAGATCAAAGGAGATAATGTTGGTAAAGAACTTAACTAAGTGGATGGAAAATGGTGGGCATTTAATAAATGTTTGTTCCCTTCCTTCACCTTGGTCTTAGTGCCTTCCCTCTAGAACTACTCTCTAGTTTATCCTGCTGATACCTTGTGTTCCATGGTTTTTTGCATGTTGTCTTCCCCATTTAACTGGGCTCTTTGAGAACAAGGATTGACTTTTCCCCCTTTCATTGTATCCCTAGCATTTATATTAGTGTCTGGCACATAGTAGGTGATTAATAAATGTTTGGGCAGCTAGGTGGCACAGTGGACAGAGCCCTGGGCTTGGAATCAGGAAGACTCAACCTCATGAGTTTAAATTCAGCCTCAGACACTTACTAGTTCTGTGAGCCTGGGAAAGTCACTTAACCCTGTTTGCCTCAGTTCCTCGTCTGTAAATTGTTCTGGAGGAGGAAATGGCAAACCATTCCAGTATCTCTGCCAACAAAATCCCAAACCTGGTCATGAAGAGTCAGACATGATTGAAATGACTCAACAATAACAACAATAAATGTTTATTGACTGACTAACTCAAGAGCAGTAATAAGGTGTGATAGCATTGAAATCCCAAAGTATTCCAACATACTGGAATGTATAGCATGTAATAAAATGAAATTTAGTATGGATAAGGGTAAAGTTCTGCATCTGGATTTTTTAAAAACCTGCTGCACAAGTGAAGGCTGGGGAAATGTGGCCAGAGAGTAGTTCATGTGAAAAAGACAGAGATTTTACTAGATTATAAAATCCATATATTTGCGTGTCAAAGGCATGATAATGGCAAATAAGTAAGGTAACAGGGACTTAGGATGCTATAGGTAGAACTATTTCAATATACAGAATATATAGATATTATGTATATAGAATTGAGGTTGGAAGTGAGTGATGGACTTACTAGATCTTGCCTTGTTCACACCTCATCTGGAGCACTGTACCCCTTTAGAGACACTACATTTCAGATGTTGTTTTCATTTCACTAACTAGATGGAGGAGGATTATGTGGTGACAACATTTAGAAACCACGTCAAATAAACCTGGCCAAAGAGACATGGATATTTTGCCTAGTGAAGATTCAATAGGGCATGCTTAGTATCTAAAAATATTTAAAAGGTTGCCACGTGGAATAGTAATTCAACTTATTTTGTCTGCTCTAGGGAACAAAACTATTTCAGTTCGATGTGCTGAATAGCTTACTAACAATTAGAGGTGTCCAAAACTGGAATGTGCCATAATGGGGGATAATGAATTTTTTGTTGCAGGTTAGTGTATGAACACTTGTAAGAGCTATTTGAGAGAGGATACATGATCAGGTTTGACCTCTGAGGTCCCTTTCACCTCTCAAATATTCCATAGATTTTATAGAATCTTTTATACATCCTGTTTCTTTTTGGCAATATACCTTTGACCCATCCAAAATTCTGCTGTCTCTATTCTTCAAATTAACCAGCTGGTGTCCATCTTTTGTTCACTTTGTGCTGCTGAGAAATAAGCTGAGTGTCAGATTTAAGGTTGTTGGGGTTTGGGGATCTGGTGCCATGTGTTGTCCAGGGCAATATGGGAGCACTATAAAATTAGTTGTTTGTTCTCATCTACACCTGATTCTTTAATTCTCAAATAGAACAAATCAGGTGTGTAGGGTGTTCAAGAAGGACTAACTCCTTTGGTTTGAGGGCTTGCTGAGCCCCTTTTAGGGCTGCTCATCTACCTTTGGTGTCTACCTCTCACCCATGTCTCACCTCTGGCTCTAAGAAGTTGTAGCATGTACAATGACAACATCCTGGTAAACCATCTCAGCAGACAGTCTAAACCAAGTTGAGGGTAATTGAGGGGTCTCAAACTCATTGATGACTTAGGGAGGCATCTACCTCTAAGCATATGAAGACTTCCTCTGGTGGAATGCACAGAGGAGAACAATTTGTTCCAATAGTCATGAAGGTGCCTGAAGCAGGTGCTGTGGAGCACTTAGAGCTAAGTCAGACAATGAAGACTGCATCTCAGGCCATCACCAGTTGTCTTAGAAAAGAGAATGAGGTTAACAACTTTGCACAACTCTGCCTCACTTAAAACCAATTCATGCACTAGTCAAGATATCACTCTGTGGTGTCATTGGTCCTCTTCAAAAATGAAGGACAAACAATATAGAACAAATTTTAAACAGTATCCTGGAAACTATACTAATGCTATTATCTCAGGCTGCATTTTTCTGGACTCATACTTCTTAATTATACATATGGCATTTCCCATTAAAGCTTTGCCCTGGTGACTGAGGTTGTACAGATGAGCTTTACTTCTTGAAACATATGCCAATATTACTTGAGGATAGGTGTAGGATTAAAGATTTAATATCTTTAATATTAACAACATATTCAATAATTAATTTAATATTATTTAATATATTTAATAATATTCTAAATGTTATCTTTAATAATATTTAAATATTATTTAACATCTTTAATATTTAATATCAATAATGATAAGAGCATCTCTGTAGTGCTTTAAGATTTGTGAAGTGCTTTACAAATATTTTCTCATTTTATCTTCACAAGATTATATAGCTAGTTATATAGTTATACAGCTAGCAAGTGTCTGAAACTGGAATCAAACTCAAATCTTACTGACTCCATGCCCTACACTGTATCCACTGTGCCAACTAACTGCCTGGCTTGAATGTGACACTTGGTTTATTTCTAAGCAGCACATGACTAGCTGATCAGCTTAGAACTGGCAGGAACATTGGAGGCCACATAGTTCAAAGCCCTTATTTTGTTCATAAGGAAAATGAGACCTAGAGAGGTTAAATGACTTGTGTAAGGTCATAAATGTAATAAATGGCAGAGACAGCATTAGAACCCAGATCGGCCTCTAAATTCAGAACTACTCTCCTATGCCATTCCGCTTTCCATGCAGGTTTTTTTTTTTTTTTTTTTGGCGGGTGGAAGGCACTATAAGATCGTCTACATGCCTTAGCAGTTGTTGTTATTTGTCCTTTGTTCTCAAAGAGGACCATGACGGTGATGCCATGACTTGCAAGTGTATTTAAATGAGGGAGGGCTGTGCAAAGTCACCAGTCTCACTTTCTCCTCTGGAGCCATCTGGGTGCAGTAGCAAGGTATCAATCAGGACAACTGGATAGTGCTGACCACCAGGTAATCACCTTTTTTTTGGTAGCTGCTCATGAAAGCTGTGTTATAATCTGTATTAGTAGACGGAAATCACTGATCTTTTGCTTATCAAGTAATACACAGGGATATATTTTAAATCTTGGCCCTCTGAAAAATTAAGAAAGGGTCTAAATCACTATGAGATTGCTTTTGAATTTGATCATCTTTGCAGAATCTATGCAGATGCTGACAAGAAATCATATTGCTAACATAAGTCTGGGTAACTTTTTTCATCTGAGACCTAAAGACACACAAAAAATCAATTAAGGGTGACCTTAATGTTTCAAAGAAGCAAAAATAAAACTTACCAGTAATTCATGAATAACTTGTAACTTATAAAACAGGACAGTTACAAAAGTTTTTTTTTTTTTTTTTTTGCAGAGAGAAATATAGTTTTAAAAGTTCAGTTTAATGTCTAAGGTAATAGGAAATCCCAAAATGTTATTAAATCAATTCTACAAATAATAATAAAAATGTTTGTTTCTATACTGGTCACAGCCAATAAAGGTAGAGAAAATGACCCATATCTTCTGCAACCTAGCCCTACTTTCCACGTTCAATCAAGTCAGACTAGGCTGTGCTCATTGATAGTCCAAGTTCATGATCCTACTTTCTGCTGAAGGTTTTTTTTTTTTTTTGTTTGTTTTTTTTTGGCAGGAGAAAGACACCCTACCTGGGATCCAGTAAGATAAGAAGGGGGATGGCTCCTGAGATACATGCATAATCATGCTGTAGATAATACCTTTGTCAATAATTAACATCACACTGTATTTAAAATTCCTCCTCCTCCAAAGCTCACACTTTTTGTTGCTTCACAAATAATTAAAGGCCAGCAACATACACTTTATCTAAATGGAATTTTTCATGGATGAGGTCCTTCAGTATGTTTTATGAATAATAAAAACAACTCGGTGTAGAATATGAACATCGTCTTTCTGAAGAGATGTATAATTTTTTTTTCATTGACAGATCTCATCCTTTTCTTTGAGGATTTCTCCATTTCAGTAAAGAAACAATCATTTCACTCACTATACATATTCAGAAAAATGATTTGGAATATAGATTCTGGGTAAATGAGAGATTTTGAACATATTTATTTCTATTCTTTAGAGGGAGGAGAGATAGTGCTCTTTCTTAACTCTTTTCTCCTTAGCTTACCATTTGTTAGACGTTATAATGCCTAAAGGAAGTTATTTCCGACATGCAGATGATGGGAACTTTTGCCATCGTAGCTAAACTGACAACCACTTTGAACTGCTGACCTCATAGGAAAACACATGGCATGTGCTTGTCCCAAGAAAAGTATTTGTAGTGTTTTGCTATCAAGAGGCTATTATCAGGAACATTATATGATATTCACCATCTAGTTCCTTTCTCTGCATTTCCAGTGAAGGTACTGAAAAGAAAGAAAGCTGATTTTAATCTGAGAAGGCCCCTTTTAAGGGAATCTCAAGAGAATCAGTGCTTCTAGAGGAGCTAAGAGATATGAAAGTATTTGTTACAAACGAGAAGAGCCTTAAAACAATATAGAATAGGAAATGTACACCTGATGACCTCTCCCCTTACTATCAAAAGATAGCGAAAGGAAGCTGATATAGTCTACAACTGTCACTGTATACGAACGTTGTACTTACTTTCTAATGGAGCGGCAACAAAGGCCAGGCTCAGTGGGTATTCAATGATCAGACAAAACTGTTAAGAGAAGCATGAGGTTCTTACCTGAACATTGGTTCAAAGAAGTATTCCAGCACTGGGGAACACTTAAAAACATAGACAGAAAAAGAGCTCGGATTGATGTTTTGGTTGTCTACCTGAAATGATCATAGGAGAGGTAGAGATGGAATACCACAGTATGTTATTTTTTTAAAATTGCATGCATTTTTTCTATATATTTAGACTACATGTCTAAAACAACGGATGCTTTCATCCCTGATTCTTCAATCCATATGCCTTATTGGTAGTGATTCCAGCCTCAGTTTGTGATCCTTCCTGTCTTCACTCCATTTCCTTACCTGAGGATACATTTAATTTTTCCTCCAGGAAGTTTCATGCTATTCTTTTTTTGTGATAATTTTTATTTATTTCTTTTTGTTTTCAGCATTCACTTCCACAAGATTTTGAGTTCCAAATTTTTACCCCATCTTGCCCCTCCCCCCACCTCAAGATGGCATGCATTCTGAATACCCCTTCCCCTAGTCTACCCTCCCTTCTATCTCTCCTCCCCCTTCTCTTATCCTCTTCCCCTTCAATTTTCCTGTAGGGCAGGATGGATTTCTGTACCCCTTTTCCTGTATTTCTTATTTCCCAGGTGCATGTGAAAACATTTTTTTAAACATGTGTTTTTAAAACTTTGGGTTCCAAATTTTCTCCCTTCCTCCCTCCCCACCCACCCTCATTGATAAGGCAAGCAACTAAATATAGGTTATATATGTTCAGTTATGCAAAACACTTCCATAGTAGACATGCTGTGAAAAACTAACTCTATTTCCTTTAATCCTATCCCACCCCCCATTTACATGCTATTCTTAATACAAAATTAATTCTAATTAAATTAAAAAAAAACTACATTCTAGTTTAGAAAGTGTGTAAGTGCATATGTGAGTGTGAGTGTGAATGAATGTATGTGTGACAGAGAGAGAGAGACAGAGAGACACACAGAGAGAGACAGAGATAGAGAGACAGAAGGAGACAGAGGAAGACAGAGAAAACGGAGACAGAGCATGTGCCCATAGATAGGTTGGCAAGGATGGTTGTTATCTGAAATCAATAAACAATATAAAGTTGCTACAACTTCAGAAAGGTTGTGGCCATTGTAATAGCATGTAACATATAAGACAAACACTTCTATTCAGTGGAATACCTTCTCTTACAGGGGGAATGGAGAGAGTAGAACTTGCATGGGTTGAACTGGGAGTCCTGTCTTCCAATTTCAGCTAAAGTGAGTTGTCAAACTTGCATCATTACACTGAAAGTCACAACTTATGTGAACTGTACTGCTTTTGCCTTTATGCCCATCTTCTTCCCCACATGATGCTTCGACAGGCTAACATGCAACATTCCAAGAATATAAGTACACTCTCAATAACCTAATAATGAAAGATAACACATTACAACTGTAAACATTTGAAAGCAATTGATGAAAAAATAAGTATCTGATACCCTTTCACAAGTTTGGTAACATAAAATGGATTTGAGTATGACAGCAGCAAGGGCAAAGAAATATTCCAGGGAATGTAATTATCCATTAACTATGTCTATTGCTTTTTTATTAATGGAGTAGGGCAGTTCAGAGGATCAGAGAAGGAGCTCTTGGAGAGTGTGTTCCACTATTAGCCCTGGGAGTGATCTCCTGAGTTTTGATAGAAGAACAAGCAGGGTAGGGGAAATGCAGTCAGTAACTCAATGTTTATATATTGTTCTGTACAGTATTGTTTCAATTACTAGATTATTTCATACTTTTATGCAAGTGGCTAATGTAAAACAGGTCCCAATTATATAGTAAGTGTGGCCTGTTTTAAATTAATAAATAGCCCAACTAATCTTGAATGATTCTTGGCATATCCCAAACAATTATGAGATGTATTCTGCTTACCTTAGAGAGAGATCTATTTCTCTGATTCTCTTGGAGCCCCTCATCACATCATTTTATATAATGGCCCTGAAAAGCCCCAGGTGGTTAAGAATTCTTATCCAAGTACATTGGAGATAGCATCAACCCCTTCTGGAAGAGCTGCAGATTTTTCCCTCTGATTAATAAGGGCTGATAATACCATTATGCCTGAAAGGGGAATTGAGCTCACTGGAAATGAGGTTTCCTTTAAATACAAGGTATTATTCTTCACATTAATTATATCATGCAGACACATGAGATCACAGCACTCTTCTTTTAGATTTAAATACTTTTTAAGGTCATGTCATACTGGAAGATCAAAATTGCTAGTTTTGGTTAGAAGAAAACTTGCAATGTGCCATATGAAAGGTAGTTATGTATCTCCCATGCATGAGTAAAATTCATTAGGTTAAATCTTTGAAAACTGCCTTGAAGTTTAATCTTTTGTATGTTCTATAACCTGGTTTGTGACTGAAATATAATTATGTGTATTATAATACATTACCATTATATTTAATATAATATACATTATATGTAATAAGCATTGGAAAAGATGTATATGTGTTTGTGTGTATACATACATATGTCTTTTACTTTGCTTTTTTTTTAGGTGTGTTGGGAGAAAATATACTGATGTACTGATCGCTGGCAGCTCTTAGAACAATATCCTCCAGAACTATTCTGGAAGAAGCATTTCTTCTCATTTACAGAAATTTGTTTTCATCTTTTTATTGTTTTGCTTTGGTCATATTGCTATTTAACCATATTATAAATTACTTCTAGACTCTTTAAATCCTCTCACTTATTACCTGTTATCTTCCAAGTCAAACATTAACCATGTTCATTTAACTTGAAGGCTACCTCATATCATGAATGTGAAATTGCTCAGTAGAACTGTTATTGTCATCAGAGAAATTTATGACCAGGAAGGAAAAATGGACAAACCATATGATACAATCTGTGGATAACCATTGGGCAGCCTTCCCTGCATTGATATCAACATGATATCAAGGGAATGAGAACAAAGATGCTAGAGCATTCTTGAGTGGAGACCCTGAGTCAGATTTATGAGAAGACCAAAGCAAGAATAACAGAGGACAGGTTTGAATGAATATGATTGGAAGGATTATACAAATCAATGAAATCCAAGGTATTGACATGTATATATATATATATATATATATATGTAATATATATATACATATATATATTGCCCAGCACAATACCATTCATAAGTATTCATTAACTATTATTTGATGATTAATTCAAAAATTTTTTTGAAAAAGGTTTATCACTTATAAATCTAGACTACACCACTCTGTTTCATGGCTCTTTTCATAATTCTCCCTGCATAGTCACATTTTTGCTCTATATTTGCATGCTTCTTTTCTCCTTTTTTATGTCTTATGTCCTATTTCCTAATTCTCATTTCTCTCTCTCTATTCCCCAAACTCCACTTGCTTTTTCCCTTCTTCATGACTTAGTAAACTGACTTATAGATAACTAATTTTTTGATCATGATAATCAATAAAATAAAGATATGCATATGTATATGTACTCATACATATTCATATATACATACATATATACATATACATATACACATACACACATATATGTATGTATGTATATGTGTGTGTGTGTATATATATATATATATATATACATTCCCAAGTATGATGGTAGTAAATTGTCATGACAAAGAGTCTTAAGAATCAAGAAATTTTCATATCATCTATGAACATTAACTTAATTGTTGCTACTCAGAATGAGATATATTTGTCCAATGACCAATGAGCTGTCATATTATTGGAAGAACAGAATCATGTCAACATTGATATTCTTGAGTTGTTTCAGTGGTGTCCAACTCTTTGTGACCCCTTTTGGTATTTTCTTGACAAAGATATTGGAGTGATTTGCCATTTCCTTCTCCAACTCATTTTACAGATGAAGATACTGAGGTGGGTGGGTTCAAGTGACTTGCCCAGAGTCACACAGCTAATGTGTCTAAAGCCAGATTTAAATGCAGGTCCTCCCGACTCCAGGTCCAGTGCCTGTGCTGGTATCTACTCACTGTGCCACTTCGCTGGCCAGTGATATTCTTCCAATAAATAGAGCCCCCAAAGGCAACAAATAAAAAACCAATCTTCTCTTATTCATCTATCCACTATAAATTCACTCCATAGCATTTTGTTATACGGCTTTTACCACCTCCACTCCACTGAAATTGCTCTCTAGTAAGTCAACAAATGATGGCTTCCTCCTGGTTCCAGTCACTTTTTCAGTTCAATAGACAAAGTAACGAATCATTAAATAATGAGTGCAGCCTTTGAAAGTCTTGTCTTAATGGGAAATGGATCAATGTTTCTGAGTGTATTGTAGAAGCAGGTTGCTATAAAAGAAATTCCAGTAATGTAAGTAATGCTACTCTTTGTGTTTTATATAGAGGTTACCAGGTGGTGCAGCAGATGTTTCTAAGGCCAGGAAGGGAGTTTAAAATCTACTCAAGACATTTGCTAGGTGCATGGCCCTGGGCTAGTTACCTAGCCTTTCCTTATTAATCTTTAAAATGGGGATAATAAAAGCACCTGAACCACAGAGTTGTTGTGAGGATTAAATCAGATTACACATGTAAAATAATTTGCACGCCTTAAAAGCTCGAAAGCAATGGTATCTATTACTAGGTTGAGTTGCCTTATAGACAAATTTCAAGATCAATTTTTTTCAGTCCTCATTTTCCTTGACACTTCTGAAATATTTAACTAGTCAGTGGCTAATAAATGCTTGTTGATTGATTATTGATCATCCCATCCTTCTTGATACTTTTGTAAGTCCTTATTCAATGATTAACTGATTCTTGGGCCATCTTGGGTCTCCATCTATACGTCAAACTACTCTTTCTGTGTCCTTCTACTTCTCTTGCCTTAAAATACAAAATGACTCCACATTGTTTAAAGATAGAACAAACTTTTTAGCCCAGTGTGCTCAATATCTTCTGCATCTACAATATGGACCTATCTTTCTATCCTCATCTTCCATTATCCTTTATGTACCTTCCGTTCCAGGCAAACTGTACTATTCACAACTTCCTAAAGACTCCATGCCTTCCTGCCTCTCTTCCTCAGGTCACACTATTCATTCTCTCTATGTAGAATGGCCTCTCTAATCTCTACTTGTTCAAACCATTACCTATTTCAAGGTCCAGCTCTAACCCAAGCTCCTTCATTAAACTTTCTCCAATTGCCTCCAACTTAAACAATCTCTCCTTTAATTTCCCATAACATGTTATTTGTACCTCTATTATGACATTTTTCCCTAGATCAAATTTAGGTAGGAACGCCTCAGTTTCATTCAATTTCACTCGATTATCATACTGGCTCTTTAAATTTTTTTTTGTCTGTCCAATTATCATTCCTAGTGCCAAACTGAGGAGGTTTGGATTAAAAGAAGAAAGGAAGAAAAAGAAATGTTTCCCACACTTATGCTGACCCAGTAAGTTCGGCAGCTAAGTCTGTGATTAACCATGTGCGGGTATTCTCTCACTCAAGGGAGATCTCCAGAGTGATAAACTGGACATCTAATAGAGGAGAACCAGGATTATGGTCATTCTTGAGGTCATGCTAAAAGAGGGTCTATAGAAGGAATGAAGAATGACTTCAGTTAATAAATGATCAAATGAGGTAAACACAGTTTTCGAAATGAGAAATCCAAGCTATCAAAAACCACATAAAATGCTCTGAAATCACTAAAAGTTAAAGAAATGAAAATTAAAGCAATTCTGTGGTTTCAGCAAACATCTATCAGGTTGGCAAAGTTGACAAAAAAAAAAGGAAAATAAATACTGGAGGGAAAACAGGCACATTGATGAACCGTTTATGGAGCTGTAAAATGTTTTGGGTATTCTGGAAGCAATTAGGAACTATGCCCTCAGAGTTAGTAAAATATGCATACATACCCATTGACTCAGCCATAGGACTAGGCTTATACCCAAAAGAGATCAAAGAAAGTGGAAAATAAGCTCTACATATAATATGTTTATAGCAGTTCTTTGTGTAGTGGCAAAGAATTGGAAACCTTAGATGAGGATGCCCATCAATAGGGGAAAGGCTGAACAAATTATGGTATATAAATGTGATGGGATATTATTAAGTGTTAAGAAATGATGAAAGGTATGGTTTTACAGAAACCTGGGGAGTCCTCTATGAATGAATCAAGAATGAATCAAGTAGAACAAGGAAGACAATTTAAACAGCATTAAGATGTTATTCATGGACAGCTAGGTGGCATAGTGGATACTGTGCTGGGCTTAGAGTCAGGAAGACCTGAGTTCAAATCCAGCCCCAGACATTAGCTGAGTGATTTTGCACATGTCACTTCATCCTATATGCCTCAGTTTCTGCATCTATAAAATGAGCCGGAGAAGCAAATGGCAAAGCACCCCATATCCTTGCCAAGAAAACCCCAAACGGCATCACAGAGTCAGACACTTTTGAAAAATGACTGAACAAGAAGCATGTTATTCTATATACCCCTGTTCATCTTATATTTTGGCATTATTACAACTGTCTCTTAAACTTCTTTCAACTCTATCATTAACTATTATAACTAAGTGTCTCTTGAGCTCCTTTTATCAAGTCATCAGTCCACACCATAGTTAGATTTTTGCTTCTGAAAGCCTTCGGGCTGTTAAGCATCTTGACTTGTCAAGTGCTATACTGGGCCTCAAGGACTTGTGTTTTACATCTGGTTTTGCTACTTACTAGCTGAATGGTCTTCGATAAGTCATAATTTCCATGGGCCTCTGTTTAGTCATTTATGTCTGTGATAATGATCTCTGTCCTGGTTACCCATGAGGTAATTGTGACTCCTCCAACTGGAACTTCTAGAAGGCCTCCCCCTTCTTGGTCCAAAGCGATCAACACCATCACTGTTTCCCTATTTTACCCCCCTGTCTCTTTTATGATGAGCTTGCCTACAAGTCTAACCAGGGATTTGTTTGATTACATACTTTTTGGGGAATGGCCAGTCCTGCCCATTCATTCCCTTACTTTTATTCCCACGTTTGTTTTTTATTTATTTGTTCATTACCTTTATTATTATTATTAATAATTATACATAATATTAATAACATACAAATAATTACATTAATTAATGATTATATTATCACCTATATTGTTACTTTTATTTATTACCTTTATTCCCACCCTTAGGTTTTACTCCTTTTTGCTCTTTTAAAGTAGTGTACCTAGAGCTATGGTTTTGCTGGTAAGTCAAGGAAAGACTGGCCCTTTTGTCATAGCATTTTTTTCCTGATAGAAGATTCATTGTTTTCATGTTTAGAAGTTGATGTTATTCTTTTGAAATGGAAGGAACACATGGGTATACAAATCATCAATCTTTAAAAATCCAATTCATCACTAAAGTAGAAACATCAGTTTCTCTTCCAGTCCAAATACAACTTTTTTTTTTTTAATGCAGGTGCTATGGTCTCTTGAGAGCTGAGGTCTACAATTGTGTAAACAACTTATATTAGTATTGATTCCAAAAGAACAAGAATATAACTGAACTTTTTCTTAAAAAAAAAGATTACGTCTAACTCAGTAGCCCAATAATAAAAATCATAGTAACAATTGGTATATGAAGCTTAAATCATAGTGACCCCATCTATACAAAGACTGTAAATTTAATGAAACCTTATTTAGTGGGATTCCCATTTTGAGCATGAGGTTTCCTCTTAGGATAATCTGCAGCAACTGGAGGTCTATTTTGTTTATCTATGGTTGGGTTTATTGCTTATGACATAAAGTAGGGAAAAAGTTGTTCATTTATTAAATAATTTAGAAACTATTTGATCTGGGAGGGAGGAATACAGTATTTCCTTTTACATTCTGTAATTGAGTTTACTGTTTTAATGTAACAGATGTAATGCAGCCAAAATAGAAAGTATGATTATATGATTTCGTGCATACTAAACAGGAAATAAAAGAAAAAAACAGAATAAATCTCTTGTTATTATGCTTTGATAATGAGTTTAAATACTTAATTGATAACTGAAGCATTATTCCTAAAAGGAGTTTTACTCTTAAAGCTAATGCCTTCCTATTTGTATTGATTTAGGGAAACAAGGATTAGTAACTAAATTGTGAGTTCTGAGAACATTTATTGGTAAGGGGGATATTGATTAAGAAGATTGGAATCAAGGTGGAAATATTATATATTATAAATTACAATTACATATTAAATACATATTTAATGTGGGGCGTTTTAACACAATTTGCTCTTTTCCCTAACAACTAATTTACTTCCCGATCATACCATGGTTGAACCTTCTTATCACACTTTGCTCTTGGCCTTGCAGTAGTCCTTGCCATGGAATTGAACTTTCTTGGCACTTAGGTAACTTAGTTCCACTGGACGGGTGCCTAAGACTCAGCTTTACTTAATTTCACTCTACTGTGCATGATCTTAGAGTAAGCTTCATTAGGGGAGTTGATTAGTGAGGTTCCCAGATCAGCCTGATAAATTATTAGAGTGGTGAACCTTGATTTGGATCTTTTGATTGCATTTTCCTATGAAAGGTAGACATAGACTTAAAGGTGGAAGAGATTTCAGAAGCCATGTAGTCCAAATTAAAAAAAAAATGTTATTTGACTCCAAGTGGGCCTTTATTGCTACACAACACTCACTTTAGTCTTCCTTAGTTGATTATTAATTTAACTGCCCCTTAGTGGCTAGTTTAGACCCTCATCATCTCTCTCCTACTCTATAGTAATAGCCTCTTAGTTCAGGTCTTTGCATCCAGCCTCTCTCTGTACTATCCTATCATTAACACAGCTACCAAAATCATGTAGTGACCAAGGCCTTAAGGATCAAGTACAAACACCTCATTCTGACATTTAGAGTCCTGCAAGATCTGGCTCAAACCAATCATTCCAAACCTTATTTCATATTTCCTTAATTAATTCTGAGTTTCAGGCAAAGCGAAGAGAAACAGCAATGTCCTAGAGAAGCTCATTCTGACATTTATGAAAAAGGGAGAGGCAACAAAGAGCAGTGCAATCAGGTGAGTGAAAACAAAAAGGAGTACAAAACAACTTTCTTCAGTAGCTGCAAGAAGTTTTTAGCAGCATTTTGTTGAGAGTCACATAAACCCTTTAAATGGGGTGGATAATTGCACCTTGTTAAGTAGTGGGACTGTGAAAAAAGTTTAATATGCAGAGCCAAATTTGCTTGCTTTTCTGGTTTATGAAAAGACAAAGCATACTTCATCCATTTTGGCCTAATTCTCACTTCATTCCAGCCAAACAGCTCCTCTGAGTCAGTTTGCCTTACCCTCAACAAACATCTGTGCTTCATGGGAGGGGGTTAGATTTGCTGAGAGGGGAAAGGAGGAAGTTGTATTTTTCCCTTCTTTTCAGGTGGGCTGTCTCAGGCTGCCAGTGCTGGGAACCAGCAGATTTTCATCAATCTCTCCCAGCTGCCCAGGACCCAAACCTAGTATTAGTATGTACATGATTTCTCTTTCTTGGAGACTCAGATCATACAAAATGAAGAGATGGGTACGAAGGGAGTTTCAAGAACTATCATTACAGAATGTTGTTTTACTTAGGATTGGGTCCAAAATAAAGTTAGAAAAAAAAAACCCTGCTAGAGCAACCTATAACAATAACAACCAAACAATCAAACAAAATAAGGCTGAACATTAATCATCTGTTGAATAGATCACAACCTTGTAATATACTTAGTAAAAGGGAAAATATGCTCAGAACTGTTTTAATGCATTTTTATCAGTTAGTATTCATGATATTATAGAATCATAGATTTATCAGTCAATCAATCAATCAATAAACATTTATTAAGTACCGACTGTGCCAGGTGCTATGCTAAGAATTAGAGGGGGAAGGGACCATAGAAGTCAACTAGTTCA
Source organism: Vombatus ursinus (assembly GCF_900497805.2). NCBI lineage: Eukaryota > Metazoa > Chordata > Mammalia > Diprotodontia > Vombatidae > Vombatus > Vombatus ursinus. The sequence goes on along the minus strand of NW_020954639.1, from coordinate 6,309,459 downwards.
ATCTCTTTATTTTACTGATAGAGAAACATCATAAAGATGATCCCTAGAGCAAGATTATAAAGTACAAAGTACTTTTTGGTGGCATGATCATGGTTAAGGAAGGATGATAACCAGCAAGTTAAGACTGAAAATACCCAACATCTACTTTGAACGCTGGTCAAGGATGACATTTTTTTCCCCTCAAAATGATATGTAGCTTCCATGAAGCTATTATGATAATTTAAATAACAGTATCAATTTATAATTTTTAATGACTAACTAATGACAAAGCTACCCAGGAATCTCATTTGTAGTGCTTCTGTTGTGTTGTAACACTTCACTGTAATTATTATTCATGTTCAATGTATGCTTCATTTGTAATGCTCTTTAGGGAAAGTGTGGAACAAGGCAAATTCAGGCATTTAGACAAAATAAAACTGCTGTTCTCCCCTCAGCCATGCATTTCTGACCACAAGGTTAGTCTCTGCCAATATGAACAGTTTCTACTTTGCTAAATGCATGATTCACCATGGAAATGAAATGGGGATGGCGGTGATAATATTCACATGACGAGGAGCTGAGCTGGAAGGAGGGACTTTAGAGATCATTTATTCCAGTCCCCTTATTTTATGGGCAGGGAGACTGAAGCCAGAGAAGTGAGCTGATTTGTGCCATATTACCCAAGGGGATTAAATTACACTGGAGACTTGGGGCCTCTGATTCAAAATCTGAGAATTCAATAAATGGGGATAGATAGTGTGAGGTACTGTCCTTCATACGTGTACATTTGCTGATAGTCCACTGTTCATAGGACCTGACCTTTGGAACCATTTTTCCAAAGTGAGAGTTTGGAGTGCTTAATAGTGTATTCTGCTCCTCCTTTTCTTGTGGGCTTAAATTACACTATCTTAAAATAATTGCCTTGCCTGAAGAAGAGAGGATTAAGAGAATTTTGAGAATTAATACTGACCTATGTCTAAAAGGCTGTCTTAAAACTGACTTTTTGCTAGTGTGGTCCAGAGGAAAGAATGTTAACCCAGGAGTTAGATTTATAGCAGTGTTAATATATGTATGTATGTAGTATATACATATTTATGGGGTGGTAGGGAGAATGATCCAGATTTGTGATTTCATTGGTGTAGTATAGTGGCATCAAAATAAAATAAGAAACAGGGCTACTGAATTACACTTAATGATCACATTGAGTGGGCATATTTAGAAAACCACATATTAAAATTATTTATGTTCTATTGTATTTTTGTGTATTTTGTTAAACATTTGTCAATTATATTTTAACCTAGTTTGCCCTCACTCTGCAGTGCCAGGCCTGACATGTGCTTGACACCTCTAGTGCAGTAAATTACCAGTTTGAAAAATCCCTTTACTGATGCAGATCAGTACCTAAGATTCTAAGTCTGTAATTTACATTCTAGAAAGCCTGGGGCCTTGGAAGGTTAAGCGATTTCTCACGGTCACATATCTAATATGTGTCAGAGGCAGGACTGAGCCCACATCTTTATGATTCTAAGGCTCTATTGCTTCTTCTTTTCACCAAAATTATAGTACTGCTGTCAAGCTCCAAAAATTGAGTGTTGTTAAAATACTCTTTTTCTTCTCTTCAGAAATGAAGAAAAAGCATATTTTGGGGGTTACATGGAAGTTTATTGTAAAAAGGAGACAATGCTTTAGAAGTCTGGGAAAAATGATTGCCAAGTTAGATGTGCCAACCAGAGGTCTGAAATAGTAGTGGCTTCCTTGACATTCTATCTATGTCCTGACTTCAGCATAGTTTCCTTAAGTATATTTTTTCCTTGTGCTATTTATCAGAAACACATCAAGGAATTTCCATGAATTTTTTAGCCATAAGTGAGTACATTAGCTGCTTTTGTAACAATTTGTTCATCTCAAAGGATACAGCTGCATAAGGGCTCACCTGTGGGAGCAAACTATGATTTGCCTTTCAAGGAGACTGAAAACCCGTGGTGTTGGGCTTAATTGCTGAGCATGAGTTTCTAAATGAAAAAGTCAAGCATACACCTGAAAGGGTCATTTCCTTCTCAGAGCTCTTCAATTTCTTTTCTGTGCATGGTAATGAACTCCATTCTTGCAAAATTTGGCGGCTGCCCCAACTCAACATGTTGCATCAATCACCAAGAATTTACGGAACCCCTACTGTGTACCCAACGACGTTGTCGGGTCTCGTTTGTTTTACTATGTAAGATGATTAGAAATAGAGCCTGAGGAGGGTGATTCATTTCCCAAATTATAATGTAGTCTCCCTCTCTGGGGTTCCTTGTCCAATTCCCACTCCCATTGGTAGGCTGGGGTCCCAAAAAATAGTTAAGTATGTACTCTCAGCATTCTGGAAGCTGCTCTTCATCCTTATCTCTTTACTCATTTAAAAGAGACACATCCATCATTAGCAGTATGGGTCAATGGAAAGAGAGCTGACTCTGGAGAAAGAGGAAATGGTCTCAAATCCAACCCTGATACTACTTGCATGTCCTTAGGCGAGTTACTTAAGCAGACCAAGGGCTGTTCCTTGTTTTCCTCAAGGGGTTGGACTCAATGGCTTGTGTGTTCATTTCTGGCTCTCCATCAGAGATTCTTCACCCTTTTTGTGTGCACAGACACTTTTGGCATTCTGGTGAATCGATCCCTTCTCAGAATAATATTTTAAAAGAATTGACAGAGATGCTAACTTTCATTGAGAAGTTAGTGAAAATAAAGATGTATTTTTCCTATCCAAGTTCATAGTCCCCTTGAAATCTATCTAGAGATTCCTCGTTGGGTGGGGTGATTTCTGTGGACCTCAAGTTAAGAATCCCTGCTCTAGATCTATGATTCTCTCTCATTCAGGCAGACACTACGATTGTGGGACAACTTCAGAGCATTTCCTTTTAAAATGGGTATAAATATGTTATCATCTTGAAGGGCAGTAGCATTAACTCACATTTAATATTGAGAACCAAGGTTTATTAAAAAACAAACAAACTTTCCTCAGAATTTCCCTGTGAAGTAGGTAGCATTAATAATCCTATTTATAGAGGAAGAAACTGAGGTTCAGAGAGGAAAAGTGGTACAAGGGATAGAGTATCTGGCTTGGAGTCAGGAAGACTTGAGTTTAAATTTTGCCTCAGATATTTACTTATTGACTTTGTAGTCCTGGAGAAGTCACTTAACATCTCTCAACCTGAGTTTCCTCTTCTGTTAAATGGGGATAATAATAGCACCTACCTTATAGGGTTGTCATGAGAAACAAATGAGATAATACATATATGTGTTCTTCAAACCTTAAAGTGCCACATAAATGCTAGGTATCATGATCGTCATTGTCACTATTATTATTATTATTATTATTATACTTGCCCATGGTTATACAGCCAGAAAGCAGAGATAGGATTCAAACCTAGAAGTCCTGATGCCAAACCCAGCGCTCTTTCTACCACACTTCTTACACACATGTTACCGTGGGATTATAGATATGTCTCTATAACACTTAGAAAGCCTGGATTCTAGTCCCGGCTCTGCAAAGACTACTTGGGATGACCTTCAGCAGTTACAATGAACTGAAAATCTTTGAGTCATAGAATTTTAAAGCTAGAAGGGATCTTTGTGATTATTTAATCCAAATATCCTCATTTTACAGTTGAAGAAAATGAGGCCTAGAGAATAGAAATAACTTCCCTGAAGCTACATAGCTGATTAATGGTGAGACTAGTGTTGGAAACCAGAGCTTTCAACTTCCAATCCAGACTGCATTCTACTAAACCATTCTGATTTCATAATGAGGGCTTAAGAAATTGGGCCAAAAACAAAATGGTCCCTATTAAAATGTTGGCCGGTGCGTAGTCATTTCCTGTGAGCAAACACATTTTCCAAGGTGAAAAAAATATAAATATGGAGACTAAGTGTGAAGGTATTGACTATATGAATCCCTAGCTGAAATTCTTGACCATCATGCTTTATATTCCATCAAACTGGCTTCCCTCTGAGGAGTTCAAGATTTTTAGTAACACTAAAAACCAGCGTAATTAACTGTGGTTTGGAATTCATTCAGGTCCCTCCATTGAGACTCTGAATTCCATCAGGTGTTTGGGACAAACTACAAGCTCTGCCTGATCTAAGCTTTCACTTCAACTTTTTTTCCTTTAAAAATATGAATTTTTGAATAGGAGTTGATGGTGAAAGGCTGGGGAGTTACAGGTTTTCGAATGGGCTGCCATATTAAGATAGCTTGATTTAGGGTCCCAGTAGGTAATTGTGACCAGAATGTTCTCTGTTGCAAATGGTGAGGGGTGAAGTCTGTGGAGAAAACTTGACAGATTGGGTCTCTGGAGTGAATGAAGGGGCAGTGGGTTATGCCCAGAAAGGAAGAACGTTTTATGGGCTACAACACATGACAAATGAGGGATTAGGAAGGAAAACCAGTGTAAAAGATGTCATTTAAGAAATGCAAGATTGCAGAGGAAGATGGGTTAGTCATGCGGCAAAAGTCAACATGGACATCCCACTGTATCCCCACTATGGGAAAAGAACTAGAAGAGGAAAAAAAAGTGGATTTATAAGGTGAAATTATGGGAGGGCATGAACAAAGATTTCACAAGCTTGGCAGACATATATGGATAGGTTGCAGAATGTATTTTGGTTGCAATACACACCTTAATGAGATCATTAGCTATTGGAGTATCAGAGTTTGTTCATTGAAGGAAAGGTAATATGACTTAATGAGTAGAAGCCTGGGCTTGGGATCAGCAAAACCTGGATTCAAATCCTGCCTCTGTTAAATGCTAGCTGCAAAACTGTGGACAAGGCACTTGACTTTTTGGTGACTGCAAACATCTCTAAGGTAGTAAGTTGCAGAGCAGTTGTAGATTTACACCAATGGAAGCAGTTTCTACGCTAGAAGTACAATGACCCCTCCCCCCCAACCAAAAAAAAAATCAACGGATTAAAGAAATGAAAGTAAAATTATGGCTTTTAAGAAAATTTATTCAGGAAGAAATGGGTTCAAATTTATCCTCAGTTTATTAGTTTTGTGACCCTAGGCAAGGCACTTGATGTTTCTATACCCATTTCCTTATCTATAAAAGGAAGCCAAGGACTTGAAGGCTTCTAATATCACTTTCAGCTCTAAATCAATGATTCTATGATACTGTGACATTTCCAGGGTCAGAACATCTTCATCTAAAAGCCTCCTAGTGACCAGTTTTCAAATTGACATCAGATGAACTCCAAGAAGCCCCTAAAAAGGCAAGGCCAAAGAAAGTTTCTAGCTTTACTTGGTTCTAGACCACATGTTCAAAATAATGTAGGACAGAGCTCAGAAAGTGTGGCTTTTGGTGCTACTCGAATACCATCTAACCCAGTAAGGATTGGAGACTTTTAAAGGTAAAAGAGTGGGTATGACAAAAGTGAAATATAATACAATGGAAAGAGTACTAAGACTGTTAGCCTGAACTCTAGTCATGACTGCCACTACCAGTGTGGGAGTTCAGCAAATTATTTACCCCCTTTGGGCCTCAGTTTACCTATCCATAAAATCATATTTTTAAGAACCCTTCTACATTAAAGCATAAAGTAACACATATAGTCATCCATCAACTATTATAGCTAAGGAGCTAAAAGTTTTCATTGAGCTCAGTGGAATGTAACTCTGAAGACCAGAAAGCCCAAAGCTCCCCTGAGTGTTAAATAATAACATTTTTATCAGTACCTTGGACAAAGGCCTAAATGGCATGCTTATGAAATATTCAGATGAAATTAACTTTGCAGGGATAGTTATCACATTAGATAACACAATCAAGCCTCAGAAAGATTTCAATAGGCTGGAAAATTGGGCACAATCAAGTAAAATGAACTCTAATAGGCATAAGGGCAGGTAGGTGGCACAATGGATAGCATGGATCTGGATCTGGAACTAGATCTGGATCTGGATTTGGAACTAGAAAAGCTCTTCCTGAGTTCAAATCTGGCCTCAGACACTTACCACCTATGTGACCCTGGGCAAGTTGCTTAACCCTGTTTGCCTCAGTTTCCTTATCTGTAAAATGAGCTGGAGAAGGGAATGGCAAATCACTCCACTCTCTTTGCCAATAAAACCCCAAATGGGGTCACAGAGAGTTGGAAATGACCAAAAAAATGACCGAATAACCACAAAGTGGGCATAAATGTAAGACTTTACATGTAAGCTCAAAAATCAACTTCCATAGACAATAAGCACACAACTAACAGATCTAGGGGTTTTAATGTACTGAAAGCTAAATATAAGTCAATGGTGTGATACCGTGGTGAAGATAGGTAATGTTGTACAAGGAGAAAACCAGCAACTAGGAATAAGGGAATGATAGTTCTCCTCCTCAATCAGACCATATTTGAAATGCTCTGTTCAATTCTTGGTACTCTACTTTGGGAAGCCTGTTGATAGTCTGAATTTAGAGAAGGATTTAGAGAAGGAAATTTAGATTTAGATTTAGAGAAGGAAATCTCCTATAACAGGGTTTTTCTGAGCCCTCCAGGTGTTGGTGCTGAATATTGTATTTGCTTTGTATATATTTAATGAGGCACACATTGTCTTTCCCCAAGTAGAATGTAAGCATCTTAAGGGCATGGTCTGGTTCATTTTTGCCTTTCTATCCCTAGCACCTAGCAGAGTGCCTGGCGCATGGAAGACACTCAATAAGTCTTTGTTGAATTGAATTTGATTGTGTGTAAACTTGGATAATGACAGCCTTGGTTCATGCTATACAAGCATCATTTGGAGAAACATGGGATGTTTAGCCTAGAGAAGACCTGACAGAGGAGGAGGAGGGCCTGCATGATGGCTGTCTCCAAGGAATTGAAAGTTTGTCAAGTAGAAGATGGATCAGACTCCTTCTACTTGGCCCCAGACAGAAGAACTAGGAAGAATGAGTGGAAGCTGCAGGGATTCCAATAGACTCAATGTAAGAAAAAATTCCTAATAAATATAATAGCTAGCATTACTGTAATGCTTTAAGATTTGAAAAGTGCTTTGCAAATATTGGTTCATTTTATCCTCACAACTGCCCTGGGAAGTAGGTATTATTATTATTATTATTATTATTATTATTACCATTAACCTCTTTTTATAGATGAGGAAATTGAGATTGAAGGAGGTTACCCTTTCCCAGGGACATACATCTAGTCAGTGTTTGAGGCTCTATATGAAATCATGTCTCCTTGGCTCTAGGTCCAGATCTTTCTCCATTACCCTACCTAGATGCCTCCTAATAATAAAGAGCTACCCAAAAATAGAAAATCAAAAGGCAGTGGGCTCTCCATCACTGGTGGTCATCAAATTAATGCTTGGTGACCATTTGTCAGGTTTGTTTTAGAAAGGATTCTTGTTTGTGTAAGGAAATGTTAGCTGCCCTCAATGATCTCTCCAACTCAGAGATTTCTTGCCTTCAATCAAGTAATACACTCCTAAACTAAGAGAAAAAGAGTGTTAGCCACTTAGGGTCCATTGAACCAAAGTGGGAAGTCCAGAAAATAATCCTTTATTTCCTAAGGAAGAAATACCAGTAGGGAAATAAATTTTCTTTCAGGCTGAGACCAACAGAGATCATGGTTGAGTGTAGAGTCCATATAAGAATGTCCCTTCATATTTTATTTGTCAGATCTAGCTTCTAATCCTAATTATGCTACTAACCAGTTATATGACTTTGGGGCTCAGTTTTGTCAGCTGTACAGTGAATAGGTTGGCCTAGATGTTTTTTTAAGATTCCTTCCATTTCTACAAATTCAAGATCTTCCTCCCTAGTACATCTCTTCTAGTATAACCTTTTGCATAGGAGTTATACTTCTTGGGCCCAGCCTGTGAACTTGGAGTCAAAAGAACTCCAATTTCTTATATGGAATCTCTTATATGGGTAAGTAACCTCTCAAACACTTGGCTTCTTCACCCTTGTTAAGTAGGGATAATACTTGTACCATCCACCACCTAGGGCAGCGTAAGGATTAAATGGAATAATGTAAATAACATTTGATGGATCCTCATACTTCTGAGTTATTTTAATAATAGCTAACCTTTATATGACACTTAAAAGGTTTGCAAAGTATTTTACATATATTATTTTGTTTGATCGCAACAACCCTGTAGGTATAGATGGTACTAGTGTTATTCTGATTTTATAAATGAAGGAAATCAGGACTCAGAGAGAATAAGTTACTTGGCCAGTGTCAAAAAGCCACTAAGTCTCTGAAGTAAGATTTAAACTTTGGTCTTCTATACTCCAAATTCAGCACTGTATCCATTATGCCACCTAACTACTCATCTGGGGCAGGAGCCAACTCATTTATGTCTGGTAGCTTCTTTGGGTGAGCAAAGTCAAAAAGTCCAAAGGCCTGGAGCAGAGGTTTGCAAATATTTTTGTATTGGAAACAGGATAATTTTTCCCTTTGAAGAGTCTAGGCATACTACAGGATTGAGAAGATTTGTAAATGCATGTGTGATTGCAACCACAGCCCTCTCTTAGGGCATCTTCCCAATCTAACACATGTAATTACTGATTGAGTCCCCAGTAGTGTGACTATAATGGGGTCTAGATACTCTATGGATGGATGCATACTCCTAAACCTACAGCTCATGAGCCCCCGTCATTGTTCTTAACTTTAGTTATCCTCAAATAGACACAGTTGATGCCAAACAAAGGAATAAGATGGACAGTAAGTAAAAAAGTAGCATGTGAACATCCATCTATGAGACTGGGACACATTATCCCCTACATACACAGGGTCAGTCAGAAGAGTAGGCATATACGTAGAGCGCACTGGTAAGGAAGCTCATAGAGAATACATGTAGCCAACATGACTCATGTCTGAAACACTCCAAGGCCCTGACGTCCTTTATTTTCTAACGTGCTCTTCCCTAAAAGGTGAAATAACTTTCTCATGCAGATCACTTAGCTCCCTGAGCCTGTCCCTTTCCTCAGTTTTGCTCCTGGCTATCAGTGCTAACTTTCTCTTGAATCCATACTTGGCACTCTTCCTTGCTTTGTTGTTCAGTCATTGAGTTGTGTCCAACTCTTCATGACCCCATGGACCATAGCACACCAGGCCCTTCTACACCCCCCCTCCACTATCTCCCCAAGTCTGTCCAAGCTCATGTTCCTTGTTTCCATGATACTATTTATCCTTCTCATCCTCTCCCATCCCCTTTTCCTTTTGCCTTCAATCTTTCTTGGAACTAGGGGTCAAATTACTTGGTGCTGCCTCCACTGAATCTCTTCCTGCTGTGTGTAATATCTCCCACTGAACGTGTAATTCTGCTACAAATGCCTTGGCCAATTGAGTGGAAAGAACTCCACCTCCCCCCTCCCCACTTTCCACTAGTAAAAAACGGGAAAGTAATCCTCTCTAAATTTATGGGTGGTTTCTCCCATAAGTGGCTCTCCTCTGACATCCTGGGAATGTTGTTGTTGTTGTTGTTGTTGTTGTTTTTAATAGCTGTCTGCTGGTCTGTCTCCAGAGTGAGAAAGCTAGCTTATGAAATGCTAGACAATCTTTCCCAATCCAATGGCAAGCTACTCTTGAAATTCCATCAAGCCAGACTGAAGCCTTATTCACATCTTGTAAAGGGGAAACAGAGAGTATAAACCTTTCTTTACATTTTTCTTGAAACCTTAATACTCTCTAATCTTGCTCACCTGCCCTTTCTGTTATTTCATTTTACATTGGCTAGGGGAGGAATCAATTGATCAAGGGTGTCATTACCAATTTCCCTCACTCTGTATTACCCAGATGTTCCATACAATTCCATACAGTATGTGGGAGGTTGGTCATACAAAAGCAATTGCAGGCATAAGTTTCATATGATTCTTGGCAAATCTAATGGAAACTCACCCTTTGAGATCCATTGGCTGGATCTTTCCATCCACCCTGTAGTTGAACCCTCTTCATTTTCTTGTCTTCCACAATTATGAGTGTGATGTTCTCATGAGCAGTGGTAGTTTTGATTTTTAAAATTTTTATCCCTTGCATTTAGTAGTGTTTGATATGTAATAAGTGTGTAATAATTTTTTTCATTAATTCATATATTCATTCAGCTGGAAATAACCTTAGAGATTATCTAGTCCAACTCTTAATTCTTACTTTATTTCTCCAATACCTTCCTACTTCTGCCGCCAATCAATATAAAAAAAGTAGAGTATGGATGTATTTTTTTGCATTTTGTTATAACTCTACCAAAACAACAGTGGTTTTATATGCCTCTTCCTGTTCTAAATTATTCATGCTTTTCACCACATCTTCTCTTACTCTACTTCTGAATCCACAGGTTCTCCAAAAACCTTAAGTCTTTAAAAAAAATTTCATCCAATAGTAGGGTGAAACAGAGGTGACAGCTATCTGTATATATGAGTCACGCTTCATTATTATTTTTTGCATTCTTTGTAAGGTTGTGGTCAAAATTGGAGCCCCTCATGCTGTCAAGATGCTATTCCAGTAGAGCGGCTGGGTTCTAAATTTACATTAACATTTAAATAGCAAATAAATAGAACTATAAAATGTCAGTACTGGAAAGGGCCCTCAGAGAACATTTAGTTCCATCATCTCATTTTACAGACGAAGAAACCGAGGCCCTAAGAGGCAAAATTGGTAGGACTTTTCCATGGCTTATATCCTAATTTTCTTTGGCTGTAACCCAAGGATGCAAGAACAAAACAGAGTGGCAATTATCCATGCTCCCAGTATTCCAAACTTGATGACAGTTGTTCCTTTTTGAGCATTGACAGTGTTGTTGATGTTAAGTTCCAAAGATTGAGAAGGCTGTGGGCTAAGGGAATTGAGAGGGGCCAAAGATATAGCAAAATATCTTATGCCTGGCTTAAGGAATTTGGGGTCAGAGTCATCCACAGCTGCAAGTTGGGAATTGTTAATTTAGACCACATGTTTGCAAGTAGTGGTTCTGTGAAATTCTGTAAATCTCTGCTCATGGTAAGTGGTCAAGATGGGCACTAACAGGATTGGAATGGTTATCACAGGAGTCACATGCTGTATAAGACCTCTATTCCACACGACATCTCACAGCCTTACTAAAAGATACAATTTCATTTGTCAAAGGAGGTTGCTAATACCTGTCCTAGTTATGGCACAATGCTATTGTTAAGACCACGTTAAGACCAAGCATCCGTTGTGTGCAAAACACTATGCTCTGCTGAGGACACAATCAATAATCAATAGTCAATCAAGAAACATTTATTAAGTACTTACTATGTGCTGAGCCCTGGGGATACAAAAAGAAGCAAAAGACGGTCCCTGCCCTCAAGAAGCAGAGTCATTACCTCATTTTGAGGATCTCAAATTTAATGGGAGGGAAAACAACATGTAGAAGATTTCAACTCTTAAGTCTAAATGTCCCATGATCCTTAAGGTGCAACAGAAAGAAGACAGTAATGCATCTTCTTTGATGTCATTTCCATTGATTAAATGATATCAGTTTCTCGTGTTGAAACATTTGATGGTGCCAAAGACCTTGGTGATAAGAATTTTCTTTTCTGGATCTTTAGTAGCTTTGGCTATAGCAACTGCAGAGGCAGTTAATGGACAATATCACTAGAGAGATTACTTTCTGGGACATTGGCTGTAGGGATTAGACTGAAAATATGACTGGTGTGTGTGTGTGTGTGTGTGTGTGTGTGTGTGTGTGTGTGTGTATGTGTGTCTGGAGAGGTGTGCTGTCACTACCAAGGTTCTTGGGCCTACCTGCCAGTTGGTGGTAGTCACTCAGTCCTTGTAGTTGGTGATGATGAGGAATATAGGTTCTTTTTTCATGGAGATTGTTCCATTCAATGATGGCTTCAAAGCAAGGCTAGTGGTTTGGGGGGGTGTTGTTATTCCTAACGCTTTTGGTTTCAGGGTCCTGGGTTATTTCCACTGGGCTTTGTGATTAAGTGTTGGTAGTTGTTTGACTCCCCTGATACATGCTACCTTCTTTCTCTCCCTCAGTGAAATAAGCACAACTGGGGCAGGGGTGGGGGAAGGAAAAAAAAAAACAGTGTGAATGATATCTACAGTTATTTGAACAGAGAATGATATAAAAGATGATGAATAATTATAATAACCCATCTTGGCCCTGGAAAAATGATGAAGAAATCTACCACCTTCTTCTCATTAGACACATGAGGGACTAAGTATAGAATATTGCATATGGTGCTAGACATGGTTGTTTTGCATCACTGCGTTTTCCTTCCTATAGTCAATCAAACAGCACCAAAGATGTATTTATAATGCCAAGCATGGTGGTGGGGTTTGGTGATACAAATATAATTGTAAGGCAATTCTTCTCCTCAAGGAACTTACTACAACATATTCATAGATAACATAGGATGCATACAAAGTAAAAATATATTATTTGGGAGGGGGAACGGTGATTTTTCAGGTGGCGAAAAGTGAGTCAGAGCAGGGCAGATTTTAAGATCCCCAAGGTTGACAGCTGGATGGGGAGTCTGATCTGGTCCTGAGGTATGGGGCTGGTTGTACGAAATGAGTTAGCTGTGTTTGGCCCATAATCAAACAAATTTCATGAATGGGACTTAATGGGCTTCATGAAGTTAGAGCAGGGTTGGGAAACCTGTGGCCTTGGGGCCACATGTGGCCCTCTAGGTCCTCAAGTATAGTCCCTTGACTGAGTCCAAGTTTTATAGAATAAATCCTTTTACTAAGGGGATTTGTTCTGTGAAATTTGGCTGCACTTGAGGACCTAGAGGGCCACATGTGACCTTGAGGCTGCAGGTTCCCCACCCCTGGGTTAGAGGATGCCAGGATCATGGTTAAATATTTTACTATTGATTTGCCATCTCTTCCCTTGTTTGATTTAACATTTATTTCAAGGTTTCAAAGAGTGACTTTATCACTGAGAAAATGATTTTTCTGTAGTCTACGTAGTGAACAATATCAACAAAAAAATCCCTATAAAATTTATTTAGAAAATGAACCCCAGAGCAATGCTAAGAGAAGACTAAGGCATATCACTTCTTATTATTTCCTAAACAATGTCTTCAAATTTTTTTTATTATTTTAAAGAATATGAGATTGATTTATCTAGTCCAATAAATATTTATTAAGCACCAACAACATGTCAGATAGCATTCCAAGACCCTTGGAGTCAAAGGCAAAAGTGAAGTGAATCACACCTAACTCTTGAGATGTTTATAGAGGGAGAAAGCATGAAAAAGGAATATCTTGGAGGTGGTGGCACTTGATCTGAGTTTTGAAGGAAGCTCAGAATCCTGAGAAGCACGGTGAGGAGGAAGTGCATTCCAGGTGTACAGATGACTTGGATGAAGACATGGAGGCTACAGTTCAGGGAACACCTCTCTGGTCTGTCCTCTTGGCTAGAAAAGAGAATATATTTGGGGGAAAACTGAAGTAAAGATGGAAATTTAGGTTGGATTCAGATTGTAGAATTTATTAAAATTTACTAGTTGATTGACTGATGGGAAGCCTTTAAGTCCCAGATGCTATGACTGGTATTTTATTTTAGCAGTAACAAGCCACTGGAGGTTAGGAGTGACATAATCAAGTCCATTCCTTTGGAAGATTATTTTGTCAGTGGTAGAGAGAATGGATTAGAGAAGGGAAAAAAATGGGGAAAAGAGGAGATTAATTTTGAGATTACTATTATAAGCGAGGCAAGAGGTGGTGAAAACCCAAACTAGTGTGGTGACTATATGCATGGTGAGTTATGGAGATAGGATTCATGATGCTTGGCAAGTGATTGGGTGTTGGGAGTGAGAGAGAGATAACATTTGAGGACACTCTATGGTGGGAACCTGGATGATCACGTCCTTTCTATAGAAATACTTAGTTCCTATGATTCTAATTGATGGAGTTAGAAATCTAGGTTCCTCTTCTCTGAATTATTTTGGCCTTAAGAATCAGAGCAAAAGGACCTCTCCCTTGAATACATGTCTGGATCATCTCTCTCACTAGATGCCAGTACCTGGCATGTTTAGTATGATGTGAAAATTAGACTTTTTTCTTGGTCCCTGAAGGTAGAAAAAATGGGTAGAAGGTGCAGAGGGGCAGATTCTACCCTGATAAAAGGAAACTATTCTAATAATTAGGGCTGTTGAAAAGCAGAATGTGCTGCTTAGTGAAGGATTGAGTTTCCTATTAGTGGAGGTCTCCAAATGGATGCTAGATATCATTTGTTGAGGATGATGCAGAAGAGATTACTTGCTTCTTGTTCTTCCACAGAATGACAAAGCCTGCCAATGCCCTGGTGCAAGAATGCTTGTTGCCTTCCCACTGGCCTGGTATTTTGAACTTAATTTTGAGCAGTTTTCAATTCAGTGAAATTCCAGTATAACAACAACAAAATTTGGAGCCCCTTTGGATATCATCGTGATGGAGTTTGACTTGCATTTACCACTTTTTGTATTATAAGCAACACATTCCATGCTACTTGCAAAGTATCCAAAAATGTGTCATGATAAATTTTGAAAACCATGAAATGGATATTCTAATGTATACATAACCTATTTCAGCAATATATTCAGTTGCTTAATAATTTTGACTCCTAGGTTTTCTATTTATTATTATTTGAATTATTTTTCTACATATTATCAATTATTAAATAATGACAATTATTTATTACTTTTAATTTGACTTTTAAGATTTGAGTACCCAACAGGGGTTATCTTCCATTGCCAAGAACTTGATATTCCAACATAGCATTGCCTGCTGTACTGAAATTGGGCTGGCAAATGGGAGCATGTCAAGTCACCAATGATGATATGCCCTAAATGTGGATTTATATTGGATGCACCACCTTTGCATATTGCAGAAGGTTCAGAGCACATTGAATGAGGAGATTTGAAGGCAAAAGGACAGAAAGAAAAAAAAAGTGATCGGGACAAACAAAAAAGTTATAACTGTCATCTATAGCTTTCCCTTGCCAAAACCAGTGTAAGACTTGGAATCCTATTGCTAATTATTTTTAAATTGTATTTGTCTACAGTGTAATTGCCCTTAAAATTGGAACCATTACTTTCAATCCTAGACTATGCGACTTTGGATGGCTGCCCTGATAGAGTATTGTAGATTGCTTTCAGAGAAGTTATACCTATTACTCCAGGTCTCTCCATATACTGACCATTAGTATTGAAGCCCTTGAAGAAAGGGGGAACAAAACCAATTCAAGATCAATCCAGGAAATTTATAGCAGCCTATTCACACAGTTGTTTCATATTGTTGATGCTCTGGAAACCCTAGTACTGGTATGTTTCTGTGTATAGAGTGTGGAACAGTTATAGGAAATCTTATGGAAAAATATTTCCACCAAAGATCAGATATTCCTAGCCTCAGTGAAAATGAGGATGTGAGAGCATTATTCTGAAAATTCATGTGAAGATTTTGTTTTTGCTTGAAAATCCAGACAATGAGGCAAAGGAGAAATTTTTGAGATTTTATCTAGATTATTTGTCTTTTTGTTATGCTTTATATTCATGAACTTAGTACTGAGAATACCATTACCATCATCATCATCATTATCATCATCATCATCATCATCATCATCATCATCATCAGCAACAACATTTTAAAACATCTGGCTAGTAGTTTAAATCATAGAATCACGTAACTCAGACTTGGAGAGAATATTGGAAGCCATGTAACCAACCCTAACTGAAGAGAGTTGCAGTTTGGCACAGTGGCTAGAGAGCTGACCTCAGAATCTGGAAACCCTGGGTCTAAGTGTCCCCTCTGGTACTTATCATTCATATAACCTTGGACAAGTCGCTTAAATTCTGTTGGCTTCAGCATGAAGGGTCATTTTGCAAGGGTTGAAGAAATTACATGGAATATCTGGCTAATAGATTGGATCCCATGAGGTCACATGTAGTTGATTGGCAGGCTGAATAATTGAAGGGCCCACCAAATGGTATGGCTATTTGGAAATAGACTGAACTAGGATGATTGATCCTGGTGTTTTCTAGCCTTGGATTAGCATTGTAACTAGTAGTGCCAGATCTGAGTAAGGATACATCCAGGAAAAGCTGAATTTTTTCTTTCATGTAGCCCTCATTAACTTTGAATAAACTACATTTCTCTGATAAATCTTTTCCCTTATCCTTATGTCCATGTCACTCTTTACAATCTCTCATAGTAAATTGAAAACCATGGCCCTATCTGGCCTTATGGTAAATTCAATGGTTTATAGTAATCTCAATGGAAAATATGGTTATTCTGGATTATTAGGGCTTATCTTAATAGTAGAAGTAAAACAGTTGCATTCAGTTTCCTGCCACAATACTGTGGAGACCTGAACTGATATATTTTAGTCCAGAGTTGGATGACTTTGATACATAATTTTTCATACTTATTTTTTTCTTTTTTTTCTAGTGTTTTCAGTGGTTTCCATTGCCTACCTAATAAAGTACAAATTTCTTATTCTGGTATTCAGGGCCCACATCAATCTATTCCAGAGTTTTATAATCTATTTCACAACCATCTCCCAGAAAGCAGTGATGGAACAGAAGGAAGTCTGGACTTGGATTTAAATTCCAGTTCTAATAAATCACTTAAGATCTCTGAGCTTCACCTTCCTCACCTGTAAAATGGGGATAATACATTTTTTTCTCCTTTCTTCTAAGGGTTGTTGTGAGGAAACCATTTTTAGAAAAACCGTATAGAAGGGTGTTTATGTACCTGTTCTGCTTTCTGGTCAAACCAGATGATTACATCTTTAATTCTTGTCTTCTTCACTCTTCTTCCTTTAATTATGCTATTTCCTACCCCCCCTCCCCCTCCAAAGGCCTAGAATGGAGAATTCCCTTTTCCAGCTTACTTTTGCCAATGGCAACGTGGATTCAGTAGAATGAGCAGGGATGTAAGGGGCATGTTTCTGTCACAAAAGAACATAGTTTTAAGCGGAGAAGGTTCCTGAGACAAGCTGTCACGTCAGCAACACCCACTTTCCCTGTACAAGGTGATATACTTTCACTCTGCTCTGACTTCCTCAGATTTGTAGCACTGCTGTGATCTCTTTCTTTGCCTTCTTTCTGACCTCTTCAATTTGGTTATCCTGTGAATAACAACATTTACTCTCTCAGAGCCAGAATCAGACCTTGCGCTCTTTCTCCAAGATGTACTTTTTTTCTTTAAAAAGTCTTTTTATCAAAAAATATATATTGAACATCAAAACAACCATTGAAAGTTTTCCAGTAAAATATCATGATTCCCTCCCCCCATGTCTATTATTTAGCACTACCTCATCTCCCCAATCTGCCACCAAATGTTCCCTTATAACCAGTATAGAGTTAGACAAAACACCCTGTTAATTATTCTAATCATCAGCACCTACTGACATCTCTCCCCTCCTTATCACCCTGTGTTCCTGCCTGTTGAAATCTTTCCTTCATGGACCAGTTTTAAATCCTTTTCTGTGAAGGCTTCCTTTATGCTCTCATCTGGAAGTAATCAGCCCCTCAAATTTCTCACAGCATTTTGTATGGACCCCTCCTTTACACTGAAACTTTACTGTCTAATTTATGTTATAACTTTTTTACAAGTATAGATTTCTTGTCTCCCCTAATAGAGTGTATGTGCCTTAAGGAAAAGGTCTGTTCCATTTCACAGCAAAGTGCCAAGCACATACTAGGTGCTTAGAAATGTAAAGGTGATTTGAATTAAATGGTTTAAAAGAAATACTCTGGCTTTTTCCATTCTTTGATATTTTAGACTATATTTTAATTTCCCCTAGGTATTATTTATGAATTTACCCCACTTATTCATTGTCAAATTAGGTTGTTTCTATCTTCACACTATCCATCTTCTATGTCCCCTTCATTCTACTCACACATTCAGGTGCAACCCTGGTTTAGACTCCCATTTCTTCTCACTGAACCACTGTAAGATCCTTCTAGTTCTTCTCCCTTCCACAAGTGTCTTCCAACTCCAATGCAGCCTCCGCTCAACTCCTATTGTGAATTTACTAAAGCATATCTGTCTATGTCATTCCTCATCCAGGTATTCTGGCCTATTTGTATTCACTCAGACTCTTCACTTCATCTACCTTCTCCATGTCTGCTTTGGTTTGTCTGCTATGCATGGAATGTTCTGCCCCTTCACTTCTGTATCTTTTTCTCCCTTCCTTCAATACTCAACCAAAATTTTACTTTCTGCAGAAGGCTTTTCGTAGTCGCCACCCCCCTCCCCAGCTACTAATGCCTTTGCCTTTTAGATACCATCATGAACTCTCTATATAGGTTGCATCTCCCTAGTTTTTTGTTTGTTATCTCCCCCACTAGAATGTATGTTCCTTTAATAAAATAACTCTTCCTTTGCCTTTCTTTGTGTTTTCAATGCTTAGCACAATGCCTGGAAGATAGAAAGTACTTAATAAATACTTATCAAGTGACTGGTCCAATGAATAATGTGGTTTAGCAGTTAAAATGATGGATGGACTTCGAACTAGAAAGACTTGGGTTAAAAACCCACCACTGAACTCATGAAGTGTATGAGTTAAGTCATTTCATCCCTCTGAGCCTCAGTTTCTTCATGTGTAAAATGATAATAATACCTGTAGCATCTGCCTTATGAAGTAGTTGAGAGGCTCAAATGAGGTTTTATATATAGATGTATATGTATATATATATACACACACATATACACATATATACACACATACATGTGTCCATGTGTATTTTGTGTGTATATGTACGTGTACACACATATGTGTATGTGTGAATACCTTTCGAAACTTAAAAATATTACATAAATGGTTGATATTTTAGCTTATGTATTGACTACCTATTGAAGGAAGATATGTTTTCAGTTTTGGAATAATATTAGCCAATAATAGCTAACATTTCTGTTGTGTTTACTGTGTGCCACATACTGTGCTAAGCACTTTAGATACGTTCATTAGTGTTACTAGCAAAAAACAAATCTGTACTCATTGCAGCAATTTCTGTCTAGATTCTGTGCACATAGTTAGCATATCAGTTATAAGCAGCATGTGTTGCTTCATTCGGTGACGCTCCACAACTGTCCATCTTGAAACATTGTACTGTCTGACGAAACAAAATTATAGCTGACCTGGAAAGCTTCATGGAGAATGCAAATTAGCTGTAGCATACAATCAATGATGACTTGTGCAAAAGAAGTAGCATTAAAAATATCATCGAGAAAATCTATGAGCAGAAAAGAAGATAGGCCAAATGTGATGCAAATTAAATGGTCTAGAGGAGAGGCACCAGCATGCTGAATGGGTCCTTTATGGAAGAACTAGGGGAGGCCATGGAAAAGCACACACAATAGAATGGCTTGGATGGGTTATGATCTTTACTGTTGGTGGGAATGCCAAATCTTTGAGATCATGGATCAGTTCAATTCATCAAACACTTAAACAAGCCCTTGCGTGAGACTCTGGAGCTATCAATATGTTTAGTATGTATCTCATGGTGTGAAACCTAAAAAAAAAAATCATATTTGGGTTTTTTGAGAAAAAACATTCTCCCTCTCTTATGAATGACTTCATGGGCAATTTTTCCTCCTTCATAACACTAAAAACATTGAACTTGGTGGCAATTAATTTGAGTGAAAAAAAAGCAAAAAGATCAGAGTTTGGCTAACTATCATCTTCTTTCCATATGGTAAATGTCTTTTATTTGACAAATGACAGGATGAAAAATATTTTATGTAAGGTAAGAAAATAGTACACTTTTTGGCAAAGTCATGATTTCACTTGAAGGGGTCTGTGCTAAATGAACTTGGGAAATTCTCTTTGGAAAGAACTGGATTAGCTCCACATTTTGAGGCCTTACTCTTAGCTTACTTGGATGGACAGTTAGATGAATTATAGGGAATGCCTTTTGACTACATGTAAATTTATGCATTGTGTTTTTGCTTTGTCAGATCAAAGTGACTTGGATTTGCTTAATTTGGGGCCCACTTCATAACTTAGCTGCCAAAACCCATCTCTAGCTAACAAGAGTAAATGTTAATGTTTACATTCTTTATTGAATTAATTGCTTAGTGAGGATGAATGATTCACATACTTATATTAGGCCTATGAATTGGGAAACAGCCTAAAAGATGGTGAAGGCTCTAATGTGTAACAACATTATACCATCAATTTATGAATTCTCTAAACTTCAATATCCTTTCATTTATAGTAATACAGAGGCATCTTTCCTGAATGAGAGAATTTATTGGTATCCTTGGGTAATGCCAATGGTAACAAAAGTCCTCAGAATTAAATGCTTTTCAGAATTCAAGTAATGTAGCTCATTTTGAAAGGATTCAGAAACTCAAGTGTTTAACCTTTTTATTGCTGTCTTTACAGAATTAGTCTGTAAATATGATGTCTCTCAGACTGTCTTATTATTCTTGTTTCCACATGGCCAGAAACACCACAGGGATTGACTTATTTCTCAGGGTATTTTAAATTCTTGTTTCACATTCTACTAAGAACCAGATATTGTGGAGATATTAAAAAATGAATGACTTACTGTTGTGGTGTATGTGTACATGTAGTTTTTTTTTTTTTTTTTGGAATACCAGAGAGATTTAGGCTTAGAATCAATTTCAATTTGAGCTAATATTTCAAAAATACTTAAAGCATTATGGGTAAGGGGAATAATGAAATTAGTTATTCTCCCTCGTAATCCAAATAGTTGCTAACCCCCTTCCATATAGATAAGGGGAAGAGAAGAGAAACAAACTGGAGCTAGAACAGACTTGTGAGAACATTTAGATCAAATTCCTCATTAAACAGATAAGGAAATTAAGTCTCTAAGAAATTGTGGCTGCAGAGTTAGTAGGGATAGAGCTGGGATTTATGTTCATGTCATCTGACTTCAAATCCAGTGGTCCTTCCATGACACCATCTTGCAGAATCATAGAATGTTAAAGCTTAGATGAATTCTAAGACATCTTCTAGTATAAAACATTCATTTTACAAATGAAGAAACTGAGCCTCAGAGAGGTAGGATGACCCAAAGTGACAAAGGGAACTAATGGCAGAGAGTGTTCCTCTACTGTCCCAGAGTTAGTAGCAGAATGATATGAAGGGACTAAAAACGTCTTCAAATGGAATTTCTCCTCATTTCCCCCTATCTCTAGCCCTGACCATAGTTCTCTCCATATGTACCTAGGATTAAAATAATTTCTTTTAATTCATTCCTTATAGTAGAAATTCCTCCTCAGTTGAATAGGAGATATCTTAATCTCCAATTCACAAAATGAGAGATGTTTAAGAATTTCAGGATATTTGATAAAATCCCCCATACCCTTATTTTTTTTTTCTGGTCCATGCTTATGATTTCGTCAGTGGAAGGAAGTGTGGAAACTTCCAACTCTGCAGATCAAAAACTTGTGGAGATTTTTAAGGGGAACTGTGAGGTTAAGTTAATTGCCTAGACTAGGGGTGGGGAACTTATGGCCTTGAGGCCACATGTGGTCTTCTAAGTCCTCAAGTGTGGTCCTTTGACTGAATCCAAGTTTTACAGAACAGATCCTTTTATTGAGGGGATTTGTTCTGTGAAGTTTGAATTCAATCAAAGGGCCATACTTGAGGACCTAGAAGGCCACATGTGGCCTCAAGGCTACAGGTTCCTTGTCTTTGGCCTAGACTTATATAGCTAGTATGTATCAGAGGTGGAACTTAAATCCAGGTCTTCCTAAATCTGAGTCTAGCTGTCTAACCGCTAAAACCAACTGTCTCTTGCTATAATCATAGAACCATAGAATGATACAATTTTTAAGCTAAAAGGAATCTTCATGATTACCTAGCCCAACCTCCTCCTTTTACTGATAAAGAAACTTAGACCTTGGTTATAAAAGTAACTTGGCCCAATATCGCAGATAGAAGGTAGTGGAGCTGGCATGTGAAGCTCAGTTCTCTGATTCCACATTCAGGACCTTTTCCCCTGCACCATACTAATCATCTACTCCAAATTCTTCATTTTATAATTGAGGAAGCTACATTTCAGAGAAGTTAAGGGATGTCCCAGTCTGAGTGAACTGCTAAAATGTATGACTCTGTTATGCTGCATTTCAACTATTGTACCAAGTTTGAGCTCACTTGTTAATCAGATAATATGCATTAATTACTGCCACATAATTAGATAATTTTTTTTTCTCATTATGGTATTTCACACAGCAGAATGAGGGTTGGGGAAAACATACATTAGCTTTGGAAATAAGAGGGTAAATAGAAGTACTGGTGATTGTTTTGTGAGAGATAAAATACTTATTTCAACTAGTATGTATTGAGTGCTTATACTATGTATTTGTACTGCACTAAGTATTTGAGGTGAGGGGGCAGAAAAGATATATATGATGCTCTGCTATGGAAGAGCTTCCAGTCTAATTTATAAGCTATGAAATATACAAAACAATTAGAAAGGAATGGAAGATAGCATGTGAACACATTTAATAATGTGTGGTACCCAGAAGTTGCTAGGAAAAGCCAATGATCTGGTTCAAGCAGGACACTGTGGGAACTATCACAGAGAAGCAACAAGGCACTGTGCCAGGATGAGGAGGAAAAAGCACAGAGCATGCTCTTTACTGGTCCTGTGAGTCATGTGGACTTTCTAGGTACCAGTTGTGTGTGGGGGACAACCTTCCATGAAATTGAAGTTCTTTACCTTTGCTGTAGGTCCCATTCAGAGCAGCAGTGGCAGCAATGGTAAAAAAGAAAAAAAACTAACACATATAGTGCTTTAAGGTTTACAAAGCACTTTAGGTATATCATCTCATCTGATTGTCTCAACCACTGTGGGAGTAGGTGTTATCATTACTTCCATTTTATAGATGAGGAAATTGAGGCACATAGAGGGGAAATCATTTACCAGAGTTCTGTAGCTCAGAAGTGCCTAAGGCAGGATTTCCCATATCTCAGATTTGGCCCTCTATCTTCAGTGTCACCTAGCTAACCACCTCTCCAGTACTAGAAATATACAGAACTGGATAGATCCCTGAGAAGGTGGGATTCACCCAAGGGGAAACTTTCTTAATCCCTCAGCAACCCTGAGAATGTTTCTTTTGGGGGAGTAAAAGGAGAAGACAGGCAACCATGGCATTTTGGTAGGTCTCCAGTGCTGTATAGATATCTGTGAGGCAGAAACTCATGGTTCAGGGTTTAACATGGGTCTGTGAGCTTAGGCATGAGCCCTTTTTACTCATTGGTGTATTAAATAAAACCTGAATTATATTAGATACCTGATTAGCCCAAATACTTTCACGGGAGCTGATAGGCCATTTCCTTTGTCTCACTCCTGTCTTTCTACTGCTTCTGGTTCACATGCCTCTAGCTCCGTTATTGGCCTCTGAATTATTGCCACTCACACGCCTCATTAAGTAGGTTGATGGGGATATGCACAGGTCTCTCTGCAGAGAACTGAGTCATGACTATTTGTGGGTCCTCTATTTTCCCTATTCTGTTCAACTTCCTCTGTCACACAAGGAAGAGAAAGGAAAACAAATTTAAGTAGCACCAACTAAGTGCCAAGAACTGTGCTTGAGTGCTTTGCAAATATTATCTCATTTAATTAAAACTTCATAACAATTCTGAAAGGCAGGGTTAGTATTACCATTTTACAGTTGACGAAACTGAGGTAGCATTTAAGTGATGTGCCCAGCGTCACAGAACTGGTTAAGTGTCCGAGGTCACATTTCATCTCAGGTATTCTGACTCCAGGCTCACTGCCCTGGGTTCTATAGTGCCACCTAGAGGCCTCTATGCACAATCAGTGGGTATCCCTCTTGAAAGCCAAGGTCGAAGCTCAGGTGTATGTATTTTGTTATTAACGTGTTATCGAGAAAGTAACAAGTATCCAGAACAATATGAGTACATGCTTTGTCAAAGAGTTAACTTTGTCCTTGAATTTCATAGTTTGTGGAGGAAGACTGAGGAGGTAAAAATGACTTGTCCAAAATCACCTAGCGGGTTAGTGTCAGAGCTGGTTAGGTCTCCTGATACATAACCCAGTGGTTTTTCCACTATAATGTGTTGCTGAACTCAAGTTAGCACAGCTGTAGGTTCTGTGACTTTAATTTGAACCTCGGTTCCCACATTGGCATTTCACTGGAGATGTAGAAGAAGCATGATGTCATCCTTGATTAGATGCCAAAAGTACACTAATTGAGAACCAGACTATGTGACAGGGGCCTCCAGAGGGGTGGGGACTATTAATAACAGTGTGTGAATTAAAAGAAACAGGACCCATTAATTTTAGTATTTGAAAAGTAACAGCAAATAGGGCCAATCTGCCTCCAAATTATAGGGAAAAAATAAATGTATCTAGAGGGAATGCCTCAGCTTTTAAAAAATTAATAACTTTTAGTATTCATAATTAGAAAGACTGCTGAACTTCAGTATTTTTTGTTTTTTGGCAATTCAGCACCAAGCGTCCTGTTTCTCACTTATGCCTAATGCAAGAAGATCCAGGATGGTATTTACCTGAGGGCCCCTGACCATTCTTTCCACATATTCCAAAAGAAAGGACATTTGTTTTTCTGCAGGGAGGGTAAAGACTTAGAACAATGTAAAATGAGTTTCTCCTGAGTTCTTGAATTCCTCCTTGGTTTGTTTTCGTTGTCTCCTTTCTTTCTAGAAATAATTTGGTACTGTATGTTTTACCCCTTTAGTTACTCAGTTGTGTTTTAGTGGAGAAAAATGTGGACAGCATACAATCACAACAGTTAGGCTTCTGGAGCTGATAAATTGTGTTTTGCTTGACTTGTCAAAAAGATAGAATTCTCAGCATGTGCTGTCTACTTCCCTCAAACTCTTCCTAACCCCAGGCAGATCTCACTCCCCCACATGTCCCAGCTGTTTTCAGCTACTGTATGCCCTCTTCTAAATTCATTAACCTTCCTGCAAGCAGTCTATTAGAGTTCATACTTGAGAAATTATGGATGGAATAGGAAATACTTTCTACACCCCCCTCTTTTGGATTGACTGCATTTCCTCCTCCTTCAGGAAGCTCTTGTGCCCTGGCTGAACAATCATAACTATTCTAAATGTAGGCTTTCTTCCCCCCCCCCAAGTTAATAAAAGTCTAAATCATCCCAGACAAAATGAGATTTGCTAATTAGGAAAGGTCTCATTCATAGTCAATGTTGAATAGACAGCAAAAATCTTAGTGTTAACCCAAGTGATAGCAGATTGATGAATTGCAGGCATATTTCATGAGGAATAAACAAATAGTCTAGAAAATTAATTATTACTTATTTGATTTGAATGAATTATTCCAAGTTCCTTGGGCTTGAATTTGTGTGAATGTGAAGATACTCAGAAAAGAAATCCCAGTGATTTTATGCATCCTCTTTGGGAGGAGGTGGGGTAGAGAGTAAGAAGGAGAGGGTTTCAGTGGAACTTTTAGTATATAAAATTTTTACCATATTTAAAAATATTCTATGAATATTACCTACTTAATATTCTAAAAAATTCCTTCCATGAGATGTTAAAAATAAAAGAATTGAAAAAAACAGTGAAAGGGACCTGAAGAAATTGTGTAATGCCTTCCCTTGCCTATAAGTAGAATGAAACCTTGACCAGAAAATATGAAACCTGGGTTCTAGTCCTAACTTGAATATTAACTAGCTAATGATTTGGGGCAAGTCATTGACTTGA
Source organism: Vombatus ursinus (assembly GCF_900497805.2). NCBI lineage: Eukaryota > Metazoa > Chordata > Mammalia > Diprotodontia > Vombatidae > Vombatus > Vombatus ursinus. The sequence continues at coordinate 6,283,871 of NW_020954639.1, read as the reverse complement.
AATTTCTCATCTGTTAGGATAGAAAGTAGATTAAGTCTGGCATATTAGTTAAAAGTCTTGTCTCGGAGTCAAGAGTTCAAGTCCTGCCTCTGAAATTTACAAGGAGTATGACCATGGATGCCATTTAATATAGTCGAGCCTACGGCAACTGTCTTAGGGCATAAGTTGAAAAGAAGCTTTTGATAGGTTTTGCAAGAGGAAGTTTCCATGTCAGGAGATCCCTGGATGAAGTTTCAGAACTAGACCACCTCTCCATCTGTCCCCCTTTCACTTCTCTCCCCTCCCTAAAATGAAAGGAAAGAAAGGAGTAAAGGTCTGACTAGATGAAGTCTAAGTGACCTTCTAGTTCTAAAATTCCAGGACTTATTCATAAAAGCTTCCCAGATTTGTATCTGTTTTTTTTTTTTTTTTTCCAAGACACATCTACCAAAATATTCATTGCAGCATCTTGAACTAGTGGATAGAGCAGTATCTTCTTGGAGGCAAGGAGATGAGTTCAAATGCTACTTCAGACACTTGTGTGACCCAGGACAATTCATTTCTCAACTTCAGTTAACTCATCTGTAAAACAGGGATAAATAGCACCAACCTCATGAGGTAGTTGTGAGGATCAAATGATATAAACATGTACAACACTTTGCATACCTTAAAGGGATAGGGACTGGACCTGTAATTTCGTTTGTAAAGGAAACTTTCTATTGATGCAGGTCAGGCACCTTCTTAGTAATTCATGGTCTTGGATGGTTGCTTAGAGCACTGAAAGTTTAAATGAATAATTGCCTAGTGTGACATAAGCAATCAAAAAAGCATTTGGTAAGTGCTTATGTGCCAAATGCCAAGCTCAGAATTGGGGTTACAAAGAAAAGCAGAAACAACCCCTACTTTCAAGGAGCTCACATTTTTAACTAGTAAGTGTCTGAGGTGGGCTCCCTGGCTCCAAAGACCAGTTCTCTATCCCCTATACCATACTGCAGACCTTAAGAAACTATGCATGTTAGCCATTCATATTATTCTAAAAGCACTTTTTGATGTAGTAAAGATCTGGCAACATATTAGCTAAAGGAAGAAGAACCAGGGAAACAGTATCTATGATGACTGCAAAACTGTCAATGGCAAGGACACAATAAATGAAGTTAAAAATGATACAATTCTAATGACCAATCTCGACCTGGAAAGAAGGATTAAATGTACCTCCCACCATTCTGTTTAGACTTGGGGGGTGAGGTGGGGTATAGTTGCAGAACATTGTATATACTTTTGACTCAGTTGGTTAGTTTTGTTGAACTACTCCCCCTCCCTTGTTCTTTTTTATTCTTAGTTACAAAGATGGGGGTGGGGAATGAGGAGGAATATATTTAGAAATGAAAGTGATTTAAAGACAGAAGATATCAGTTTTCAAAAAAAACTTCCAAGGAAGAAGAGTCCTCTATTTCCCATCCTATCAGGTCCGACTTTCACAGTAATCATGGACATAGGCAAGACTGATTATTGCTACTGGGGTGGCTGACCATGGTGGGAGGGCACAGGGAGGTCAAGGGGAATACCCCATCCCTAAGGAAGAGATCACATCATCTGGACAGTGCCATAACTCATCAGCACTTCAATGCCCTTGTACTGGGGCTAGGGAATGATCTGACATGGATTTGACACAGTATGGGAGCATCTTCAAAGTCACCTGTCAACAGTTGTTTGCTGGGGTCAGCCCAGCCTGGGCTGTCCTGGGCAGGCCCGGCAGCTGCTAATCCTTTGCTTTAAGCTGAGCCTGACAATAGCACCCCCAGATAACTAGGGATCAGTGACTTGGCATGTGTTCCTGTGTTATCTGCAGGGCTACCAAATAATAGCAATAACCCTAAACACGAAATCCCTGTTTCCTGGGCAGACAATGCTAGCTAGCTATTAGCACTGTTTGTACAAAGAAGTGAGTGAGAACCCTTAGAAAAAGAATGAATGAAATCAAAGGGGAATCTTCACCTAAATGATTTGTAAACTAAGAATCAAAAAGTGACATTTCATGCCCACAGCAGTCTACTTGAATGATTGGGATAAATTTGTAGCCATAGCAAAAATGCCCTCATAAACTTCTCTGTCTCATCATGGTGTGGAGGTGATGCTGGATTCTCTCAGGTGATATCAGCAGAGCATAAGCACTGACATATCCTATAATATTAGGAAACCTAGAACATTCTCCGTGAAAGACTATAGTTCTATTATTCAATAATAGCCTAGATACTTTTAACGATATTCATCACAAGAAGGCTGGCCTGATGATTTTTTTTTTTGCCATAATAAGTCATAAAAAATGACTACTAAGCTGTATGGCAAATGGAATAGAGGGAAGAGCTTGGAGTTGATAAACTTAGGGACCACGGATCATCTACAATACATACTGGCTTAGTGAGCGTAGTCCTGCCTTGGCAAGTCACTTTAAATCTTAATGTTCCAAACAACAGAAAAAAAAAAAAAAACCTGCCATTCTGCATCTTTGGAAGGATTTTATGCAACAGATTCCCCCATATTGATGAAACCATAAGTCTTGATCAAAACAAAACAAAGTAAAACAAAACCCCAAAAAACTAACCCCAAAACAAAACAAATAAAAAAGTAACAAATGTGGTAGAAGTTGATCAATGAAAGTGTACACATTTGAGTGGGGGAGTCAGTATGGTTTGGCAGACAGAGTGATGTATTTGGAGTCAGGAGTATTCTATTTAAATTTTTACCTTGGACACTGGAGAGCTGTATGCTGTATGACAATAGGCTAATGGGATATTTTGAAATGATACTATTGTTAATTATTTTAGTTAATAACTAATATTACTTAAGGATGTAGTTTGGTACAATGGAAAGTGACTGAATTTAGAGTGCTAAGATTGGAGCCAGATTATCTGCAATGGGATTCCAGCTGTGTCTCTTTAGTTAAGAGTAACTACCCATGTGACCTTGAATAATTCCTTTAAGCTCTCTGGGTCTCAGTTTCCTTATTTGTTAATTGATGGACTGGGGTTAGAGGACTAGATAACTTCTTTTTTCCCCTTTTTTATTAATTTATTTTGAATTATCAACAATCACTTCCATAAGCTTTTGATTTTTAAATTTTTCTCCCCTTCCCTCCCCACCTCCCTCTCCAAGACGGCGTGCAGTCTGATATAGGCTGTACACATACATTCCTATTAAACACATTTTCGCATTAGTGATGTTGTAAGTAAGAATTAGAACCAATAGGAGGAATCACCAGAAAGAGGAAACAAAACACAACAGAAGAAAAAAAAATAGCAAACAGTATGCTTTGATCTGTATTCAAACTCCATAGTTCTTTCTTCTTTGTGGATAGGATTTTCCATCATGAGGTCTTTGGAGATGTCTTAGATCCTTGTATTGCTGAGAAGGGTTAAGTTTATCAATATTAGTCATCGAAAAATGTGGCTGTTGTGCACCATGTTCTCCTGGTTCTGCTCACTTCACTCAGTATCAGACCATACAAGTCTTTCAAGGTTTTTCTGAAGTGAGCCTGTTCATCATTTCTTTTAACACAATAGTATTTCATTACATTCATATACCACAACTTGTTCAGTCATTTCCCAATTGATGCACATCCTTTCAATTTCCAATTCTTTGCCACACAAAAGAGCTGCTATAAATATTTTTGTACATTTGGGTCCTTTTCCCATTTGTATGAACTCTTTGGGGGTATAGCCCTAGAAGTTCTATTGCTGGGTTAGAGGGTATGCATGTTTTGATAGCCCTTTGGGCATAGTTCCAAATTGCTCTCCAAAATGGTTGGATCAGTTCACAACTCCACCAACAATGTATTAGTGTTCCAATTTTCCCACATCTTCTCTACCATTTATCATTTTCCTGTTTTGTCATGTTGGCCAATCTGATAGGTGTGATGTGGTACCTCAGAGTTGTTTTGATTTGCATTTCTCTAATCAATAGTGACTTAGAGCATTTTTTCATATGAATATAGATGGCCTTAATTTCTTCATCTGAGGACTGCTTGTTCATATCCTTTGACCATTTATCAATTGAGGAATGACTTGTATTCTTATAAACTTGACTTAATTATATATTTTAGAAATGAGGCCCTTATCAGAGAGACTGGTTGTACAAATTCTTTCCCAATTTTCTACTTTCCCTCTAATCTTGTTTGCATTGACTTTGTGCAAAAACTTTTCAATTTAATGTAATCAAAGTTATCCATTTTGCTTTTCATAATGTTCTCTATCTCCTGTTTAGTCATGAATTCTTCTGTTCTCCATAGATAACTTCTAAGGTCCCTTTCAGTTATAAACTAGTGCTCCTATGATCCTGTGATCTATGTAGCAATGGAATAAATTAAGAGAATGATGATATATACTCATTTATAATTGGTGTTCAGTTTTTTTTTTTCTTCCCCAGAAATAGCCTGGTCTGTCCCATCTTTGCTTAAATCTATGCAAAATCTGATCAAACTTGTTTTCATAGAAGACAAAAACATATTGGGGGTGGTGGTGTTGGTGTGCAGAGAGTATGGATGGAAGTTACAAATAAGCAGCTTTCTTTCCTGAGGGGTGAATCATCTTCTTCTACACCTTGACAGCATTCTGACATGGAGCTTGGTAGAAATGGGGTAGAGGTCTTGTCTTCCTTCTCTGCTTTGGGGAATGTCCATTTCTGAGGTTTGAAATGAGAAGAGAAACCTTCTCTGTACTGTATTAATCTAGACAAGCACAAATTTACTATAAATAGTATGAATAATCAGTAATGATGATGATGAAGGTTAACATGTATATAGCACTTTATACATTTGAGGCATTGTGCTAAAGGCTTTACAGATATTATCTTATTTGATCCTCACAAAACCCTTGGAAGGTAGGTGCTATTATTATCTCCATTTTACAGATAAAGAAACGTTGGCAAACACAGTTTAAATGACTTGTTCAGGGTCATTCAGGCTGAGTATTGAATTCAGGTCTTCCAGACTCTAGACCTGGGCACTCTACTACAACATTTAGCTGTCTGTCCCCCCAAAAAGATAAATAGTAATTTTATATCTTGAGTAATTACAAGTAATACTGAAACATAACATTTTGAGAAATAAAATTTTAGACAATGTTTTCTTAATGTGAAGTTTGTGATTTTAATTTTTTTGACAATATTTTCAATAAAAGTGGTTTCCTTTGTGATCCTATGTATTTTGTGCATTTAAAATATTCTGAGGAAAGTGTCCATAGTCTTCACCAGACAGCCAAAGGGGTCTAAAACTTGAAAAAAGATTAAATGCCTTTTATTTTAGACTAAAAAAGCTTCTAAATAATCCAATTTTTCAATAAATTTGTGATCTTACTGTTGTGTATATCTTCTCTACTGGACTGTAATCCATCCATGCTTTTCTTATCTAGTGTACCTCTTGTCCATGCCTTCTATAAACCTCCATAGATGACCCCTCCAGAATGCCAAAGGCTCCCTTCTCTGTCTTTTAACATTCCATGCAGCACATGGGCCGTCCATCTGTTATCCCTCACCCTTGCCACATGAGCAGTCCACCTGCTTTTCCCCTGTTATGGCTTTCCAGGGATTATAGAGTGACACAGAGGACACTTGGATTTATCTTTATTGGCCCACATAGCCCCAGCTCACAGCAACAGAGAATGAGCTTTCAGTGCAAAATAGTAGCTAGAACTACCCTTTTCCCAGAAATAGTGGACTTCCTATTTATGAATTCAAATATGAATTCATTCTTTTTGAAAAGTCTGCTATACATATGGCCCTGTGCTAGATGCTAAGTCTGCAAAAGACAAGCAGAACCACCTCTGCCCTCAAGGATCTTAAACTCTACTTGAGAGATGGATACAGTTAAATATATATATATATATATATATGTGTATATATATATATATGTACACACACACACACACACACACACACACATATATATATATAGCCCCTTATAGGATAGACATTTATTCTTGGTCATATACATAAGAAAATGCAGGGATTTGAGATGGAGGCTTGAGATAGAGGACAATACATTGGTTTAATTCTACTGGATTAAAAAAATGTTCTTGTTTTCCCCCCTCCCTTTCCTTTGCATGGGTGGCCAAAGTACCTTGTGAGATGGCAACTTTAAATTAGATACTTGTCTTTGATAATCAACAAACATTTATTAAGCACCCATTTATGCCAGGTGGTGTGTAACAGGTGCTGGGGATATCCCCACTCCAATATATACTGAAAGAGTATCACTAATAACTGGGGAGAATCAAGAAAAGCCTCTGAGAGGTGGCACTTAGATGAATCCCAAAAGGCAGCTAGGGGTTCCAAGAGGAAGAAGTTAAGATTCTCAGTGCTACAGCTAGAGAGGACAGGCTGAGATGCAGCTTCAGACATGGCGAGTTCAAAAGACATATTAAATGCCTTAGCTACTTGGCTGTTTGGTGTTTCCAAAATGCTTGGTCCCTGGAGGCAAAAATTCTCCTTTTGGAGTGAAAAGCCCTACAGAGTCAAGTCCCTGGGAAATGGCAGACTTTGGTGGGGGAAACAGCTGAAGGATTTCTTTTTTCTGATATTGGGTGGGTGAAGAGCCAACCTCCCCAACTAAAAGTGATGAAGCCTAAACCTTAGAATGCATTCCTCTTCATATGGGAAAGAAGTGGCACTCAGCTAAGGGCTTCAGCTAAAGCTAGGAGATAGAAGTGGAGAGAAGCTCCCTGATCTTATTTATATTTAGAAGAGCAATGAGCAGTGACCATAATAGCAGTACCAAGCAGCAGCCTTCAGACCAGCAGAACAATACCAGTGTCGTGGCAGAAACTGCATGGTGCCTGAGTCCAGTGAGGAAGAAGTCTTGCAGGAGTAGAGGGAGGAGATCACCAGAAGACAACGCAAGTCCCGCAGCAGAGGATATGTGTTGTCCATGAACATGTGCATCCTGGCCACATATGTACTTTTTGTGTGTGCCCTGTACGTGTATTTACAATTTCTGCTTATGGGGTGAGCGTTTGTGGGACCTGATTTCAGGGAAAAATATTTTACTACCATTTTTCTTACTATGTTCTTTTACTAAAAGTTTTTATTTTGAACCATTTATATCCTCTGGTTGACTAATAAAAGTAAACAATTGTAGAGGCATGAAATACCTGGATGTGAGTTTATAAAAGCCCACAGAGTACACTGAATCTGGGGTAGCTTTTGTAAGATCCTTGTATGCAAGACAAGGTTATCGGGGTATTCCAAGTGCTACAGATACAACATTAATGCAACGTTAATTCTTAAGGAACAAGAAAACCAATAATTAAAGGGATCGGGAAAGGCATCATGTAGGATATGACACTAAACTGTTCTCTGAGAACCTCTCTAGGGATTCTAAGAGACATAATTGAGGGCTTAACACATTTCGGACAGGAGCTATGGCTCCTGTGTGGTCAAATGTGTAGAGATGGAAGGTGTTGTGTAGTGTCGGAAGAACAGACGTGAGACCAACTTGACTGGAATGGGCTAGATGAAGGGCAGTGTTATGAAGGGATTGGCAGGACTTGAATAGGTACAATTTTGGGGAGGAGGAATTTTAGGCATGTGGGAAAACATGAACAAAGTCACAAAGGGAGAGACTTGCAGGACAATTGTAAGGGATGGAATGTAATCCATTTTGTCTTGGGTGTCATTTTTATGTAGGGGACTGAAATAATAGATGTTGGAACCAGATTGTGGAAGGCCTTGAGTTTCAGTCTATGAATTTAGAATTTGCCCAGTATTTAAGTGGGGAGCTACTTCATGATCAGCTTTATATCTATGTATATGGAGGATGGATTTGGAAGCAGAGCTAGTAGGGGTGTGTTAAGGGGTCAATTGTACTTGTCCAGGCAGGTGGTAGTGAGGGAATTATATTAGTATAATGCTAGTGGTAATAGAAGCAAAATTATAATTTAGGTCATTTAAAAAAAGCAGTTCTTAGGATGCATTTCCAATTATCACAGACTGGCCTGTCGACACGGCAACATTTAGCCAAATTGTGCTGAAACAGTATTTACATATTAGCATCTGTGGGTGATCATTTGTCCAAAGCATTATGTGAAATATTCCAAGTGTTTTTCAGCATTTATCCTTAATTGATCTAATAATTTGACCCTAGTTACTAACCACAATGAATAGTTAATATGCAGAAAGTAAATACTTGGTGGGTTATTACTTATATTCTTTTAAAAAAGTTGACTTAATATCCTAATAGAAATGTTCATATATTAAGTTAAATATGTTCCTTAATTCTATGGTATTTGTCTTTATCAAAATCACTAAGTACTTTTTAGAGGAAAAACATTGTCTCTGAGGGTTCAGTTTAAGGGAGTGCATATTTGTAAAACAATAGCAGGTTGGAAAACCAGATAAACAAGGTTGGCTTCTTAAAAGCTAAGCATAGACAGTTTTGTTTTAACAAAAATTTGCATTACACAAATTTGACTTTACATAAAGAATTCTGAAAGAAATCCACATTCCAAAAACAAAACAAAACAAAGGAACAAAACAACCCACCAACATCAACTTTCTATGTTGGCTCCTACCCCTCTGCTCCAAGACTCCTCCCCCAACCAAAAAAAAAAAGCAAACCTTGAAAAAAAAGTCCTGGAAAAAATCTCTCTTAGTGATCCAGAGCTGGGTCAAGGGCTTGGCTTGAGACTGTGGGCTCCAACAGAGGAGACCTTTGCCCTGTTCTTCCCACCCATTGGCATGTCCAGCCCTCAAGTGTCTATCTTCTATATGTCTAACCTCAGTGCCACATATCTGTTCCCGGCCTCATCTGTTGTTCACCCTCTCCTGTCTGTGTCCATGTGTTTACACCTCTTCCCTTATTACCCTTGCTTCAGGCCAGGAATGCTTGTGACTACCACCAGCCCCAGGTTCCTCCTTCTATTGTCCCTTCTCTGTCCCTGGCCCTCATATGTCCTTAAACCCTGTGCCAGTACCTTCCTGCCACAGAGTTCTGTCCCTCCCTTCTCCATGTCTGGGGCAAATTTTCATTTTTATGCAGAGGTCTGCAGAATGGTTCACTTATATTAAGTGAGAACTGTCTATATATCACTGGTAGATACTGACACAATCTAGGGTCATACACATCCAGCTGGAATGGATATGCTTAGGTTAGATACTAGACAAGTCATTTTACTTCTGAACCTTCATTTCCTCATCTGAAAAATGAGGCAATAGAATGAGATGCTCTCTAAGGTCCTCCCTCATATAAAATTGTAAGTGATATAACCTGATAGCTGATATGTGATTTCCAGGTCACTGTTGCTTTCAGCACTTCATGTTTCTGGCCCATAAATCTTCTGGCAGTATCTAAGTTAATCACACTTGCTTGGATAGATAGTTTATCAATAATGACAATAATTCTATACATGCAGTAGCTCCAGACCATTGATGCCATGGTTGAGGTTCACAGATATTCCTCAAGACCCTATCCGTAAAACCATTCTTTTCCCCTACCAACACCTTTGACTTAATATTTCCCCTATTAGATTCTAGCTAAGTCCAACTCTCATCCCTTGGCTGGGCATCCCAAATCCTAGCTCTGGTGTATCAATGAAGGAGTAGGCTTTCCCCCTAACCCTGATTTTCCCTAAAAAGACTATCCTACTTAGGTGTTTTAAAGAAGTTTGCTAAAAAAAATACTACAGGAAAACAACCTAGGTAGGGTGAGGTAGGATGAAAAAAAAAAAGAAATTCCAAAGAATATTGGCCTCTTCAACTTATTCTGTTCTTCTTTACATATACACAGGAAATTAGGAAAAGCATTTTTTTTCATCCATCCTTCTCTCTGGATGAATTCCAATTCCAATTTTGTCCCTAGTTTCATTCCATTAAATATCTTTCTTGAGCTTTTGTACTTTGTTTGGCAAAGGTATAGTTGTCTCAGACTATCTAGAGCTCTCTTACCAACCTTCAGCTCTGCATATGGAAATCCATGACTTGTAGCAGTCACTTTTCTCCTACAAGTCTTTTTTCCCTTTGGTTTAAGGATTTCCAGTAACTTATAGTAACTCTAGACTAGTCACTGTCACCCTAGACTCTCTTGTCTGACAATATTTAGGTAATTAATATTCTTGTGCCCTGCATCCCAGGAGGACACAGACCTTTCTTTAAAAAAAAATTATTTATTTTTAGTTTTCAACATTCACTTCCATAAGATTTTTGAATTTTAAATTTTCTCCCGTCCTTCTCCTGCCCCCCAAGATGGCACATAATCTGATATAGATTCCACTTATACTATTAAGCATATTTTTCACATTAGTTAGGATGTAAAGAAGAATTAGAGCTAATGGGAGGAACCACAAGAAAGAAGAAACAAAACAAAATAAAACAACAAAAGAAAAGGAGAGCAAATAGTATACTTCCATCTGGACTCAGACTCCATAGTTCTTCCTCTGGATGTGGATAGCATTTTCTATCATGAGTCTTTTGGAGTTGTCTTAGATCCTTGTGTTGCTGAGAAGATCTAAGTCTATCAAAGTCTGTCATCACACAATGTGACTGTTACTATGCACAATGGTCTCCTGGTTCTGCTCATTCCACGCAGTATCATTTCATATAAGTCTTTCCAGGTTTTTCTGAAGTCTACCTGCTCATCATTTCTTATAACACAATAGTATTCCATTACATTCATATGCCACAACTTGTTCAGCCATTCCCCAACTGATGGGCATCCCCTCAATTTCCAATTCTTGGCCACCACAAAAAGAGCTGCTATAAATATTTTTATTCAGTAGGTCCTTTTCCCATTTTTATGATCTCTTTGGGATATACCCCAAGAAGTGATATTGCTGGGTTAAAGGGTATGCAGAATTTTATAGCTCTTTGAGCATAGTTCCAAATTGCTCTCCAGAATGGTTGGATCAGTTCACAAATCCACCAACAATGCATTAGTGTTCTAATTTTCCCATGTTTCCTCCAGCATTTATCATTTTCCTCTTTTGTCATGTTAGCTAACCTGATAGGTGTGATATGGTATCTCAGAGTCATTTTGACTCTCATTTCTTGAATCTATAGTGATTTAGAGCAATTTTTCATATGACTATATTTAGCTTTAATTTCTTCCTCTGAAAACTGCCTGTTCATATGCTTTGACCATTTATCAATTGGGGAATGACTTGTATTCTTATAAATTTAACTCAATTTTCTATACATTTTAGAAATGAGGCCTTTATCAGAGATACTGGCTGTAACTTTTACCCCCCAGCTTTCTGCTTCTCTTCTAATCTTGGTTGCACTGGCTTTGTTTGTGCAAAAACTTTTCAATTTAATGTAATCAAAGTCATCCATTTTGCATTCATGATGTCCTCTGTCTCTTGTTTGGTCATAAATTCTTCCCTTCTCCATAGATCTGATAGGTAAACTATTCCTTGCTCTCCTAGTTTGCTTATAGTGTCAGTCTTTATATCTAAATCATGTAGCCATTTTGACTTTATCTTGGTATAGGTGTAAGATGTTGGTCTATACCTAGTTTCTGCCATTCTATTTTCTAGTTTTCCCAGCAGTTTTTTGCTAAATAGTGAGTTCTTATCCCAGAAGCTGGAGTCTTTGGATTTATCAAATAGTATATTCCTATAGTCATTGAATGTTGTCTTGCATACCAACCTATTCCACTGATCCACCACTCTATTTTTCAGTTAGTACCAAGTAGTTTTGATCATTGCTGCTTTATAATACAATTTAAGAACTGGTATAGCTAGGCCACCTTCCCTTGCATTTCTTTTCATTAATTCCTTTGATATTCTGGATCTTTTGTGCTTCCAGATGAATTTTGTTATTTTTTTTTTTAGCTCTAGAAAATAATGTTTTGGTAGTTTGATTGGTATGGCACTGAAAAAGTAAGTTAGCTTAGGTAGAATTGTCATTTTTATTATATTAGCTTGGTCTACCCATGAGCAAGTGATGTTTTTCCAGTTATTTAGATCTGAATTTATTTGTGTGAAAAGTGTTTTGTAATTATGTTCATAATGTTCCTGAGTTTCTTTTAGCAGGTAGACTCCCAAATATTTTATAATGTCTACATAACTTTAAATGGAATTTATCTTTCTATCTCTTGCTGTTGGGCTTTGTTAGTAATATATAGAAATGCCAGTGATTTATGTAGGTTTATTTTATATCCTTCAACTTTGCTTAATTTGTTTATTATTTCAAGTAATTTTTATTTGATTCTCTAAGTATGCCATCATATCATTTGTAAAGAGTGATAGCTTTGTTCCTTCTTTACCTGTTCTAATTCCTTCAATTTCTTTTTCTTCTTTTATTGCTAAAGCCAACATTTCTAGTATAATATTGAATAACAGTGGTAATAATGGACATCCTTGTTTCATTGCTGATCTTATTGGAAATGCTTCTAGCTTATCCCTATTGAATTTAATGCTTCTTGATAGTTTTAGATAGATGCTACCTATCATCTTAAGGAAGACTCCATTTATTCCTGTGCTGTCTAGTGTTTTTAATAGCAATGGGTGTTGTATTTTGTCAAACACTTTTTATGCATCTATTGAGATAATTATCTGATTTCTGTTAGTTTTGTTGTTGATTTGGTCAATTATGCTGATGGTTTTCCTAATATTGAGCCAGCTCTGCATTCCTGGTATAAACCCTGCCTGATCATATTGTATTATCCTCAAGGTAAGTTGTAATCTCTTTGCTAATATTTTATTTAAAATTTTTGCATTTTTATTCATTAGGGAAATTGGTCTATAATTTTCTTTTTCTGTTTTGACTCTTCCCAGTTTAGGTATCAGCATCATATTTGTATCATAAAAATAATTTGGCAAGACTTCTTCACCTATTTTCTCAAATAGTTTATATAATATTGGAATTAGTTGTTCTGTAAATATTTGATAGAATTTACTTGTAAATCCATCTGGTCCTAGAGATTTTTTTCTTAGGGAGTTCATTGATGGCTTGATCAATTTATTTTTCTATGATGGGCTTATTTAAGTATTTTATTTCCTCCTCTGTTAATCTTGGCAATTTATATTTTGGTGAGTATTCATCCATTTCACTAAGATTGTCAAATTTATTGGCATACAGTTGGGCAAAATAGCTCCTAATTATTATTTTGATTTTCTCTTCATTGGTGGTAAATTAACCCTTTTCATTTTTGATGCTGGTGATTTGATTTTCTTTTTTTTTAAAAAATCAAATTAACTAAAGGTTTATCTATTTTATTGTTCTTTTTTAAAATAAAACCAGCTCAGTTTTATTTATTAGTTCAATAGTTTTCTTCATTTCAATTTTATTAATCTCTCCTTTGGTTTTTAAAATTTTTAATTTGCTATTTAATTGGGAATTTTTAATTTGTTCTTTTTCTAGCTTTTTTAGTTGTATGACCAATTTATTGATCTCCTCTTTCTCTATTTTATTCATGTAAACATTGAGAGATATAAACCGTCACCTAAGAACTGCTTTTGCTGCATCTCATAAGTTTTGGTATGTTGTCTCATTATTGTTGTTCTCTTGGATGAAGTTATTGATAGTTTCTATGATTTATTGTTTGACCCACTCATTCTTTAATACTAGATTATTTAGTTTCCAATTAGTTTTTTGACTATCTTTCCATGGCCTTTTATTACATGTAATTTTTATTGCTTCATGATCTGAAAAATATGCATTCAACAGTTCCTTTCTGCATTGCATTGTGAGGTTTTTATGCCTTAGTATGTGGTCAATTTTTGTGTAGGTGTCAGGTACCGCCAAGAAAAAATATATTCTTTTCTATTTCCATTCAATTTTCTTGAGGTCTATCATATCTAACTTTTCTAAAATTCTATCTGCCTCTTTAACTTCTTTCTTATTTATTTTGTAGTTAGATTTATCTAGTTCAGAGAGGGGCAGGTTGAGGTGCCCCACTAGTATAGTTTTATTATATATTTCTTATAACTCCCTGAACATCTCCTCTAAGAATTTGGATGCTATACCACTTGGTACATATATGTTTAGTAATTATATTACTTCATTGTCTATGGTACCTTTTAGCAGGATATCGATTCCTTATCTCTTTTAATTAGATTTGTTTTTGCTTTTGCTTTGTCTGGGATCAGGATAGCTACACTTGTTTTTTTTTTAAACTTCAGCTGAAGCATAATATATTCTGTTCCAGCCTTTTACTTTTATTCTGTTTATCCCTCTGCTTCAAATGTGTTTCTCGTAAGCAACATATTGTAGGATTATGGTTCTTAATCCACTCTGCTATCTGCTTTCATTTTATGGGAGAGTTCATCCCATTCACATTCACAGTTATGATTACTTTCTGTGTCTTTCTCTCCATCCTATTCCCCCCTTTGTTTATGTTTTTTCTCTCCTTTCTCCCTTTCCCTCCTCACTAGAGTTTTGCTTTTGACTACTGCCTCCCTCAGTCTGCCCTCCTTTCTATTAGCCCCCTCCCTTTTCTTCTCCTTTACCCTTACTATTTCTTCTCTCCCTTCTATTCACCCCCTTTCTTTTCCTTTTCCTTTCCCTTTCCCCTCCTACTTCTTATAGGGTAAGTTAGATTTCTATACGTAATTGATTATGTTATTCCCTTTTTGAACCAAATCTGATGAGATTAAGACTCAAACAATGCTCATTTCCCTCCCTTCTTTACCTCTACTGTAATAGGTTTCTGTGCCTTTTCATGTAATGTAATGAGAAAGACTTTTCATATTTAGCTTTTATAATAATCAACAATTTAGATATTAACTCATATAGCTATCTCATTTTAAAAGATCTTTTTTTCTGAATAGATCTTCAAGTGTCTTCTTGTTGGACTCAGTTCCTTCAAGAACTTTAGCTGCATCATTGCAAATACTTCTCTTGTTTTGACACTGGTTTCTCTGTCCTATATATACTTCTAGACTTCTCAAGAGAACCTGCTGCCTTAATGTAGTCTAATCTGTCATCTGACCTTCTTAAGAATTTTACTTCATCTTGTGTTGTACAATATGGGACTCCATTTCAGTCTTTTCTTCTGTTTTTCTTGGAATTTTCAGATCTGTTGTTCCTTCTACCAGATTCATTTTTCTAAGCATCTATACCTAGTTAATCACAAGGGCTGTGATAATAGGCATGCCCAATCAATAATGGATATCTTTGTCTGAGGCCTTCTTTTTATTCCTTGTCATACTCTGAGGTGGCAAACATTGAATTATGCTCATGTTCTTCTCTTAGGAAATGAATTCAGAGATTACAAGTTTCATAATAATAAAATAACATACCCACACACTGAAACACACCTTTGAGTGTGATACATATTTCTGAAAGCAAATTGAATGGATGGGAGATAGAACACTGCTTTACCCCTAAACTATGTGATTCCAAATAGGAAAACTTTGGACCAGCAATTTCCATGTGAAATGTATTTATATGTATGTATACATGTATATATATAAAATAGCTAATAATAGCCAACATTTATGTAATACCTCCTATGTGCTAGTCACTATGCTAAGCACTTTACAAATATTTTCTCATTTGATCCTCCCAACAACTTGGGAATTAGGTGCATATTATCCTAGATTTTGCATATATCTGTACACATGTACATGTGTATTTGTATTATGTGCATGTGTATATGTAGATACATACACAAAAACATATTCATCTTCCTCCAACCACTACCAATATTGATGGAAGGGTCAAATCATCAAGGTGTGCACCATTAAAAAGTAACATATAGTATCTCAAAATAGCTGAATGTAAATGAACATGTGACTGTTCAAATGTTGATTCTATGAGACTGTTAGAATATCTATGTGAGAAAATTTTGAGGATTATGATGATCCTGGTTCAGTAAAGCATTCTTCGGGAACAACAATCTCAGTCACCACTACCACCACTACCACCACCACCATCATCATCACCATCATCACTATCATCATCATCATCATCAACAACAACAAACATAATCATCATCATCATCATCAACAACAATAGCCATGAAATATAGATGATGTCTTTCTGGGCAATATTTGGTAAAAACACAACACAACAAAACAAACAAAACTTTCAGTAGTATCTTGATGCTTCTGAGGAACTATTTTACTGTGTATGGGCTATTTCTAGAGAATATTGATATTAACTTCCTTATCCATTAATGGGGAACAGCTCTTTGCCCTAGCAGTCAGAGTTGCACAAAAACCTAGCTGGAAGGGATTGAGATTTTGGGAATGAGATTATTTAAATGGAAGAATGCTGCTGAAAGGGATTGTAAATTACTAATCGTGACTCATGTTTCTCTTTGTGTCTTTCTCTACCTCTGTTTTTTTCTGTCTTTTTCTCTCTCAAAAATTTCTATATTTTTTACATGTTATCAGTGTCCTATTTTTACATTAGACAAAAAATTTTGTCTGGAAAAAAGATCACCAAGAAGACAGATAGGAACCTGCTCTAATTTTACCCCATAGTATACAATAGGAACTTATTAAATGTTTGCTTTTGCTTCACCATCTGTCTGAATATTTATCCAGGATCTGTTGCCAGTGTGTAAGTAAAGTGTTTGTTGTATTTGTTGGTAGACTAAAAGACGTATTATTTTAATTGAGTATTTTGTATGAGTTCCTAGATACCACAGAGTCTTGTTTGTGAAATGATCCGTGTGAGTGAATGAAGGCACTCAGCAGCTCTTTACTATTTCTATGTCTATTTGGGAAGCCCACTTAGGTGACTGCCTAGGAATGCAGGCTTGTAGCTTGGTAACAGGAAATACTCTGAAGGTGAGATTTTTCATTCTTAGCAGCCAGATCCTTTGAGGCATTTAGATCATGGAATCTGGGGCCAAGACACCTCATTCCTCAGAGCACCCATTCTGAGCTGGGCCACAGATGATACATTTTTCAAAAATAGCCAGTTTTCTTCCTTTCAGAATCAGAACCCCAAGACTGAATTTACAATAGTCAGAAGTAGGAATTTTACAGTTGGAGTGCTGAATGCTAGGACCTCCATTTGTTTGTAATTTAAATTTACTTCCAATTGTAAATAATTCAAATGCCACAAAACTTTCTGATGCAGAAGGGATTTTAGGCAGAAGATACTTGGATTGAAAGGATGTTCATTGTCTTTATTAATTTCAGTGAAAATAAACAACCAGTGTTTTATTTGCAGAGATTTTTGAAATATTGGGCCAAGGGCCTTTTCTGCCCCTCTGATTAAAAGGAAAACAAGCCACAGACAATTAAAACAAGTAGTCTTCTCCCTTATAAAGTTTTAGTGTTTATTCTAGATAGATTCAAGAAAAATCATTCTACTATTGGGGGAATGCAAATCTCCAAGAGTTGGTGCATCTTATATAACCTCAATTTAGCATCAGCCTTAAGTTATTCCTTATCTGGAGCACCTAGTAAAATGATTGACACAAACTGACAAGAATGAATATGCATTTTGCCCATCCTTTACCAAAATTCAAGTTTATATATTTGGATTTTTTTTGAAAATGTATTTGTTGTAATTATTCATTCATCTCAATTGATATCTGGTCTACAATGTCTTCCATGATGACCTTAGTTATTAGTGTTTTCTTATTCCTCAAATTGCATTTTATTTATTTTCCCTGTCTATACATTGTCTTCCCCAAATAGAGTGTAAGCACTTTGAGGTTAGGGTTTATATTGTTTTTGTATTGTATATCCATAAACTAGTATAGTCCCCTGCACAAAGTAGTCATTTACTGTTCGGTGAATTAAATTTTTCTTTTAAAGTATCTCTTTACATGGATCAAAAGTGTGTCAAATAGTTAGGATATAGATGATGGGTAATAAGATGATCATTCACTGCATTCATTTAACTATGGTCCTATTTTTACCATACTAGATGAAATTTATTGGTTCTTTGTGTACACTGGATTTGAGTAGAAGTCACAATCTATTACTGAAACTATTTTCCAGAAGTACAAACAGCAGAGTATGGGGAAATTCCAGTGGACATAATGATCCTGATGGAGTTGCTACCACTTGAATTCATTTCACAGTGACAGGACTTCTTAAGTATATGATTAAAACCACAATCCATTTAGGACCAAAACCAGGTTTTGGCCATGGCTGTAGTATATTTATCCTCTCATTATTACCAAAAGCTCTCGAGCTGCTTGCTCTAGAATCTTGCAAAATGTGTTTGGTGAGCAGCTGTGAATTCTAATGCATCATGTTCAATCAGGCAGAAAAGATTTAATCCTGGATATATTTAAAATCAAATATACACAAAATCATGAACAAGACCTGTAAATTCAGTGAAATATCTCTTATCATACCCCGAAGGAGAACTGTTTCTTAGCAACCAATGTACATGTGTGAAGAAATGGGGTTGCAGAAGGCTGGAAGAATAGATAAAAGTAAACACTTCCATTGCCTAGGAAGGAAAAATGTATGAACAAATAACTCTTTGGTCATCCACATATGGAAAGAGAAGTTGAGACAGGAGGCAATCATCCATTTAACTTACATAACAAAGCTCCCATTTTCCTCAGTCATTAGATTCAGGTGATTGTCACTTGATGCAGAATCAGAGTGCCACGGTAGGTGGAGAGACAGCTTTAGGTTCAAGTTCTTTCATTCATACAGTACTGCCTTAAATACCCTGAATAAGTCACAGAAACTCTCAGTAATATCTGGCAATTCTTCATTGTCCTTTCATGCTGGTGGAGGGAATTTCTACACCTGACATTACCAATACACTAGTATTGGTATCACTAGTCCATTGCCAGCATGTAATACATTTTTCTAAAACGAAACAAAACTGCAATGCCTTAGACAGAATTTTTTTTCTTGAATCTCAATCCATAATTACATGATATTTAGGGGTAGATATAATCTTTTTCCCCCTTTTTTAAGGCAATTGGGGTTAAGTGACTTGTCCAGGGTGACACATTTAGTAAGTGTCAAGTGTTTGGTCTGAAGCCAGATTTGAACTCAGGTCCTCCTGACTTCAGGGCCAGTGCTCTATCCACTGTGCCACCTAGCTGCCCCATGGTAGATATAATCTTAAATGGATGGAAAGATAAGAAACATTTTGCCAAAATTCCCAATTTCCAATTTGAAAACTGTCTATAAGTAATCTCCATGTTTAATTTTATCATTAATTCAGAATATACTAGGATCTATGAGGATATAAAGAGGAAGGAGATAATAATACTCTTGTCTATGAGGACCATTTTGTTTAGCAGGCAAGAGAATACATACTCAGCATACATAAATTGATAAAGAATGCATATACATATCTGTTTATTTGTAGGCATAGCATTATTTATAGTATTTATGTGTTTTAAGGGGGCACATTAGCAATTGTAAGTGATATATCTTCCTTAGGGTTCACTTCATTTACCAAAATTTCATGGAGGAACTTCAGTTGGTTGGAATTAAGTTTTATGTGTTGGAATGGATATAATTTTATGGATAAAAGGAGAGAAAGCTTTATGACTTGTGATGGGCTTGTGACATAGCTCAGGAAATGGAGGTATAGAATGATGAACACATTTGTATTCTTCAGTTTGATATTTATTAAGCTCCTACCATATGCCAAGTCTTGGATTAAGGGCTGGAGATACAAAGACAAAAATGCACCAGATCCTGCCCTCAAGGAGATTAAATTCTAGTGGGGGAAATGTACATATATAAACATATAGAAATTAATCAGTCAATTAGCAAACATTTATTAAACACCTACCATGTGTCAGTCACTGTTCTTCATATTGAGAATGTGAAAGCAAAAGTGAAAATTGTCTGCAAGAAGCTTATTTCCTTTGACTGAATGGCTGAACAAATTGTAGCATATGATTGCGATGGAATACTACTGTGCTATAAGAAATGAGTTTAATAATCTTAGAAAAACATGGAAAGACTTTCATGAAATAATGAAAAGTGAAATGAGTAGAACCAAGAGAACAGTAACAGTAAAATTATTTTGAGAATGACTTTGAGTGAATAAGTTATTTTGACTGTTATAAGTATCCAAAATAACTATAAAGGACATATGAAAAAATAAGCTATCTTCATTCATTGAAAGAACTGAGAAATAGATGTACAGAATGAATTGATATATATATATATATTATACAATATATACATTTATCTCTAATGGTATAGAGTGAGGTATAGGGAAGGAAAAAAGAAATCTCTAATGGTATAGAGTGAGGTATAGGGAAGGTAAAAAAGAAAAAAAAGAAATTTACATGATAATTTTGTTGTATACTTGAAAGGAATAGCATCTTTTTGTTGTACTATATTATAGAAATGTTTGTTTTATTTCCTAAATTAAAAATAAAATAAAAGTTTCAAAAAAGAAGCTTATATCCTAATGGGGCAGACAACATGTACTATACAGGCTGTCCCAAAAGTCTTAGTTCATTACAATTTTTTCAATAGCTTAAATTTTAAATTAAATTTTATTAAATTAATAGCTTAGGAGCTTAAAAGGCAGTGTACCTTTTGGGACACACTGTATAGTTATATTCAAAACCCATGCAAGGCAGATTCAAGGTACTTTTAAAGGAGGAAGAGAGGCTGTAATTGCCTATGGGAACTAGGTGCCTCTGGGACGTTCAATACGAAATGTTCAATATGCAATATGTTCAATGATGTGATACTAGAACTTGATAGAAATATCAGGGCAGACCAAGAATAACTCATATAAAGGTGATAAAGCTTATGATGTGAAAGAATATAAAGACAAAAGAAGAAAGAAAATAGGATCTAGGACAACCCTTTGGGGTATATCTACATATAGTGATCATGACATGGATGATGATCTGATAAAGGAAGTTGAGGAGAAATGGTCAGGCAGGTAGAAGGTGAATTGAGATTAGTATTATATCAATTGCTTCATCCATATCACTTTTAAGAGTCACAGAACTTGAGTCAGAATAAGAAGAGAGCAAGTAACTCTGAGGACTTTACATCACAGGAAGTGAAATTTTGATGTGACTAGCAAAGTGATTAGGAGTCTTACACCATTTGGAAGTGGGTATTGGAAGGCTCAAAGTCACATGTGAGACATGTGTTCTTTGAGGAAACCTTTCAGACAGGATTAGAAAGACCACTGAGGAGTCAATAATTAGTTCACTCAACAAAAATCTATTAAATAATTATATTGTTAGCTGGTAGTGTTGATACAAAATTTAATAAATCGTGGTGCCAGTCCCCATGAGGTCTACAGAATGCAAACACAAATAACTATAATACTTTGGTATACAAAGGAACTATGGAATGATTAATGTTGGGAACTACTGGTATGTTGTTGTTCAGCCATTTCAGTCACGTCCAACTCTTCATGATCTTATTTTGGGTTTTCTTGGTAAAGACACTGGAGGGGTTTGCCATTTCTTTCTTCAGCTCATTTTAAAGATGAGGAACTGAGGCAAACAGGGTTGTGAGTTGCCCAGGGTTACGTAACTGGTAAGAGGTTGAGGCCAGATTTGAACTCAGGAAGATGGGTTTTTCTGACTCCAAGCCTGGTACTCTATTCACTGCACCACCTAGCTGTCCTAACTACTGATATAGGGAACTCCTTTTAATAATGTACTTAATGATGCTTTTATTACTTATTACTTGCCCAGGACAAAGAGCTCTAAGAGTCAGAGGCAGTACTGGAACCCAAATCTTCTTGACTCTAAGCCCAACATGCTTTCTATTGCTGTATGCCGCTATGCCTTAGCACACAACTTTATATGATAGGTGCATTTAACAATTACAGAAAAGAGTTCTACATCAGGTTCAAGGGCAGAAAAATATTTAATTTGGAAAAGAGAAAGTTAAGGATGAGAATTATAGCTGGCTTTAAATATTTGAGGAGCTGTCATGTGGAGGAGTGATTAGATATGATCTGTTTAACTTCAGAAGATTGAGGAGCAATGGGTAGAAATTTCACAGAAACATATATAGACTCAATTCAGGGGGAATCCCCCCCCCCAAAACTCTCCAAAAATAGAAGGGGCCACCTGAAGAGGTAATAGGCTTCCCCTCACTAGAGGTTTTCTGGTTGAACTTGGATGGCCACTTGTTGGGGATGTGTTTGTCTGGATGCAGGTTGTGGTAGATTGTTTCTGGGTTTCCTTCCATTTGAGATTCTAATTCTGTAAACAAATGTACATCATGGTTATGGGACCCAAAATCTAGAAATGCAAATGTTCTTTACAATTACATTCTATTATTTTCATGTGAATAATATGAGTCCAAAAACGACTGTAGAGTTGGATAAAACACTCTCTATGAGCCTATCCTCAAATAGGCCCTGTAAAATGTAGTATATTCTCTTTTAGCTCAATAAACAACATTAGTAATGCCGCTTGGATACAGAAATGAAGAGCAAAAATAAATCCTTTCCATAGTTCAAGGAACCTTACTACCTGTCCAGGGAGTAGTCCAGGATGGTAAAAATAACAATAAATTTCATTTCATCACAAGTCTAACTTGGGACAGATTGGCCAGCCAACCCTTTCCCATTTTGACTTCCAGAGGACTTGTCTCATAATCCCTTTGGGGAAATTTAGAGAAGTAAAAAAACAAAACAAAACAAAACAAAACCCAACTTTCTGATTTTGCATTACCTTGTGAGAATGTGTTGGAACTAAGGATATTAAATTAAGATTGACATCCTAATTGAAAAGTGTTTTCCAATATTATTTGCCCCTTTTAAGTGATATTAGATACATATTGTTTATTTTGCTTGAATGTTTCTCCCAATACCACAAAGTAGTTTTCTACTGTAGCCAGGTCCTAATTAGTGTAAATAAGGAATTTCCTCTGAAGTGGTCACATTATTCAAATTTGCACTGAATATTTCTATTGGGCTGGAACCAATTTCCATATTCTATATAGCTTCATATAGCATGAATTTGAGTACACGTGATCACGCCAAGGGATGAATTTTTTGTACTTATTAGTACCTAGTTTTATTTGTACTTGACTATCTAGTCAAGTGAAAAGATACACCATGTAAGTAAGTAAATACAAGTTGATCTAAGGAATGAGAGAACTTTAAGAAAAGGTGAGGGAAAGCTCAAAAATGAGATGAAAGATTAAAGGAACAAGTTTGTTAAATCTAGAAAAAATGGTGATTTGATACTGATTTTCAATAATTTAAAAGATTATTGCATAACAATAGAATAAGAAGAAATGAAATTTAGGTAAAGTAGGTAGGATTCAATCATAATTATGCAATACCATGTACCCGGTAGATGTTTGATAAATATTTGGTAGGTTGGCTATGGTGCTAAGTTGTTATTTACCTGCGGGGGGTGGTTTAAGCATACTTTTGTTTTATGACAAAGGGTTTGACTCAATGACCTTTGGATAAAAGTGAGGACAAGGATGCTACAAGCTCTGAAGTTTGGGGCTATATGTAATTGTTAGACTATTGTCTGTGACATTTTCAGAATTTTCTTGAAATAATTGGTGGGGTCTACAGAGAAACTGAGAAGGAAAATGGAGTTTGCTAGTTATGCTAGCAAGAGAATTGACTCTTCTTCTACTGGCCAGGGGAAAGTCATATAAGCTCACTTAAATATAACAGTATTTATTTGCTGAAGGTTTATATATTACTATTACCATTTCATGGACTGAATTTTGATAGTAATATCCTTAATGCCTTTTTATTACTGTGCCAGAATAGTAGAGATACTGGTTTCTGTTATGATTAAAAGATAAACAATGCCATCATTGATATAAGAACTAAATTCTTGTAATTTTAAGATTTATGAAGCACTTTACACAGAATCATGAATGTAAGGGAATATTACTGTCCTTTATTAATGACCGTGATAAATAGAGAGAAGCATGGAAAGATTAAGTGATAAAAACTATGTAAGCAGTGCCAGGTAAACAATATACACAATGACTACAGTGATGCAAATGTAAAGAACAACAACCATGAAACAATCTGAAATGGATGGTGAAAAATTATAAGAAACAAAAACATTCCTAAAGAAGAGAAATGAGGAAACACCTCCCTTGCTCCTCTAAGGAGGTTGCAGTCTGTAGGTATCCATAGGTATGGGGCATTGAAAATGACATCAGATTCCTTTTTTTGATGTTGGTAAAGTCTGTTGATTTTCTTCTTTCATTTAAAAAAATCTGTTACAAGGGCTAGATATCTGGGAAAGAAGGAAGGAAGGATAAATGGGGAAATTTAGGTGGTATAAGAACAAAGAAGAATAAATCTTTTTTAGAAGTTCTATCTATGTCAGTACTTTTCCAGGCACTGAACAAGATCTGTTGAATGGAAATTTGGATACCAGAAATTGGGTAAATGAATATCACAAAAAAGGACAGCTAAATGTAAGCTATCCTGGTTTCAGAGAAAAGGAAAAGTAGCTGGTCAGGAAATTAGACTCATTATGTTTGTCCTTAACATGTCCACAACTGTTTATATGTAGTATAATGAATATATAGTTATATATAATTATATATATATGTATATATACATATATATGTATTCAGAGCACTTTAGGTTTCCTTTAGCTTTTCTAGTCAGTAAACATCCATTTCCACTTTTTACAAGTAACCATCAATATTAATTCTAGGAAACACTTAATAACCTACTATCAGAATTCAGAAATCAAAATGTGAAAAATAGTCTCTACCCTCAAGAGACTTACCTTCTCATGGGGGAGGGGTGGGATACACCACGTAAGTAAGTAGTTACCAGTTGGTCTAAAGAGTAGGAGAGCTTTAACAACTCTGAGACCTCAGAAATCCTCATCTGCTTATGTTCATAGTAAAAATAGCTGATACTGCTGTAGTGAAGCAGCTGGGGATCCTAACAGACCTTTTTCATTCCTACAATGCCTTCCTAGCATGACAGCTCAAGAAGGAAGCCAGAGCTTGAATAGCTAGGGAAGCTGAGTTCACACACCTGGGCCTGCTTTGGTTGGCCACCATTGAGTCATCCAGGCAGTTTTAACTTTGCTGTAAGAATTTATTCAGCACAATTTTGCTGAATAAATTAAATAATCACAGACTTCCCCAAAAGGGAACATATGATTTAGGAGTAAAATAAATCATGTGCCCTTTTTCATGTTCAGTGTACAATGGACTCAGACTTATTCTTAGGGTACTTTTTGAGAGCTGAAACAAGGACCACTCACCCCTATGATTAAAGGGATACCAGATTTTGAACCTTGGAAGTAAAATTCAATCAAGGCATAGCTCCAGCTTTTTCATTCTGCTAGAATAGAAGAAAAAGATTAAAGGAGAAAAATGATCACACTGAGCACAGAATACAGAATTCCATTTCACCTCAATCTGTTTTAGTAGTTAATTTCTTCTCAAGAGGGAGATTAAGTATTTTTACTGGGTAGACGTGGACTCAGGAATTAAGTAAATGGTTAGCTTTTGACTCAGTCTTAGGAAAAGACAAGGTTTGCATTATTTTTGGCCTGTTTGGTCAGGAAATATAGGTTATCCTTCCACAACATATTTACTTAACCAGGTCAAAGACCATCTTAATTTTGTAGGATGAACAAACAACTTTTGAGAATTGGGTCTAGCATATTTTAGAGCCATTGCAGGTGTTTCTGGTCAACAGGAAAAAAAAAAGTTTGTTTACTTACCCTGCCCTTTACCAACATCTTGGATTGCAATGGTTAGGCATCCTTGCCAATATTTGCTTATGGGTTGGCAGTTGACTTTGCGGTTCAGAATTAGCATGAAATGCTTGTCCCAGAAAATGTTGTGAATTTCCATAGACAGTGATCTGGAACCAAAGAATGGATGCTTGCCCTCAGGGGTGTGCTAAAAGGGATTCATTCTTCAGGTAGATTAACTCTGAACTTTCACTTTAAAGGTTCTAAAATTCTCATTTTTGTGCCACCATTTTGGAACTTGCAATAATTGATGATGGAGATATGACTTTTATTTTTGTGATTTTTTTTTAGATTTTAAATAAATAGATAAGGAACTTTTAATTTTAAAAACAATCAGCAAGTTTCTAAAATCCATGGCTTCAAGAAATTTTATAGCCCTTCAGAATGCCCTGAATTGAGTTTCTACCCAAGACACATGTAATCTATCTTCAATTTTTAAACTATGTCTTAGAAAAATCAGGGAAAGGAATATTAGCAATATAAAGAACCTACTTAGTTTGATTACCAGGAATACTGACTGAATAATAAAATGGAATCTATTTGGAGAGAAAAGGTTCCCTTAAACAGCCATAGTTAAGGTAACAGAGACTTTCAGAATGTCAAATGTATGGAAAGCTATTTTCTAATTTATGATAATTGTTTTGATAATTTATTAAATGGACAAAATAAGACTAATTCTGAGATTCCCGAAAGTTTTCAGAGATGAAAATATCCTTTGTAGTTCCTTGAATTACAGCTATTTGAACCTGACTTCAGATTGAATCTGTTCCGCTTCAAGTAAACACTGATTTACTCATTCATTACCTTATATGAAAGGGAAATTCTCTTGAAATAGCATATGTACCTGAGTTTAAAAAAATTCCTTCTCTGATGGAGGGGATTGAAAACTCTTAGGACATTTTCCTGTGGTATTTAAGGTTACTTTTAGACAGGATGAGCTCCTTTCCAACATAAAAGTCTTAGGCACTTTTTCCTCATTAGAATTCCTACAAGTTTTGATTTTGTTTTTTAAAGAAGGGCAGGTCTTTACTTTGCCATGTTTCTGTTTCTTGTCATTTTTTCTCTTATGTTGTTTGAGAACCAAATATTCCCAGATCTTTATTGAACAAGGACAACTATTCTACGTGACTAATGTCTGTCTTTAACAATAGGGGAATATCAAGTTTTAAGAAACCTGTATTCAAAGTGACCCCATTGCTGGTGTGTATTAGCAGCACAGAGAGAAAACAGTTTGTTTATAGCTTTTTATGTCTCAGGATGGGCTTGAGTTTCATTGTGATGGTTGACATTCATTGTAGATATTGAACCTTCATTAGGACTCAAAGCTTCACTTAATAGCTACCATGTATGTTCATCATAATATAATTCATGGTAACTCAACACAGTGCTTGGTCTGGTATTATTAGCATCTCAGTTACAAAGCATCCAATAAATAATATTCTCACATAATGTGCTTTGGGAAGCATCTTGGATTCCTTTCCAAGCTGTCATCTGGTTTTCTATTTGGCTCCATGTCAGTGTTGAAAAGCTATGTTCCTAAGACTGGAGTCTATCCTGTTTATTCCTGACCCCAAGCACTGAGGACAGCAGGAAACAGGACAGTGCACTGTTTTTAGACAAGATTGATCTGCAGGATAATATTTAATTTGTACCTGTGTCTCAGGTCTGTCATTGAAAGGTGCTGTTTTCGGTAACAAGATCTGCTTTCCTGTATGTTCATGCTATGATTATTTTTGAGAAGCCTTCCAAATTTAAAAACACATATGCAACAATAAGCCAAAATATGATGATGACTTCACACCTAAACTAATCCCCATCTGTTAGAACTTGGAAGTGAACCCAGCAACATTAAGCCCTGTAACAGATTCTGCAAGGGAAGGCTTGAATTTTCTTTGTTTGCTAGGTACTGCAGAGGTCAGAGTTCCAAATGAATATGTCTTTGCTTGAGTTCTCTCTTAACTGCCAGGTCTTCATTTCCAAATACCTTCTCCAGAACCTATCTTTTGCTGGCATCTCAAACTCAACATGTCCAAACCTGACTCAATTTTCCCCCTCAAAATTGTTCCTTCTTCTAACTTTTCTATTTTTATTAATACCTCCAGATATGTCACTCTATCTGAAACCTTGAAAAAGTTATTAAAAAGTATTTGTGTTGGTCTAATTTTGCTCATTAGGAAAATGCAGAGGTTGGGCTAGGTTATTTCTAAATTTTAGACCTCTAGACTCAAAAGTTCCAAGATTTTACTCCAAACTATGAGAATTTTACTCTTTGCAATGATTGAAAAACAATGGAATGCTATAGAGTTACAAAGCACTTTTATATCCATTATGTCATTTGATCCTCTGAACAGCCCTGTGAGATAGGCAATGCATGTAATATTAACACCATTTCACAGATGAGAAAACCAGCACTCAGAGAGATTAAATGAATTGCCCAAGGTGACAAAATTAGTTAAGTGGTGAATCTGGGACTTGATTACAAATGGTATACTCTCCTGTCTCCCCATATCTCCTGAATGGCTCTAACTTGAATGAGGAAAAAAAAATCCCTTTTTCTCAAGGCACTTAGAGAGAAAATATAGACATGCTCTATGTTAAAACAGTAACAACAATAAAAAACAAATCCTACTACCTTTGAAATTAGAAAAAGAAAAAAATATTAAAGTAAATTCTCGGAGTGATAGATAAGACATTTATCAACACTTAGAACAGGCCAGGCACTATGCTACGTGCTGGGAGGTACACATAGGAACAAAAGAAACAGTTTTTACCCTTAAGGAGCGTTCTAATGGGGGAAGACAAAACATTAAAGGGAGTTGGAAAGTGGGGGAAGGGAAGGCTAGGATGCTGGGGAGGAGATGTAGAAATCAACATCTGGGGACCAGGGAGTGAAGTGAGCAAGTACGGACTGGAAACTTCATGAAATGGAAGTTCAACCCAAGAAAAGAAAAACAGAGTTTGGGGAAAACAATTTAGGATCAGAAGCCTACTGTGCTCAAGGAGGTTTATCTATTCTCATCTAGATGTGTAGGATAAAGGAATTTCCACGATAACAATATAATTTCTGTATTTTGGCTCATATCTCTGTGAAGATGCCCTGAGTACATGAGTCTTGTTGTGGTGGCTGTTTTAATTTAAATGCCAGGCTAGCAATAATATCTATGGTTTAGGTTAAACAGAGATCTTGGTTATGGTGACTTTTTTTTTTTTTTTTACATAAGGGATAGTGCAGTTTTAAAATCAGATTCATTGTTTCATCTCTTTAGGGAGCACATAGTAAGGAGACCCAACGAAGACTGCCCTGTACAGTCTTAAAGAGCTGCCTGGAAGCATTGAGAGGTTAAGTGACTTGTCCAGGGTCCCACAGTTAGTAGGTGTCAGGCCTACATCTTTCTGACTCCAAGAATAGCTCTCAGTCTACCAATCAATCAATCTTTATTAAGCACTGACTATGTGATAGGAACTGTGCTAAGATCTGGATGATCTTTTCTAGGATGCCAACTGGCCTCTTGGTTTGAGTTCTGTTTCAGGGTTATTGAATAACTTATATCTTCTCCTCTTAAAAACTGGTTGCTATTTCTCCAGTTCATTCAGGATATCTATATGATGGTATCACTGCAGGTGCTGCATTGCTGACATGGGGTAGACTCCCTTGGGTCACAGTGAGTGACTCCATCACTTGAATCTTTCCAAATTTGACTGGATATATAAAGCACTGGAGAATATTTACTATAGGAAACTGGGTTACTTAATCAGCTTCTTGCATCTCTTTTTTGCAGTCCTGTGAATGGTTGGTAACATGAGCAGCAATGGTAATGAATTTCAATTTTTCCATCACATGGTTTTTAAAGCACATAGAGAGGGCAATTGTATTTTTTTCCTGTTTTGGGATGCTGAGGCCTGCAAATCACTCAAGAAGTAAGATATTAATATGCCTGGTGATTGAGAATAACATAAACTTTAGCATGCAGGAGAGGGTGAAGAAACTCTTGCCACACCTCTGTGTGGCCTAAGAGCTCATACCTCTGCCTCCAGCTGCTGGTCCTGCTCTGCGTCAAATATATTTCTTTCTCTTTAAGCTATCACATTTTTAAAACATTCTAACAATGATCTTACATGCTTCCAGTCTATGGGTTTCACACTTCTTGGAACTCTACATCTAAACAGGGAACTGACAGAGGACTGGGGAAAAGTGAGCTTTTGAAACAAACAAGTCTTTCATAATTCTGGCCTTTTCTGAAGAAAGATGCCAATGGCTGTCAAGCAAGGAGAGTAGAAAAACAAACATGGAATTGGAAAGAGCACTTAATTTCCAGTTCAATGTAATTAAAATGCAAAGTTATTCTCAAGGATCCCTTGTATAAAATTTTATATTATCAGTACTCAGTAATTGACTTGATAACAAAGGCCCTACCTTTGGCATTTAAATCTTGATTGCTCAAGGGTTGATTATCCAAATTTGGGATTACTCACTTTTTAAAAATTCCCCTTCTCTTCAGCTGTCCTTTATCTATGGCATTTCACTATTCTTTAAGATGGTGTATTGTAAGTGTATCTACACTAAGACATCAAGGACCTGGGATACAGTCCATGTGTTAACTCTCAGGGTGAGGATTTCCTTCACTTAATTGTTTATGTGTATTAAAAAAAACCTTGTCTATTATTTATGTGTATTTAAAAGTAACCTGAGACTCAGAAAAGTGACTTGTCCATGGTATGTAGCAGAGGGGAGATGTGAACTTATTTTCTCCTAATTCTAAAATCAGCACGCTACCCACACCATGATACTGCTTTTACATGATATTTGCATATCATATTTACTATACCCAAACACCCAAATGGATCTGTGACTTTATTAATTTGGCAGTTTCATCCAACAACGAAGATCATAACTCTCTCCACGTCTGCCCATCTTGTACAACTCATCTGTGCCCTGTCATAAATTTTCCACAAGGGTTTTCCCCAACAGTTAGGAATCCTCACTTTGTTTCTATTAAAACTGAAAAGGGACCAGTAGAGTACTGGCTGTCCAGTGGTTGTCCCTAGTGTTTATCATGTGATCTGATGAGTTTCTCTTTCTATCATATAATTCCTTCACGGCATCTTTTATTTCTCTGCTTCTTTGAAGTTCCTAATTGGTTAAATGTTGCAGCCAGCTCACATTACATTAAATATTCAGCCAATAAGAATTTCTTGAATATTTTATCTACATAAGGCCAAATCTCTAAAATAGTCTTTTTGATTGATTTGACTGAATGATTTCACATCATGTTGATATGTCATTCCTGGGATTTTTATTTTCTAAGGCAGTGGTCTCCAAACTATTTTGGTCATACTCCATTATCAATTTTAAAAATGGAATTTGATTTAAAAAATGTACACTCTCATAGGGGCGTGTATTTGCTTGACATATACTATGGTGTCAATTTTCATATACATTAGTAAACATACAAAAATAGAAAAGAAGAATGAGATGAAGGTATTTAATCAAAGTTAATAGGGAGTAACTGTAGTTGACTGAGTAGGTGATTGATGTGGTCAGACCTGAAATTTAGGAAAATCACTTTGGCAGCTGTGTGGAGGACATATAAGAGAAGGGAGAGACAATTAGGAGCTAATGGTCTGGCCAAGAAGTGATGAGAGCTAAAACTAGGTAATGTAGTAGGTGTGTGAGTAGAGAGTAGGGGATGGATTTCAACGTTGTTGCCAAGAAAGCCGTGACAAAGTTTGGCAACTGATTGGTTATATAAGAAGAGAAGGAGGGAGGAGTCAGAAGTTGACATCGAAGTTTTGAACCTAGATGCTGCCCTCAACTATAAGAGGAAAGTTCAGAATAAAGTGTGGATATGGGGAGAAAGAGAATATAATTAGATGTGAGATCTCTTACAAATCCTCTATGCTTGTCCCACCCAAGACAAAAGAGTGTGAGACAGGGCTCTTACTCAGGCCTCATAATCCTAGAGGGAACAGCCTGACCTTTGAGATCAGCTGGCATCTGTGGCATCTGCCACAGCCAAAATGCCATCTGGGGGACAAGAGATAAGCTTATAAGGAGAGGTGCTACATTTTTCAGTGGCACCTACGCAGTTGGTACTGTGGGTATCAACCTTGTCAACACAGGAAGAAGAGGGGATATGGCTGGGGAGTAATGGGTGGGATAAGGAATTGTGTTGTAGACAAGCCCCACACATGTGCAATTGACTTAGTAGAGAAGTTCATACAGTTGTTCTTTTCACCCTCTGATTGATGGATAACATACCTTTTAGGGTGAGGAAACAGCATCTATCTTGGACATTATTATCCTAAGAGATGACAGTGGCAACATATAAATATTTTCAGTAGAAAGTGGCCAAAGAAATGGAAGATAAACACGAAATAGTAAATTGATATTTTTGTTAGCAAGTATAGTAATGTGGGCATATACACATAAGTTTGTCTAAATGTGACTCACATGGATGTATGAACAGATATCTGTATAATTTTACCCGCCATTCTCCAGGGGAGAGTTCTATTCTTTCTGTTAGAGCATCAAGAGATTGGAGCCATGAAACTAACTGCTTTGATGTTTTAAAAGACAGGGTACTAGATTGAGATTTTATCTATATGCCTCCTCCCTACATATTGCTAGTCTAGGAAAAATAATTTTGTTTTAAGCTTTAAGCTGCTTTCCTGGTCACTATCCCTTAAAGATGAATGGGCAGAGTTTATTGCTAAATTCTTGGTTCTTTTCTGCCAAATGCT
This sequence comes from Vombatus ursinus, assembly GCF_900497805.2. NCBI lineage: Eukaryota > Metazoa > Chordata > Mammalia > Diprotodontia > Vombatidae > Vombatus > Vombatus ursinus. The sequence goes on along the minus strand of NW_020954639.1, from coordinate 6,251,572 downwards.
AGTTATATAAAAGATCATCTTTAAGAATAGCTTGTGAATAAAGCCATGTATCTGAGCAGATAGAAAAGAGAAATTGGAGAAGTTATAGAGGTTAGAATATACTAGACAAGATAGAGAATGAATGAGGGGGGAGAGGATGAGGAGGGGCAAGGGGAAAGGAAAGTGGTTGGGAGGGAAAGAGAGAAGAGAGTCTTTGACCTCACACAAGGGAAATTTTTCCAAGTCCTTAGGAAGGTAAGCTGGAAATCAGGAACTTGGCATATCAGATTCTCTAAATATCTCCCCATTTGTTTCTGTTTGTTTCTTTCTGAGAGGATCTGGAATCATTGTTGGCCTCTCTTGAAGTCAGAAGAGAGACAAATCTTTCTGTTCCCCTGGTCTTCACTGAGGAATGAAGTGTTATTCTCCTCAGTAATCCAGAATTACATCTAAGCAGCAGCAGCATCAGGCAAAATACGCCGGGCCACCTGATTTACCCATTAAACCTCATATGAGTTTAATGCAAAATGAATTTGGCACACAGTTTGCAAATTCACAGACTTATCAATGAAATCTTGAATTTCCAGTGGAATACTGAACCTTTTGCAAGCATAGAGTCAGCATTTCTCCTTTCCCTTTAAATTGGCAGGATTCCACAGGGGTAGCTATTTCCTCACTATGTCATTTCAAGCTCCGATTATAGAACTGGAAGAGTGAAGCTCTCTTGTTCCACTCAATGCTCAGCTTTATCTCCAAACTCTCTTGCCATACCTGTGTCTGCTGCGTGGAAATGCTAACTCTCTTGTGTGGTATCCCAGAACACAAATTCTGTTTGGTTGGCCAACTCAAAAGTTCTTTGATTATCATGTTTTGTGCCCTTTCCCACAGGTTTCTTTCCTACCAAAGATTGAACAAAGAGAAGGAGAGAAGACAACAGTTACTTTCATTCCTATCAGTACTTATCTACAAAACCCATTTTTGAATTAATAAAATATTTGTCATAATTGGGTCTTCAGTCAGTCTGTCAACAGTTATTTAATAAGCATTTCCAAAGTGCTTACTACATCTCAGAAACAGTGTCAAGGGCTAGGGACACAAAGAAAAAGCAAAAAATAAATAGTCCTTCCCCTCAAGGAGCTTATATTTGATAGATCACTGTTTATTCTATTTTAGACTCAAGCCATGACAAATTTATAACTCAGACATGTGTAAATTAATTCCTTAGCATACATTTGATTCAGGAATTTCCAAAGAAGTTTTTGCATGACATTTAGTCCATTAATAAGTCTGTTTGTGACAAATTGTATTGGATAGAAGGCATAACCTGCAAAGTTTGGCTAAAACAAAGATTTGGTTGTCTTTTCAGAAAAAAAAAGTAAATCAACATCTTTAGAAAGACGCTTTCTCAATAAGCCGGTTTCCACTTTGGTGCTCTTCTGTAACTGTGCATTTCATTTAGAATTAGAGTGGGAAAATGACCAAATAGTTGTAGACAAACCAGCTGTAGACTGTTTCTAGTCAACTCCAATGAAAGAAACCTTGTTTTGTAAAGCAGAAATTGCACCACTGGTAGCTAGAATAGTTTTAATAAATCCTGGATAATCAGACCCAGTGAATAACGTGCTTATCTGAAATGAATCTATTTGTTACAAATTGGTTCTCCTTAAAAGGATTTTACATCCTCTTCTTGACTTCCCAAACTACAGTTTATGAGTAGAGGCTATGTCTCACCTATATACAGTGACAAATGGCAGACTTTTCCAGTCTTCTCTTTAAAAATTTCTTGAATAAACATAGCTCCAATAAAGACATTTTAATGACTTTTTTTGGGGTAGAAAATTTAGATCTAGCTAGGAAAGCAATTGCTTCTTTCTTGCTTATATGTGTGACTGCTTTATCACTGAATTGCACAAATAGCTTCCCATGCCCTTTGAACTATGGCATTTGTCCTAATTTAGTAGTACATAGGGCTCAAGTCCTCGAAATTTAGCAAAAGTCAGTTTTCTTTTCCTCTTCCATGCTCTAGGTGTGTCAGACTATAATTCCAATGAAAATGAAAAAAAAAATACAAAGAAGAAAAACAACCAGCTAGGTTGATGTGATAATGTACTTCATAATCTCTAGGTAAAAATGAACTCACACTTGTAACAGAAGAATTGAGAGGGCACCAAAGAAGACCATATAGGTAAATTAAGACTTTTGAGGCTTGTGGAGAAAAGATAAGGGTAACTTTAAAAAATTCTGAGTTAATGCTGGTCAAAAGGGTTAAAAAGAACATGATGAATTTTACAAATATAAAAAGGAGAAATGAGTACTAGACATAAATGCTACCACTGCCTAGCAATTTCAGAGAGCTTTTCATCTTCAAAGAATCTTACATGTTAACTAATTAATCCTTCCAACACCCTTGTGTTGGTAGAAGTGACAAACAGGAAGGGAAATCAGTTTAAAATGACTAAGCCACTGAGTACAAGGGTTGAGGAAGAAATATGAAGAAAGTGTATGGACAAATGAAGGAAGGTCCTACCTATAAATGACAGGTATATTCAAACATATTAACTGGCCTTATTTCTTGCCATTAAAAATAAGCATCAGGCTAAAGTAGCACACATAGTATTTTTTAATTCACTTTGGTTTCCCTAAACGACTAGGAAGGGCTATTGTTGCAGATTTATCCAATCAATACAGAAATTCATTATTTATTAAATTTTAACTTTTTAAAAAAATTATTTCAGAGTTCTCAAATAATCCCAAATGAAAAGTTGGCCATGATAGCTAGCATCAGTTAACTCCCTTTCTTGAGATGTGTGTGTGTGTATGTGTATGTGTGTGTGCATGCACACTTAGTGCACATTGAGATAAACAGTTTATATAAAAAGTCATACAGAAGAAACCAACATAGCACAGGGGGGAGGGGAGAGAGAGAGAGAGGGAGAGAGAGACAGAGAGACAGAGAGAGAGAAGTGTTGGGATCTTTGGGAAGTGTAACTATAGATTATTCTAATTAGATTGACAATCATCTAATTTAAAAGATGTTCAAAGTATTCTTTCTACTACAGAATAAATATTTTCTGAGTATAGAGGGAGAAGGGGAATCCTTAGGTTCTTCTCACAGACTCTTCTTATTAAGAATTTACAATTAACTGCAACATAGGACCAGAATCCTATTTGTCTCATTAAATGATTTGCTTAAAAAAATCTTCATAGTTGTGGAAGCAGCATAAGGAGTAGATGGATAGAAGCTGCTGCTTCATGCCTGATAGCCAATGCAGGTGAATCTACTCTTTCCTTATGAGTATATCTTTTAATGGGGCTATGTGCCATGGTAATTCTGGTAATAAGGTAAAGGGAATCATGCTCTCTTTTCTTTATGTAGCCCTAAAGATTTCATTCTCTGGATCCTCATAATTCTGTACCAGTTTTACTTTCAAGAGGATAGAAATGAGGTCTATGCATCCTCTGCATATTAATTGGTGGAAGTGAAAGTTTCTCTTGAAGCTGATAATACTGTTTTCAAGATAAAATCAAACATATAATATAAAATAGCTCTAAAATCTAGAAACCCAGAAATATGTTTAGAAATATTCTTCAATACAAATTAATTGACTACAATGGACAACATAGATGACTTTTATTTAAAAACTATATTCTATTTAGTTAAGGAACTAAGTAAGACTTTACATATCTCTCAGTACCATTCAGATATTTATTAGGTGCCCACTTGTGCAGATGAGTATGCTAGGTACTGGGAGTGATGTAAAGTTTAGATAATATAAAGTCCCTGACCTCATAGAGCTTACAGTCTAGAAGGGAAATAACGCAAACCTTATTCTCAATAATCTTAAAAGTATATTGGGGAAATGGTATGCATCCAAAAAACTATGAAAAAAGAGATAACAAAGTAAGTGTAAAAGACAGCTCTAGGAAGAAGGAAGTGAAAAAATTTCAGAAGGAGAATTCATATTTATAATGAAACAAAAAAGAGAGGACTAGTGGAGGTTTCATGGTAGAAATAGCATTTTATTGGACCTTATTTTAAACTTGATCTGTGGTTAGTATGGGTGGTGGTGGTAGAGCTATGTGTGAACAAAGAGATTATGATTGGGCTGTTAAAAGTAAAATGGCCAATATGGAAATAATCAAAAGAAAACAAATATAGCAGATTCTAAGGGAGGAAAAACAACTTAAAATTAGATTCTTAATTATTAATGGACTGAATTCAGTAATAAAAAGTAATAATTTGCAAACTGATTTGAAAACTAACTGATTTCTTTGCTTACAAAAACACATATAAAGCAAAGGAGCTCACATAAATTCAAATGAAACACTAGAATAAAACCTGTTATGCTTCTCTTAAATTCAGAAAAGCAGAATTTATATTTATGATTTCAGATATCCATAAGAAACCTAGATAAAAATAAAGGAGACAGAAAAGAAAACTATAGGTACATTTGATCATAGGGCTCATACATAATGAAACAACATCAATATTAGATACATATGGACTAAGTAGCTTATCAAATAAGTTCTTAGAAAATTAATCAGAGTAAAAAAACTGACATTAATTCTAGAGAGATTTTAAATTCTTCTTTCAGAGCTTGACAAATATGACAAAAAGAAAATATATTTAATATTTGAACAAAATATTTGACAAAATTTATTTGATGGAACCATGGAAATTTCCAAATGACTTTTTGTGATTATGAAGCATTCAAAGAAATATGGGTATAAAGAATGGCAAGACACAGCTTGAACAGATCAATGCCAATAATAACAATAATAGCTAACATTTATATAGAACTTAATATGTGTGGGGCACACATATATGTATACAAAAGAACATAATAGGAAATTATTAAAGCCATATAAAAGAAGAAACTCTAAATAACATCAAAATTCACATAACATTGGTAAAAACTTATAAAACATATACCCATCTTTTGCTGTTAACAAACGGCAAACAACTAATTTATGATGTTGTAAGCACTGTCAGTCAATCAATAAGCATTAATAAAGTATTTACTATGTGACAGGAACTGTGCTGTCAGTTACAATTACTTTTTATGTTGTTTTATTTTACTGTTTGGGGGTGCGGTGTTAGAGGGAACTATGTTTATAAAGGATTTAACTTGGCAAATGATGGGAGTTTCTGTGATTCAATTCAATTCAACAGGTATTTGTTAAGTTTTTATTATGCATAAGGCACTGTATTAGATTATGGGGATAGAAAGATTAAAAACAAATCTTTCTTTTAAGGAGAAAGAAAACCAAAAAATAGTTAAAGTGGTTCTTAGAACAAAATATATACCTGTGAACAGTTTTATGAACAGAGATAAAGAGCAGACTGATGAATTGAGCATGTAATTAAAACAAGAAAAGTAACAAAATAACAATCCTAAAGTAAGCACAAAAGAAACTTTTGAAAATTAAAGGCAAGATGAGAAGAATTGAAAATAAAAAAAAACTAGTTGAACTAATAAAAAAAACGCTACTTTGAAAAGAGTAACAATAAATCATTAGCTTATTTAATTTTTGAGAGAAAAATAATATTTTTAAATTGAGACAAAATACTTTTAATTTTTTTCCCATCTCACTAACTTTTTTTTTCTATAATGTACTTTACAATTATCTGGGCTTGCATCTAATATCCCTATTAGATCATCAGCCCAATGAGGGCCACTTCTTATCTAAACTGTATCTTCTCCCATTAAGGACCAAGCACAAGGCTTGGTCCTTAGGAAATATTTATTGGATATATGAGACGAGGCTATTATCATAAGTAAGGTCTTGAACTAGGGTCTTTACAATAAATGTAGAAAATAAGATATGAACTGAGAGATAGGGTAGATCTGAAATTCTCCAGGCTTGTAAAGTGATTGGACATTTGGAGTTATGAGAAAAGAACTGTCAAAGGTAACCCCAAATTCATTCCAACTTCATGGAGATAACAGCAGTGAGTCCTGCTATCTATATGCAATGACCATATACTCCCACTTCATTCCTTCTTTTCTTCTATTATGGGCTTTGAGTACATAATAAACCATTGTCTAACAGTAGCACTCATGGCCCCTTGACACTATCCAGCCCTATTTATATATAAAAGGAAAAAATATATCTATATAAAAGGAAAATAGAAATGACAGGGAGAAGGGAGGGTTTTGTTTGGAAAGATCAATTCAGTTTTGCACATATTGAGTTTAGGTATGATATCCAAGTGAAACTAACTCTCACTAGCAAATGCAGGACTTGATTTCTGATCAAGAATGAACAGATCAAGAATGATGACATACATAACATCTTTAGATTTAGTGATAAATAATTAATCAACAAAACAGTTTCAGGATAGAAATTAAAGATGGAAATTAAAGACAGGTTGATGAAAAAGTGGTTAGAACTGGAATGAAAGACGCAGATGTGAACTACTTGTTTTGGACACTTGGCAGTGGAGATAGGAGAAACTTGAGTACACAGCACAATCAAAGTAAGGAGGGAGGTAGGGAGGAAAAGAAGGAGGGAGGAAGGAAGGAAGAGAGAGATCATGGATAGATGTGGGAGTAGGAAATAGGAGTAGATTATGATTGAAGGAGAAAGAGAAGAGGGGAAGGAATGTGATCAAAGTTACATGGAAAAGGGTTAGTCATAAGAATGAGAGGACTTTCCTCTTTGGGAATAAAGGAAAAGAGGAGAGACTGGATATGGAGCTATTAAGGAGATTGTAGGAAAAGAGAAAGGAAGGTGAGGAAATCCATGTCAGATGTCTGTTATGAAACAACAACAATAACAACAATATTTATATAAGGATTTAATGTTTTCAAAGTGCTTTATAAATACTATCTCATTTGATCCTTACAACCTTAAGATGTGGGTTCTATTATTGTTCTTATTTTATAGATGAGAAAACTAAAGCAGCAGAGGTTAAGTAACTTGCCCAGGGTCACATAGTTAGAAAGTATCTGAGGCTGGATTTGAACTAGGGTTTTCCTGACTCTAGGTCCACCATTCTTTTTACTGAGTCATCTAGTTGCTATAAAATTAAGTGAATATTGATACTTTAAATTAATCTTGCCTCTGTGTGTCTCATTTTCAGCACATATTCAGATATCTTCTTCTATGATTTTCTCCCTTTTATCCTACACATTCACTTTAACAAGTAGTTTTATGACTATAGTTTCTTTCTACATTTTACAGTAACTTTATTTCTGGTTTTATAACCATAGTACCTGTCCATTATAGCCTTGTTATGCCAAGCTAAATTCCTTTCCCACTTTTCAGTAAGAAATCAAATCAGTTCCCTGGTCACTCTATGATAACACTAAGACTGTAATCCTGTTGCCACCCTGAGGTGATAATAACAGAGAATTATGTTATCTGCTCATGATAACAGTGGTCCCATTCCAACTTCATGGAGATAACAGGAGTGAGTCCTGCTATCTATATGCAATGACCATTTACTCCCACTTCATTCCTTCTTCTCTTCTATTATGGGATTTGAGTACATAACAAACCATTGCCTAACAGTAGCACTCATGGCCCCTTGACACTATCCAGCCCTATTTATATATAAAAGATAGACAGCTCTCAAAGTGGCATGTGATTGCCCATCCCACTCAAAATACTCCTTCTACAGTATGTTTGCCTTCTAAATGATTAAAATCAGAGAATCCAGGAGGGAGGCATTTTATGTTTAGCGTGAAAACTGTGCCTTAGCAGAGAGTTATTCTGCAGGAGAGTTATTATCAATGAACCAACAACAATGTATTAAGCCTCTACTATGTGCTAGCCATTGTGGACGCAAAGAAAAAAATAAATAGTTCTTGCTCTCAGTCAGCTTATATCCTATTGAGGCTGACAATACATACACATGGAAGCATATACATAAATGTATGGTATAGATATGGGTCTACATCTATCAACAGATACAAATATAGATCAATGTTATGTGTGGGTATATACACAAGATAATTGGAGAGAAAGGCACTAGCACTTGGGATGAATCAGGAAGGACTTCAAGCAAGAGGTAGTACTTGAACTAAGATAGAAAAGAAACCAGAGATTCAAGAGGCAGAGGGGAAGAGGGTGTGCATTTCAGGCATGGGGCCAGACTGGGAGTTAGAATGTAATGTGTGAGGGATAGCAATGAGGTCAATCTGGCTGAACCAAATGGAACATGAAGGGGAATAATGTATGATCTTGGAAAGGGAGCTTGGAGACAAGTCACAAAGGGTTAATGCCAGGTACAAGATTATGAACTTGGAAGTAACAAGGAACCAGTGGAGTGTATTAGCACTATGTCTTAATAATAACTCAAATTCTGAGAAAATAGAGTCTTAGTTTTCATCTTAGTCAAAAATACATATTCCCTATGTGTTGTTATTTAAATGACATATTATATGTATATATATCATATTTATACACACACACATACATACATACATACATACATCTCTGTGTGTATCTATTTCTCTCTGTCTGTCATTGGAAGGTGCAAATATAAAGGAAAACATAGTGACTCCAACTCTAACTTGTTCCAGTATGTCCTGTCTTCTGCCATTTTTGTCCCATTGTTTATATTGAAACCTCTCAGTGAGGTAAAGAGTTCTCAGAAGGATGGTAGGTATATCCTGAGAAAATAGAAAAGATCCAGTCATTCATTTTATGATTTTTTTAAAAAAATAAGTATATGAGGAATACAAAAGGAACAAGACATAACCGCTGGCCTAAAGTAGCTTACGACCTGGGACTATTTTGTTTTTTTGGGGGGAATTCTGGATCTATGAACTCACTGGTATAAGATATTCTTGGAAAGGACACTCTCACCCTCATTGTAATCTGCAAGTATTCTAGAGCTTGTTATCACAAAGCATTGTCCTGGGCACTGAAAGTTTAATTGACTTGTCAAGAGTCACATAGCAAGTAGCAGAACTTGAATCAAGTCTTCTCTAGGGGTTAGAGCCAAGACGGTAGAAAAAAGGCAGGGATTCACTTGAGTTTTCCCAAATCCAAACAACTTTATGTAATGCTTCAAAATAAATTTTGGAGTGGTGAAACCCACAAAAGAAGGGGGGTGAAACAGTTTTCAGCCCAAGACAGTTTAGAAGATAGGCAGGAAAGGTCTATTACACTGGGGTGAGAAGGGAGCACAGTCAAGGGCAGTTCAACCCAAGCTGTGCCAGGGTAGGTAGCTTCCCAACAAACCAGTGTATATCTATATCTATACCTATATATCAGACCAGAACTTTAGTGGACAATGCACTAGACCAGAACTAGGAGGAAGAGAGCAGGCCAGATTGAATTTGGAAAACCTTGTAGTGATTTAAATGATTTCAAGCTGTTTCCTGACACAAAACCTTATTTTTTTCAACTTCAGTATTTTTCCCAATAATGTTATATTTAGAGATGTTATATAAACCCTTTATATAGAGTAGTGGTGATGTGAATTGAGAAGCATTGTAGTATCAGAAGAATAAACTGTAGGTGACCCAAAGTACAAAGGGGAAAAATGTCACATGCCCTCTGGGGCAGGTCTATCTTTTCCCCAAGCCAGGAAAGGAGAGAGGAAGCACTTAGCTGAGCTCTCTGAGACTTGAAGTTTTTTTCTAGTCAAGACCTCAAGACTGGTGAGTTTGCTCAGCCTGAGGGGAAGTTTGTGAATGACAGAGAAGTTGCAAAGGAGAAAGAGACAGACCTGGGACTAGAGAGTTAACCCAGAGTCAAGAGGATGCTGGTGTTTGGGGCTGTGAACTTAGAGTAGAGTAAACCCTCCACAGACTCATAGTTGGCTAGCAGCATCAGCAAAACCTTGAAGTCCTAGAGAACTTTGGTAAGAGTGCTCTTTTTTCTCCCAGTTTGGGGCAAACACTGACCAATCCATAAGGCTGCTGTTCCTGATGCTTGTTACTGATGGAGATTAGAAGATTGAAGGATGTTCCCAACAGTGACTTGCTGGAAAGAAGGTATATAAAAGTTATTGTCTGAGAAATACATGATTGGTTGGGGCAGCTAGGTGGTGCAATGGATAGAGCACCAGCCCTGGATTCAGGAGAACCTGAGTTCAAATCCAGCCTCAGACACATAACACTTAATAGGTGTGTGACCCTGGGCAAGTCACTTAACCCCATTACCTAGCCGAAAAAAAAAAAAAAAAGAAATACATGATTGGGAAGGGGGGTAATCTGGGCATATAGCAATAGTGGCATTAAACAAACAGAAGGTCCAAGTGCTGAATGCAAAAAGACCAAAACAAAGGCTTTCAGAACTTCCTGAAATGCATAGGAGCTTGTTGAAAAGAATGATATAAGATAAGAAGGCATAGATGGATTATAATATGCACTCATAAAGGGATTATTTATATCCATAAATCATGAATCTGTTGAGGAAAATAGATTTGATTATATATTATACTATTATGTATACAGGTTTTTTTTATAGATTGTTGACAGAATCTGAATCTGTTCGTTCTTTAACGCAAATAAATGGTCAATGAGGATACTCATGTGCCCATGGTCACAAAGCCAGTATGAGCCAGATGTAAATCTTGAGCCCAGATCTCACTGGCTTTCAGATCAGTCCCCCCTCCCCCCATTAATTGTCTTCTCTCATCCCCCCTCCCCCAATGTTTCTGTGTCTCTACATATGCAGGTATACATACATACAAACATATATATATATATATATATACACACACACGTATATTTGTACAACTATAAATCATATGCACACAACATAGGCAACATGGTGCAGTAGAAGGTAAACCTTAGAACTCAGAAGAACTGGGTTTAAATTTTACTTCTGATACTAGTTGTGTGACCTTAGACAAGTCATTTAACCTTTAAGTAACCAAGGCACCTCTCCAAGAGTCTAGGTTACAAATAAGTTGCTGGTTTGTTCTGGTGGAAGGAGTTTCAACATCAATCAACAATTAATTTCTTAATTATTTCCTATTTACCAGTCACTGTCCTAAGTACAGATTATTAAACAATTCTTATTTGTGGAAACGTTAGTGAAATCTCAGTTTCAGAAAGGGAAAAATACTCACATGAATACACATAGATACATATTTTCCATCATTATCTTTGTGAATGCACCTGTCTGTAAATATTAGTCTTATAGTTATGTTTACAAAAGCTAACAGTATGCTTAGGTTTTTACTAGTTTTCTCATTCTGTTGATCTCCTTTTTTTCTCCTTTTGGGATTATTCCATCCCTTAATTTTGCTCCCATGGGGAGCTGTGAAATTCAAATAAATGTCTGAGCAGCAAAGGGAAATGGCTACCCAATAATTTCTAGCCTAAATGTATTCAGTCATGAACATTCTTCAGCTACTGCTATTCTCTTCCGTAACCTCCATTTATACCTGCTCTAAGCAAGTCCACAAATGCTCATCTTCTCTGCACACATGTGTTGGGGATAGGGACTAATGGAGAAGAGTTAAGAGTATTTTGATTCAATTTCTTGCCTTTATACTGATTGATAGAATTCATTTAAAAATAGTGCCTGAATTCTAATTCCATTCAACAATCTGTAATTTCTCTGGCATTATCTAGGACAACTGATTGGTTTCTTGGAGATCTTTGTAAGTCTCTATATCCAAATGAGAACACAAGATGTTTTCATGTCCACTTAGATAGAAGACTTCTTCAAAACACTGTAGGTAAGTTTATTTCTTAGACCATTTGGAGTCTGACAAATATAGTTGAACTTCCCCCTAATCCATTTTTTTTTTGTTTCCTGGCGACCACGTGGAACATAGTATCACAAAGGCCTAATCATAATTTAATTGTTCAACAATGCCCACATCTTCACTCTGGGTAGACCTATTCATTAAAAAAAAATACATAAATAAATGAATGAATGAAACAAAAAACAAATTCCTACCATTTTGGCTCAGATATTTATAGGGGAGATCAATTTTAATTTCCTTTACCTCTCAAGCACACAGGCTATAATTCCTCCAGAAAAGATTTATCACAGCTTTCTAATGCATTCTGGGGTAAAGGCTGGGTGCCCTGAGGGGCTCGATTCACCTCCACCAAGAGTTGACTAAACTGTCTTAATCTGCAGACCAATTTGCTCTACAGCCCCCTAAGGAAGGAACTTGTTGATTTTGGCAGTGTTTACCTTTCCTACAAACAAATCCAACATTTTCCAGACTGGCTGGCTCTTAAAAATCACTTGAGAGCTGGGAAAAAAAATCTGCCCCCGGGCTGCACCAGTATTTTTTTTTCTATGTTCTAGGAAAGGCTTTTGTGTTCCTCACAGCTGTTTGAGGATAATCTACGGAGTCAAGATTATTCAGTCAGGAGAATGGTCTGTAAAGTTCTTGAAGTATAGTCCTTTTCAGCAAAGAGAGGAAAAGAAGCTGTCAGACAAAATGGAATAGCTTTTGGCTGATGAAACGATATCCTGACTACCTGTATGGGGGAGGGGAAGGAGGAGGCTATTATGACCTTTCTCCAATGAACTGTTTTTGGGAAATTGTATTTTTAACTTAAGGGGAACAATAGCATTTTATAAATAATGAGCTTGCATTTTTAGCAACTTTTACTATGGAGGCATTCACCAATGCTTGAGAAAGCTAAGAATTGGATCATTGCTTCGTCCTAATATCCCTCGTTACTTAATTTCTTTCTTTTTCTTTTTCTTTCTTTCTTCCTTCCTTTCTTTCTTCCTTCCTTCCTTCCTTCCTTCCTTCCTTCCTTTCTTTCTTTCTTTCTTTCTTTCTTTCTTTCTTTCTTTCTTTCTTTCTTTCTTTCTTTCTTTCTTTCTTTCTTTCTTTCTTTCTTTCTTTCTTTCTTTCTTTCTCTATTTTTCTTTCTTTCCTTCTTTCTTTCTACCCTTCTTTCTTTCTACCCTTCTTTCCTCTTTCTTTCTCCCTTCCCTTCTCTCTCTCTATCCTTCCTCTCTCTTTTCCTTCCCTCTCCTCCCTTCCCTTCTCTTCCTCTCCCCTCCACCCCCCTCCATCCCTTCATTCCATTAAACATAAATTAATCATAGTAATCCCCCTCCCTCCCCCCATACATAATAAGGAAGCTCATTGGCTGCTAATATAACTTTAACTATTATTGGCCAAGGTATTCTAACTCATGTTTTCAAAAATAAAATGTAATGCACTTGTTTGTGAGAATTCTCTCACATCTGTTTTTTTAAAAAAATCATCCAGATGTTACAAAGTATTCTGTCATTGCTATGGCTGATACATTGGGGAGGCTGCAATAAATAACCACTTTGATTAGCAACATTTTCCTTATCCCCAAAACAAAGTAATTTAGTTATATTTCTCACTTGACACATTACATTTGGCTCCTCTAGTGAATTAAATCCCATGAACACTCCCCTCTAGATTATGTCTCAATGTTATTTTTTGGGGGTAGTGTATTAATAAGGTAATGACCTTTTGTTTATTTCTATTTCTTTTTTGAACTGAAGAGTTACTATGTTTTGTGCTCCTCACTTGCGAGGTTCCCTTTTCTTGGTGAGAATTTTCAATCTTTCTCATAATTCTCAAAACTTTTTACTCCCATTTCCTGTACCTCTCGGGGGTGGGGTGGGGTAGGGGAATTGATATCTCCAATTCGTCTTCTCTTTCTTTCAATTTTTTGCTCTCTTTTTCTTTGTATCTATCTTTTAGAACTCTCTGCCTCAGTTTCTCTCTGCCTCTATCTTTATCCTTGCCTCCTTGTCTATCGCTAACTCTTTGCTTCTTTCACTATCTGTTTCACTTTCTGTCTATCTCCGTTTCTGTCTGTCTGTCTCCATCTCTCTCTCTCTCTCTCTCTCTCTCTCTCTCTCTCTCTCTCTCTCTTTCTCTCTCTCTCTCTCTCCCCCTCTCCCTCTCCCTGTCCTCCCCTTCTTCTTTTCCAGGATTCTCTTCTGCCAGGCTCTTTCCTTTCTTCAGCCCCTCCTCTTTGCTTAGAACAGTGTTGTTAACAAAGTGATTTATTGTTCTGATTCTGATTCTACAGTTGTTCAGCTTTGCCATTGCAAGCCTAGCCCTGGCACCACTATGTCTGTCTTCTTATTACTGGGTGGTGGCGATGGGTTGGGGGAAGGAGAGGAAATGACTATGTGAGACTTCACTCCTAGAGGTATGCTGAAGGGAAGGAACCAAGTCTTTAATACTTTTAAAATAACATTTCAGAAGAAACCTGAATCTTGGCGAGACTCACCAGTTATTTGGCTAGAATGCATGAACTTGAACTGAGTTTTGATTCACCCTTTCCCCATCTCATGAGAACTGAGGTGAAATTCTTATCTGGGGTGAAAACCAAAGCTAAGTTATTGTTGGAACTTAATAGAAGTGATTGCCAGCCATGTTGAGGACTGAGGAGAAAGTTGGGGAAGAGAATTGTTAGCATTCCCCCATTCCTCGCTTGACCAGCATTGCTTACCTTATGCCTTCTACTTCTTAAACCCTTGTTCTTCACATAGCATTCATTGACAGTTTTTTTTAAAGTTTGTGAATGAAAAGTCATGCAAACTTGATACCTTTTCACATATACTTAGAATATACTTGATGTCTTCTGCGGGATTTAACTTTGGAGTTCACTAGTTGGTTTGATAATGTTGATTTCACAGAATCTTTCACAAAGTAAGGTATTTGAGACCTAACTCTGGCACTTACTAGCTGAGTATTCATTGGCATATGACCTCTTTAAACCACAATTTTTTCATCTGCAAAATGGGAATGATGGTGATGATGATGATACATTTCCTATCTCACAAAGTTGCTCTGACAAAAGCATTTTGTAAACCTTAAGAAATGATTTAAATGTGAGCTATTATTTTTTTCTTTTTCTAGACTCTAAACTTCATGAGGGCAAGGATTATCTCTCATGTAAACTTTATACTCTACCCAACCATGTTCTGGCCCTAATAGACAATTAATATTTTTGAATCAATGAATTTTGAATGAAGGTGTTAATGGGAAACTGCATGTTGTGCTGGTGCAATTCTCATGTGCAAAAGGCTGAGGACTCTGTTTAGGGAAAGGACTGATGATATGTAATGGAAGGGCCCTGCTTCCCAGTTTGGAGTTTGTGCGGATATTTTTTCTACTGGTTCATGTATGGTAACCACTTGTTAAAGAGAAAAACTGTTGATTGGCTGCTGAGCTGGAATCAAGATATATTCAACAGGTCCCAGTAGATCAAAGTGTGACTCCTATTTTTCCTCCTTCCTGCCTGTCTGCTGAGTGGGTAAGAGAGAGAGAGATGAAGTTTTCCACAACTTTGAGCTCCTTGACTGCCGTCACCACATACTATGATGATTAGGATTGTAAAGTGAGGTGTGGGAGTAGCAGAATCCCAATTTTGTGTAAACCTTAAGAAGTCTGCTCTTTAACTAACATGTCTACTGGCCACAGAAACTAGTCCTTGCCAATTAAGTCAGCAGGGATAATCTAGTAGTTTAGAAATGTTCTTTATATTAATGGATTTTAACAAGCTGCCAGACACAATTAAACCAAATCAGGAACCACATTAGATAATGTTGCAAACTTTTTATTGAAGTAAAAGGTCACTCTTTATTATTCCAGATCTTTCTAGTGAAAATTTCTTAGAGTCACAGGTGCCATATTAATAACTTGCATTTTTTTTGTTTGTTTTGCACCTCATTTTCTAGAAATGGGAGAAAATTTACTGAGGAACCATCTGATTTGCAAAGTTCCTCTGACCTAATTTAAAATTATAGTGAACCTATGTCAGAGAAGAATGAGATTGGCTAAAAAGCTATAGAGTTCTACAGAGTTTCTGTAGTAAAGATATAATAATAGCTGACAATCACATTAGCCCTCTAAGGATTGCAAAGTGCTTTTCTCCCTTGATTTTCAAAATAATTCTGAGAGATTGACATTGCTTGTATTTTCCCTATTTTCATGTTATGAAGTCCAAAGTTCTAAGAAATTGAATGACTTGCTTACAGCCACACAGACATGTCAGAGGTGAGATTTAAACCAAAGACTTCTTGACTCCATGTCCAGTACTCTATCACCCAACTCCATGTAATTTCTCTTTGTTAGGACCCATTTGTAGAGGTTAGCCTTTCACTTATCTCTGCTTGGAATGCTATGCCCTAATGCTGAGAACTATTGTTTCCTTTAAAACCACCTAAATTGTCAACACAATTTGCAAGAGGTTTGTTAGCAATGCAAATATAAAGTGACCTGTACACACTGGGAAAGGAAATAATCAAAGTTATAAAGCCCATTAAAAGGTATCCTGAGATTTCTAGGCTTTGATATTCCAGCTTTGATTAGTTAGGAAGAGAACAGCACAATAGATCAATAGGTATTTTACAAACTACCTACAATTTCTTTAGTATTCTGCTAGGTATTATGGGGAAGGGAAAATGTATAGAAATTGACATTTTAAAGGACCACTATTCTCCCAGTGAGGTTCTATGGCTGTAATGAATGGAATACTATTTTAGAGCAATCAAAACTTCCAGAGAACAAAAGGTGCCTTAAAAAACTGAGTCTAAGTTGACTATAGCATATTGCTTTGAACTGAGTTATTCTTCAGAAGCAGGATTTCAACCTTATCACAGAAGGTTTACAGAAACATCCTTCTTTCAGAAGTCAGCCCCTGCAAGTCAGGAAGATCTTGGTTTGAGTCTCACCTCTACATCATTTAACCTTTTAGTGCCCCAAGCAACCCTCTAAGCCTAGAAGTTATAGAGCTCATTCTGAACAAAGATCAATGTTAGAGAGCATGAACAGGGTATCAGAGAACAGGAGAAATGGGAAGAGGAGAATTTAAGAAGATGGGGGTATTATCAACTAGAACCTGCAACACAGGAAAAGGGTCTACATTTCTGATTATATTAAAGTCCTGGATATCTAACTTATTAGATTAATCAGATTCAGTAAATTGTTACCTTCCAACTTCCCTGCCAATTACATCTTGGCACCATATACCCATTTCTCAGCAAACATTCTATTGAATCATCCCAGACCCTCTACCTTATACCTTGAATAAGTGTAAATATAGAATCACAGGAAGATTATGGAGACCTACATCATCCAGAGTGGGAATGCTGAAAATTATTAGTGGGATACACTTTTGTAATTTTAGTGGAAATTCCAAGAAACCCAAAGACTCCTGGGTACTCTGAGAACTAGAATTGTCATTTGCCACCTGGTCTTTTTGAATGATGCTTTTAACTAACCTTAGTGAATAAGTTCAGCAGAGGGCAGATATAATAGGGCAACCACAGACATAGAAACTTTCTCTCATTCTCCCTAGAAACAATGAAGTCAAGCAAAAGTCTTCACCCTTCATTTTAAAATCCTGTACAAAAAAATAAATAAATAAAATCCTGTACCTCAGACTTTGAGTTTTACCTCTCCTAGGTGCTGATCTTAACTATCATTTCCTTTTCATTTTTCATTTTTAGTGATCTTCATCTAGAAGTGTTGCCATATTTAGATTTTGTCCTTTTTTTCTTCACTTACAGTGAAATGGAATGCATGCTAGCAGATACTGCTTTCCCTTTTTTTAAAATGGATTTCACTTGCTTATCCTCAAAACCTTGTTTATGTTTTTAAGCTGTGTTTAAGTTATTAAAGCTAGAGCCTCAGGAGGATGCTAGTACTGTCATTTACAGTTTTTCCTTTGTTATTTTTTTTCAGATTTGGCTTGGATTCTTAGAATCACAGAAATGAGAATTTTAGAGCAGGGAAAAAAAAACTTGTGAGGTCATCTAGGTTGACAGTCAAGCTTCTTGTTTCACAGACAAGGAAATAAAGACTCAGGCAGGCTTTGATTTGCCCAAGATCACATAGCTACCTATAGACAGAGTTATTCTTCAACTAGAATTTTATATTGTTTATAAAATAACTATACTTTCATTGATTCAGTTCAATAAAAGGGTATTTATTTAATGATGAAACTTATTTTCCAAATTTGCTAAGCTTCTCTGTGCCTTCTAGGAACTTAGAGAGTGGATAAACTTTGCTCTATATCATATGACCCATTAGATCATATCTTGTTAAGTTCGAAGTACAGGATTTCCATGTATGGCAGAGCTGACCTGAGAGAAACAGGCTAGGATGGTTATTAGAATCATTTGGCAAAAGAGTAAGGTAGATTCACAAGACTGAAGCAAAATCATTTTTTTTAAACTCATGAGTTCATCCATGGAAGTTCTTCATATCTAGCTTAACCAAGCCCCACCATGATGTTCTCGAGACATCTTCATGCCATGTTCCTAAGCTCTACCCTCAGCCTTCTGGCACTCTAGTTCCCACTCTGGGCTACTGTGCCACTGAATGGGGGTAGTTCTCCATATCTAGCCTGACCTAAACCCATTGCTATCTGGTCATGTTCAAATCATGCTGCAGTATAACGCCCCCCCCTTCCCTCTTCACATCTATCTCTGGAAATTGTATCAAATAAACACTATCATTATGAAAATAGACATGTCAATCACTTAACCTATGACTCTGCTCAACACATCATCCCTGTTACTTTCTAGACCAAAACATGCCTCTACAGTCAACATTCCTTAATATGTGTTGTCTTTGCCTATTAGAATGTAAGCTCCTTGAGTGCAGGTGCTGTCCTTTCTTTTGTATTTATATCTTCAGTGCTCAGAAATGTCTAGCATATAGTAGATGCTTAATAATGTTTTTTTATTCATCCATTCATTCATTCATTCATCCATCCATTCCTTCCTTCCTTCCTTCATTCATTCATTCATTCACCCAAGGGGACTTTTGGCATAGAAACTCCCTCCACCATTATAAAAGAGTTTATAGTCTAGTCTTAGAACTATACTTGGGCATTTATGAATTAAGGCACTTGAAATGGTTATACACCTAATATATGACAGAGGCAGGAATTGAAGCCTGTTTCCTTTATTTCATCTATCCATTAACTACTGACTCTTAAAGGTTAAGTGTCTTTCCCCATGGGTAAGCTATGAAACTCATTATTTTATAAATATGCTAAAATTCTCAGTGCCTTCTAGGAATTCAGAAAGTAGATAAACTTTCCTGTTTATCATACTACATATTAGACCATTTCTTGTTAGGTTGGAAGTACAGGCTTTCCATGTGTGACAGAGCTTATCTGCCCAGGATGATTATTAGAATCATTCAGTCAAAGGTTAAGGAAGTTTCAGATGTCCAAATCAAAATCAGACAATTTTTTAGAACTTGTAAGTTTGTCTGAGAGAGTTATCTATGAGATAGAGGTCCATATTTTGGTCCTAATACTCACCATGATTGGTGCAGAATCATTACTTAATATTAAGGGTTGGATGAAACAAATATTGGTTCAGGAGTACTCCAATGTCTAAAATAAGGACTAACTGAAATATAAATACTAAATATGGTTCTAAATTCTCAGTGCCAACCATGAACAGAAATATTTTTGTTTATGTTAGTAACCAAGATAGGCATAGGATTCTGTACTTAATGTGTCCAGGAGTATAGGGAGTCATTGGAAGTTCTTGAACAAGGAATGACATTATGAAAGAAATTTCTTAGGAAAGTGGTAGTTGTTAAAAGGGATTAGGAAGGGGAGGGATTAGAGGCCAGTAGATTAGCTAAAACTATTATAATAATCAAACTGTTAGATGATAAGTGTCTATTCATTAAAATATTTGAGAATAGTAAGCTGAATTTGGGAACACAAATCTTATGTCATACAAGAACATTGTAATATAGCCCTTCCCCAGGTGCTATTCTCTTTACTCCACTTAAAACCCTGTTACCATGGCCTTCTCAGCAGCATTGAAGGGCATGCGTTGTAGTGTTTCTTTCTAGTTTTCAAGTGTTCTGTGGTCATTCTGTAGCCAAACTTGTATAAAGCCATAACATATGTTAGTTGAACATTTTTTGGTCCCTTTGATATTTGGTAAAATTGATCTTTTTTTCCCCACAAGTAACTAAACAGGTTTATGATTTATGTTTAATGATTTTATTTGATTTTAGAATATATTTATTGGTCATGTAACTTCTTGCTAATGTAAGAGCTGAAAATAATATTAAGTTAACATTTATATAGTACTTACCGTGTGCCAAGCACTGTGTTATTAAAGGGATTTATAATTATTGTCTTATTTGTTTCTCACAATAACCCTAGGAGGTAGGTGCTATTATTATCCTCATTTTATAGATAAGGAAATTGAGGCAAACAGAGGTTAAGTGAGTTTTTTTAGGGTCACACAGCTAGTAAGTGTCTGAGTTCAGATTTAAACTCAATCTTCCTGACTTTAGGCCTCATACTCCATCTATCTACTGTTACCTAGCCATCCAGGTGATTCAAGTCAAAATAGCAACAGCCCATTGAAACTGATTTGGTTTAGTTTTCCTAGTGAACTTCCTTCCTTCCTTCCTTCCTTCCTTCCTTCCTTCCTTCCTTCCTTCCTTCCTTCCTTCCTTCCTTCCTTCCTTCCTTCCTTCCT
>NW_020954639.1:6199573-6231177 GCF_900497805.2 Vombatus ursinus | reverse complement strand
CCTTCCTTCCTTCCTTCCTTCCTTCCTTCCTTCCTTCCTTCCTTCCTGCCTTCCTTCCTGCCTTCCTTCCTTCCTTCCTATTACAAATTTGCCAATCAACAATTCATCTGTTAACTTACAGTCTTGGAGTGTTGCTTGGGGCAGGGAAGGGTACTGTCCATGGTCTCAAAGTTTGTATGAGTATGAATTGAATTCCACATTTTCATATTCAAAGGCCAGGTCATTTCAATTTAATAAATTTTATTCATGGTGATGATAAAGTATATTTAACACTTTTCATTAGATGTAAAATAATTTAAATAGAACCTGATTTTTAATTGCATAAAGTAAAAGTGAGGTTGGGTTTATTATATTATATTAGATCCACGTATTTTGAAGTTATTGGTGCATCACATTTATGCCTCTGCCTAGACTATAAACTCCCTGAGGGAAGGGATCTTCATTTTTTTACCTTTGTATCCACCTGATGGAAGAGTGGTTTCACAAATGTTTTAAGAATTTGAAGATATACAGATCATTATCAAAGAAGAGCATTTGACATTACCTTTGCTTCATATAACTCTGGGTGCATAGATTTCATGACCTTTAACAGGAGAGGCAAGGACAATAAATCATTAGTGGCTTTTTATATTACTGATTTTTTTTCTCAGCCCTATATCCACATCAATATTTCTCCTGATTTAGAGAAGGCAAGAGATTAATAATTAGTTTTTTTTCTTGACCATGAGGCCTCATTATTACCATCTCTCACTTTCATTTTACGTGTTAGTTTTACTGCAAATCCATGATATGGACCCTCCAAACTACTGGAACAATTTGAAGAATTTGAACTTTATTTGAGGTTTGAGTTTCTGATTAAATAAGTGTACTAGTGAGTTGAAAAAGCCTGGATGGCTAAAGAATGGGCTTCTGTTTCTTAATTCTACCAATATCTTGCTTTTCTTTCTTAGTACTCCACGTTTTTGTTTAATAGTCCTTACAAAATATTCCCATGAGGACAGTAAACATTCTTATCAACCACATTTTTACAGATTAAAAAAAACCCCAAGTTTTAAGAGGCTTAGCCAAGCTTATAGTCAATTCCTGGCCATTTTAGTCTCAGGAGCCAGAGATTTATGTAGTAATTGTTGTATGTGACACTCCCAGGATGTAGGTCAATATTTTGCTTACAAACAGTGGACACATAAATACATTGTTCAGTGTTCACTTTCTGTAGTTGATCAGGAAAAAAAAAACACATACATTGAGTTGACATTATTTCATGAAACAAATTGCAATAAGTAAAAAAAAAAGATGCTTTTCTATTAATAACAGCGATCATAATATCAAAGTGACTGTTTAAGGGAAAAAATAACTCTATACATCTTCATTAATCACCAAATGGAGTGATTTATGAGCTTTGGAAATCCCCAGTAGTATTCCTGTGTTAAGGAGAGACAGATAATATCTATAAATGCAGAACTGTTCTGACAATCACTTTTGGTGGAACCCATGGCATTGTTATATAGTATTACTCTAAAATCAGAATAATAAAGCAATTTATCAATGAACAAATCTTTATTAAATACACACTATGTGCCAGGCACTATTCTATATACTTGGGAAAAATGAAACAATTCTTGATCTCAAGTAGTCTTTTGGAGGAAGACAATATGCATACATCTAGACATATACTCAGGAAACATAAAACAAATATATCAAAATTTTGTGGAAGGCAGTAGCAAATAAGAAGATCAGAAAATGTATGATTCAGAAGGTGGAATTTGATCTCAGTTACAAGGATTGCCTGATAGTATCATTCCCCAATTTTATCATCATATAAATCATGAGTTTATATATATTTGTGTGTGTGTGTGTATGTGATAGACCTTTTGGCAGTCTAGTAAAACCTATTGATCTCTCATCAGAGTAATGTTTTAAATAATTGGGGGAGCTACTGTATATAAAGATGTATGTGTTTTCCCATCCAAGATGATGGAGCCCTGAATACTTTTTTATAAACTGTTTGGGCAATTCATTGACCCCAAGTTAAGAACTCGTCATATAGATGGAATGTGACTAATCACTTTGGCCAAACATTTCAAGTAGAGTAGTTCTATGATTTTTCTGCCTCAGTGCAACTGAAGCAGAAACCAATGCATTTTATATGATCTAACTAAAGCATCTTGGATAAAATTGTGTTTGTATGCTCTAAAGCAAATAATTTTATAGACAAATAATGTGTTCTTTAAAAAATTGTTTACAAAATTCCCTTGCTTTTCTTTTTTAGTACTCCATGTTTTTTATAGTCATTTCAAAATATTCCAATTCCAATTGGTTCAGCACCAAAACATTTGATAGCTACAGCAGGTTATTAGACTTTAATGTTACTAACATCAGCATAGTGTATAGCTACAGTATAGGTTATCAGTATTTGATAATTTAATTCAGTTCAATAAGCATTCATTAAACATCTACTATGTTCTAGACACTGTTCTAGGCAACAGAGATAAAAAGACAAAAGTCAGTCTTAATAAATTATTGAAAAATTGCATAACATGAACTCATTCAAAAGTCATACATAATATGCAGGAGAAGCAATTAGTTTATGAATTAGAAAATTGAATAGAACTGTTCCAACTAAGGTAATTAACTACTATGATTTAGAACTTCTTGGTTATCCATTCACTCCCTTGTGTAGTAAGAAATAATTCACATTTATTGAATACTTTAAGATTAAGAAAGAACTTTTAAAAATCTATCTATCTATCTATCTATCTATCTATCTATCTATCTATCTATCTATCTATCTATCTTTCTATCATCTATCCATTCATCTATTTTACAGTGGACCCATTAGGTAGGCAATACAGGTATAAATGCAGCATGGTGAGAGAGCTGGACCTGGCATAAGGAAGAGTTGAATTCAATCCAGTCTTAGACATTGATTAGCTGTGTGATCCTGGGCAAGTCATTTAAGCACTCTGCCTCAGTTTCCTTATCTGTAACATGTGAATAATAATAGCAGCTATCACATGTAGTTATTGTGAGGATAAAATGAGATTCTGTTTTGTAAAATGCTTTGCAAACCTTAAAGCACTATATAAATACTATTAATGTTATTATTACCTATGTTTACAGATAGGGAAATTGAGTCTGTGAAAAATTAAGTGACATTGTAACACAGCTAAAATTTTTCTGATGCAGGATTTGAACCCAGATTTTCTGACTTTAAATCCTACCTTCTCTCTACTACTATGTCACCTCTCATATGAAATTTCGACCCTATTCTAATGTTAATTGTACTTTAGTCAAAAGGATATGAAGTTCAGAGATAGATAAAATTATACTATGGATGGTTCTAGTATGGACAGAATAAGGAAATATCAAATTCAAAGAAGTATGGAAGAATAAATCTACATTCCTCTTATTACTGGTTCTGGAACTTAAGTGGCACTCTGGTAGTAGCTTATCTTAAAAAGTTTGGTGCTCAAATGATATAAGATATTTTATTAACATTGGTCCATCAAGCATAATATCATTGTCTCTGCATATAGAATCTATAGTTTGTTAATCTCTTGGGAAAAGAGCTGAAAGAACTGATTGCATGGGTTATCTCTGGAAATGGAAATCTTGTGAATGAATAAAGCAGAATACATGCTTGGTTATTCTTTATCTTATAGCTTTGCCCCATACATGTAAGTCTTACTATTCCATTTTTTTGCCATTTGGTAGGTTGGCTCCCCTTCTAGGTTTTCTTGGCCCCATTTTTCTTTATATCTCTAATATCAAGCTTGTTCTTTCATAGTTGCAATGTGTCAACTAATTATCTAGGAGTCGAGGAAAAATAGACATGAAAAAAGATTTCAAACAGCATTTGTGTTGCTAATTCTAAGTACAATGCTCAAGGATCTATCTTATATGTCATGGAAAGAACCATTTCTTTATTCTCTATGGGAACAGAGTGACTTAGAAATTGATTTATAACCCTGGCATGCATTTTATAGCCATAAAATATGTTAAATCAGGCTCACTTTTGCTAAAACATGTTCTCTGTTCCAGCCAGCCAGACCTCTATTCTATTTCCTTATTATGCCACTCCATCATCCAGTTTTGTGCCTTTGTATCAGCTAGCTCTCATTCCTGGAATGCTCTCCCTTCTCACTTCTCCCTCTTAGAATCCATAATTTCTTTCAAGGCTTCACTCAGTTGGCACCTCCCACATGACATCTTTCCTGAATTAATTTCTAGTGGTCTCTCCAATCTTATTTTGTATTTATTTGCTACTATTGTTCCCCACCCTCCCTCTAAAAGGTAGAACATAAGCTCCTTCATGGTAGGGACTGTTTCATTTTCATCTTTGCCTAGCATAGTAACTTGCAAATTTTCTGCCTCATTTTTTACCTGCCCTTAATCACTGAATGGGTGTTGCTTCAGTCAAACTGAGACCTATTAAAGATCTCAGCTTAAAAAGGCCAAGGTTTCCCACTGCATCCTGGGCCATATCCAGTCATCCTGATCTATGTATTGCCATTGAACCCAGATGGCTCCAGAGAAGAAAGTGAAGCTAGTGGCTTTGTATAGCCCTTCCTTACTTAAATCCAATTCACTAGCATGTCGTGGCATCACCTCCCCGATCTCATGGTTCTCTTCAACAATGAAGGACAACTTACAAGCAACAATCTTGCAAATAATAGGTCCTTAATAACTGTTTGCTGAATTCAACGGAATAAAATGAAATACAGTAGTTATTTTGTCATGTGAAAAATTAAATGCTAGGTGTATACTTAACTCTTGGAATATTGTAGCATTGGTTTTGGATTTGAGCAGATTATTCAAACTGTTTATGAAAGAGTGCTATCATTCATTTGCTAATTTTTTGTGAGGCCCATCCCCTTGAAGTGTTTCTTCTAATACTGATATTTCCCAAATTGCTTCCATTTCCAGCTCAATGAAATGTATTCACAGGAACATTTATAATGAAGTAGCATTGTTCGCATGCAAGAACCCAGTGTTGCTCCTCCTGAAATGCCTCAGCAAGAACTGCTGACAGCTTGAGTGGACAAAGGAAGAATCCAATGGGGGAAAAATAACTGTTGCATTTGAAAGTGGCATATCTCCTACTGGAAGTGTCATATAA
This sequence comes from Vombatus ursinus, assembly GCF_900497805.2. Taxonomy (NCBI): domain Eukaryota; kingdom Metazoa; phylum Chordata; class Mammalia; order Diprotodontia; family Vombatidae; genus Vombatus; species Vombatus ursinus. The sequence goes on along the minus strand of NW_020954639.1, from coordinate 6,226,058 downwards.
GACACATGATGCTGTATCCAAGTTCAATTTTTGCTCTATCATGTCTTACACCTGACATGAAATGATAGCTTTAATCCTTCTGCTTCTTTGCTTCTATCCCCACATGTCAAAATAAAAGCCAGCAGGGGAGGGTAGGAAACTTCACCAACTGCAAACATTCTACTAATATCCATTTTCCCTTTAAGACTGACCAGCACATGACTCTGACAGAAAAGTAATGAGACTTAATGGATGTCAAAAAGCTGGTTAACAGGCAAATAGAAAGTTGCAGTCTATTGGACAATTCTCTTTAATGAGCCATTAACTGTCACAAGAAAAAAAAATTAGCCTCAAAGAGGATCTATGAGCAGGAGATTGATACAGTGGAAAGAGTTAGAGAAGTCTCTAACCAGAGGTTCAATGACCACTTGTCAGAGACACAGTCGAGGGGGGTCATGCTATAGGCACAGCTTGCCTAGGATGCCCTTTTATATGGCAGAATTCTTATAAAGAGGCAGAGGGAGAAAGAGAAAGGAGATGAGGAACCTTGTCTTGATTCTGACTTCATCTAGTCACATGATCTTGGGGGAAATCATTTCATTTCTCTGTGTCCTAGGTTCTTCTTCCAATAACTGATTGGAGTGGTTAGATAAAATAACCTTGAAGTTTCTTTCCAGCTCTAAAATCTGACATCTCTGTGAAGTTTCCACTTTGTAAAGCAGTTTTCCTTGCTTCCCTTGACCTCCAGAGAGAAAATAAACAGCTCAGATATGCAACTAGAACAATTTGTAATACAAAAGCCACCTAGTTCAATCCTCTTACTTTCAACAGATGAGAAAACGGGTCAAGGTAGTTAAATGACTTGCCCAAGCTGTAAGCTCTAGAGGTAGGATTTGAATCTATACCTATCCCCTGACTCTTTCTCAGTCCTCCTTCATCTCTGTGCCTTTCCTCTGAGACTATCTCCAACTTAACTTATATATATCTTGAGTGTGAGTAGCTGTTTGCATGTTGCCTCCTCCTATTAGACCATGAGCTTGAGAGCAGATTGTTTTTGTTTGTTTGTTTTTGCCTTTCTTTGTATCTCCAGTGCTTAGCACAATTCTTGGCACATAGTAGGCACTTAATAAAAGGCTAGTTGACTGGAATGAATGACGAAAGTGTTTTTTATTGATTGTAGCACAGTTAGACTCTGGAAAAAAAAAAAGCCTGATCATTCTCTTTGAAACTGTTAGAAATGAGTAGCCAGCTCTTTTGGGGTTTGTGAGGGGGAAATCCCCGCCTAAAGGCAGAGATGAACTGGTTGAGGGTTTTCTTGCAGTTACATGATATTATGAACCATAGAAGTTAACTCTAACATCACTGTTGTAAATTCATGTTCCTGGTCAGATACTTACCCGATGACTGATGATAACCAGTGTGGTGAGGTTAGTCTGTTATATTTTCACTGATGATGAGAAGGATGAACAAATACCTGTACACATTTCTCTTTCCTAGAGAGACTAGGTATACAAATTATGAGAAAGTGTCTGGGCCAAAAAGAGGGATGGAAATGATGATAGTAAGGATATTTTAATGTTGGCTCTTTCAATGCATTACTCTTGTGCCAAGAGTGCCATTGATGTAATGTGTCATTTTCACCAATAGTGACATTAATATAATGTGTAGAAACTATTACAGAAAAAAGGATAAAACCTCTCCAAGAAAGACTTGATAACCAGATTGGGTCCCTAGAAGTTCTTGGGTAGCTTCTGGCTTACTTCCTTTACTGTGTATTACTCATATTCATGTAAGGAAATATTACATTTGCTTGGGGGCCTGATAAAGCGTCGTAGTTCTCAGTACTGTGTTAAGAGCAACATTTATTTTGCTCTAAAATAAAGCATAAAAATAGAATTTGAGTAATACAGTCCAATATTTGAACTTATTTAGCATTATCTCCTTTCAGTAATGTTATATTCTCAATTAAAATAATCTTGCTATTTGAGAAAATTAAATGCAACTATGCTGTTCTGAATATCTTTTTCATTTTAATTTCTTTTGAACATAAAAAATTAAACTATGACTTTACAACTCTTTGTCTAAGTGTAATTACCAGAAGCATGAAATAATAGAAGAGCAAATTAAAATACAAATGTTGAAGAACATTTCCTTTAGCTTGCTAGGCCAGTGCTGATTGTTGCCAAAGTTGTATCCCATTCAATATTGAAAAACGGTCTTTAGCAATACACATTTAGACTACTGTATCTCATGAGCACTTGAGAAGAAAGAGAGACACTGATAACATTAGCTGCCAATAAATGGAAATATAATTTCTCTAAAATGATGGTGCTACCAATTTTTTTTCAAATGGGAAAACGCTTTGTATTTATAAAACATCATAGCAGCTCCAGGTTCTGATAATAAGCAGCATATCCAACAGTATATAATATTTTGTCTGATGCCCCTTGTAATGATAAGGTTGTTTATAAAGTCAATCATACTTTGGCATGGATCTTAAATGATAGTTAATAAATTATTAATAAAATGCTAAAAAAAGAAGCATGCATTAGATTACTGGCATTGCTGCTCTGTCCCATATAATCTGGGAAGGTTTGCTTTTCTAATCATCTAAATGAACAGTAGTAAATTAAGAGAATAAAGCTGCTTTCTTGGTTGCATTATTATATAGTTAAAGGCCCATAAAGTTGATGGGACACAAGTTTTACTGCAATTTTCATTGGTAGAATAACTGATTTGGAGATGATTTTTCATGAATTACATAGACATTTTTTGTTGTTATGATTTCCGATGCAATTTGTCTGAGAAAAAAATATTTTAGATAATAGATATGTGCATATATGTGTATCTAGTCATACATACACACATAAATCACAATACATACACATAGATGTATAGGTACCATATGTATATGTAATACATACATGTGGAGATATAGAGGGCCTCCCAAAAGTCCTGATAATACTTTTAAGCTATGAAGTGGTTGGTAAATATTTCATTAAGCTGTTAAAGCTTAATCGTGTACTAAGACTTTTGGGACACCTGTATATACTTTGCAGATTATATGTACTCTCTCCTTCCCCCACCCTCACTCTACTTCCTGTCAATGGAGCCAAGGTAAGTTCCAGTCAAGGTTTGTTGCCTAGAGCCCTCCATGAAGCACCATGAAACCTCCAGAATATCTAGAAGTGGGCATGGTAGTCTCAAGAAGTAATTTTCTGTGGTAACTGTTCTAGAATGAGGAATCCAGAATAAAGCAAAAGCTTTCTAGGTTAAAGGGTCAGCTATCTCTGGGTAACAATCAAGCAAGGACCAGGGAGACAACTATGGTAGATGTGTCCAAGATCTGGAAATAAAGGTGGCAAGGTCAGAATACAAGTCAGTTAGTTAGTCAGTCAATAAGCATTTATTAAGTGCCTGTATAATAGAAACTACTAAGTATGCAGTATAGTGAGTAGAATCGAAATGGCAAACCAGGCATATCCTGTATCTGTTGCCTAATTTCCCATTACCCTCTTTCTCCATTAATTTATTCAAATACAAAATTATTTCTACACAAAAGATTTTTTTTAAAGGAGGCAATTGCTACTCCTGATACTAACTGGCACATTCGAAAGCAGACATCACTTTCTCTGATGCACCCCATGCCAGCCAAACTGACCTACTGCTCTGCCTTACACTCAGGAGTCCATCCCCAATGTACTTACCTTTGTTTGCCAGTAATAAACCTTTTAGAATCCCTAGCTCCCTTCAAGCTCCAAAGCATGCGCCACCTTTCTTAATCCTCCTAGTTCTTAATGTTCTTTTCCTCCTGAATTACATTGTATTTCCTTATCTCAAAATATACTGCATCCCTCTGAGTAGTATCCAAGTTCTCTGAGGTTCATTGAGACTCCATGACACTACCTTGGGCTTCCATAGATAGAATGTATCAGAAGTGGAATTTAAACCCATAACTCTTAAGATTCCAAGTACAGTTGTTTTTCCACTCTGGCCATGTAGACACTGTTTCAGCAGATCACCCCTTTTAAAATGCTATTTAACTGTTTTTGTTTCTTTGTTAAGAGGGAGGGTCCTGTGGGAGAGGAGGGTGGTTATAATGCCCAAATCACTGGTTTAGAGCTGGACAGGACCTTAGAAATCATTTAGCTTTGTTATATCAATGATGAAATGAGAGTTAGAGAGTTAAGTTAAGGAACATGACCAAGGTTATATATGTTCCAGACTATAAGCAGTGGAGGAAGGATTTTAAATGAGGCTGTCTGACCACGTGCCATGATGTCTTTCCCTCGGTGTTAAGACCACTGGACACGACTCCTTCTGATAAGATGTACCATCATCATCCTTCATAGTTCACCACCTCTTTATAGAGGAGGGAAGTGTATTTTCATCATTAGCCCTCTGTTGTTAATGCCATTGAATCTGAATACATTTTAGTAGTGCTTTCAAAAATATTCTTTCTAAGGTTAAAAAAATAATTTATTGTTCCCAGAATAGTGTAGCTATGTCTGGAGAGAAGTAAAATGAGTAATAAAGTGCACCATTGCTATTGGTTTAGTTATTTTTGCTATTATAAACATTTAATAAGAACTTACAGTGTGAGAAAAAAATGGCATGTTCTGCACGTACCTTTGTCTCTCCCAGGGCACCCATGTCTTTCTGAAGTGTGCCACGAGAGTTTAGGGACAGCAGAAGTGTGGACTAAGACATCCACAGTAACCCCAAATAGGATTTGATTTAGAAAATGGGGCTTGTTGTGACAGGGCTGCTGATGTGGACAAATAACCCCAGATCAAGCTTTTATGGTAAATCTGTGCTAGTGCCGCCCTCAGGATAGGATTTGATCCTTTGGTGAGAGTTCCTGTGTCCCCAGTTGCCATGTGCCTGTGTCCCAGATGAGGAGAAGCAATGCTGTAAAATTTGATGTTATGCCGTATACAGTTTCACCAACGTGACCAAATGAACTCATTAGACCACAGTACCCAATTTAGCTGACTGTGCCTGCTTTCCAGAAAGCAGCATGTGCACTTGGGAGCTTAAGAACACACATTTATTTTTCAGCAGGTCTGCAGACACATTTTAATTAAGTCCTTGCTCCACCTTCTAACCCCTTCTAATCCCAGACCCACAGCTGATCTGGGTTGGTTTGCAGTCACTGGCTCAGAGGTAAATTCAGTCCAGGTTGAATCCAAAAGCATGTTATTACAGTTGAAAGGCAAGTGTGCTTAGGCACTCCATTAATCCACTTCACAATGAGTCCAAGAAAAGAGCCATGTGCTGTCCAGAAACAAACTAATAGACATATAGTTCAGCCCACAGTAAACTTCTTGGTGACAAGGGCCAGTCAATAAGCTAGTTATTCTTCTGTTTGTAGGTAACTGCTTGCTGCTTAGTGATGGGGGTGGTGGTGCTTATAGAGCACCTTATACACTTAATCTTATACTATTACCCTTAATTTCATTAGTCTATCATAATGACCTTGAAGGGTTCTTGAGAAATTGAAGTCTAGATGTAGGCATGTATTATTTTCTTATGTATTTCATGGAGATGAGCATCTGGTTAAAAGAATATAAAATGAGATACACTTGAAATCTCTTTTTATGAAGGTGGACCCTCCTAGCATTGTAATTGCCTCTTATTACCCCAAGTGCCCCTTAAGACATTCCAGTTTTTTTTTTTCCAAGTGGGATTAGAGTATCATCATTCACCAGTATTTTTATGACTAGCATGCTTCCCATGTCTTATCTATTTGAACTCTTCAGGATATAAGGAAAGCCTATCCAGGAAGAAAATGATGCCAGTTATACTCTGATTTTTTTCTCCTAATTGAGGAAGGAATAGAGGAAGGCAGGAGCTAAAGAAATCCCTTTACTATTATGGTCTCATTTTGTTATTTTTAAGTGGTTGCAGTTGTTGCCCCAAGTCTTTTTGTGAAAGGTCTTACCAAGGTCAGGACCATGGAGATGGCGCAGGGAAGCTACCTTCAGGAAAAGTGATGTTGAGAGGTGCAGTTGGCTAATAAAATTGACAAGATTGGAGAGGGTTACAGTAGGAAAACATGAAGGGGGCAGAAATCAGTCTGCGAGGGTAAGCCATGGCCTCCTGAATCACTGTCTAAATATGTGAAAATGAAGAAGAGAAAATTAATTAGCAGCAAATCTATCAGGAGATTGATTTGGTGCCTGGAGTAATTAGCCTTTACTCTAAACCCAGCTGTCCCTGCTTAACACTGGCTATGCCATTCTGCCCAGTTAATGAATTCTCCTGACCTCATACCGGATCTCTGTCTCAATCTCTAGCTTCCCAAGCCTGTAGGGTTTTCTTGTTCTGCAGGACTCCTGATGTAGCCCGGAGGAGGTCATGCTCTTCCCTCAGTTACTAATAAGGGGAAACTTTCCTAGCAATGCAGAGAAGACCAAATCAGAAATCTGGGGGCACAGGTGGTGCTGAATAGAGGCTAGTTGTGAAATCCAATATTAAGTATTCCCAATTACATGACTTTTGGGACAGTGTGACCTTTGGGGGCTCTATTGCTTTTAGGGTGCTGACTGCCTTGATAAAATGAAGTGAATTGAAATTGATTTTTGTTTAAGAATTTCATCACATTTGACCATAAATAGGGCTGTGCATAGGTTATTTATTTAATAATAATATTTAATATTTAATAACATTTAAAAATAATTTAACCTAATTTAGTTTTTGTTACATGTTAAGTTCCATTTTAATTTGGGTATTACTTTTAAAAAGGAATTCACTTTTAGAATGGTAGCCCAACCCAAGATGGGAAGATCTATTGAAAGTGTATATGTATGTAATTATACATATGTATATGTATTTGTATATATATTTGATATGATTTAATATTTATTTATATATTAAATTTCTGTCTACCTATTACTTGTATAGCATGTGCTAAGCATCCTATGTGATGGTTTACATTTCTTATGTTCTCTGAGAGAGATGCTTTTGGGATGGTGTCTACTAGAAAAAAAAAATCTACCACCCAAAAAAATGCTAAATGCAGTATTATGATTTGGGGCAGTAGCAATTAGTGTGTTTTCTAGTGATGTGGCAGAGTTTTATCACAAGGTAGGTTAAATCTTAGATAAAAGGTAAGGCATTTGTCTATTTAATTTGTTCACAAAACTATTGACTACCAAGGGCAACAATGTGCAAGGGATGTAGATAACTGAAACCTGCAGCTAATTAAACACAAGCATGCAAAGAACTTCTCTTGAGCTAGATAGTTTTAATGTCTTCCTTCCTCAGAAACATTTAATGAGAATTATTAGTTTGAATTTCATTTCTTTGTGTTTTTTCCTTCACACACTTGGTGGAGGTGTTAATGATCAGTGAAACTGTCAAAAGGCAGACAGCAGGAGGGAGAAAAGGGAAACACCAAGCCTGGATAATCCGCAGATCGAATGGCTGGTCGTCTGGCTACCCTTGAGAACTTAGTTGTAGGAGATGGTGTCCTGCCACTTGATATTCAATGCCAGACAGGTGGCATTCACGTAACTGGTTGAGAAGCCAGATCTGACATCTGTGGTAGGCCCAGATCTCACAGCTATATAGGAGATAAAGGAGAACTTCTATTTGGTCTGGAACACTGAATGAAAAATAGAAAAATATGATTTGCAGTTTGTTGTTGGAGTTCAAGCATTGCTACAGACCTACCAAACTTGTAGGTGAGACTTTGAGTGATTGACACAATCAGGTATTTTAATAGCTGTCTATGTTTTTACTGGAATTGGAAAAAGAGTATGATTTATTGAAGGCTTTTTTTTTATTTCCCAGAAGGCAGGTATAAAAATGTTCATGACTTTTTAATGCTGTAAATAAGGATTGGTAATGTTTTGAAGGAAATGGTTTAAGTTTATTCATTTCTCATATAAAATTTAAGTTTGTGTCATTTATGAATTAAAGTCCAACCAGCACAATGGTGAAACAAATTGTGATTTTTACAAGGCACTAAAACATTAGCCCAATCAAGTGTTTTTTTTCCAAAACGATATATAATTATTGATTCCCTCCACCCACCCTACTTGCTCTTGTTCTAAAATCTCAAGGAAATCTTGCTGATAGCATAAAGCCTTTGTTGATAGAAATGATTTCGATGACACTCTTTTTTCCTAGTTACATATAATTGCCAAATAAACACAAAATGAAATCTAAACTTAGTATATCAGAAATGATTTCTCCTATTTTCAGCTGGAGAATTCCCTGCTGGATTCAAATATCTTTGCAAATTCAGTGGATAAACATGTCCTTCTGAATTGTAAACAGACTAGTATATTATTGCTTATTTAAAGAAAATACTTTTAAATGAGTATACATTCAAGCAGGCTGGCAGATTTTGTGGAGGAGAGGATTCTATGCTTTCCTCAACTCTCTCTGGCATCTCAAAATTTTCAGAATCATGGATTTCTCCACTTCTGACTTCTTCCCACAGTCTGTCAAGTTTTGCCATATGGCAAAGCAAATAAAGAACATTAAGAGACATTTCATTTTGGCTCTTTGGGAAAGAACATTCTGGTTTTTGTTTCCATTTCTCTAAGTATTTTAATCATGAATGACACGTTGCCCACCTCACCCCTTTTAAAGACCGTTCTTGGTAACATTCTAGGAAAGAAAATCAGAACCAGATATTCTCAATTCCTCCCATGACTGGAAATATCTCTCATTTCTGCAATGTGTTTATGTTACACTGGTCAAGGGGCTTGAGTGACTTCTTCACTTAGGTGACTTCCATAGCTGAGGCAACACCTGGTGACTTCTCCCTAGCTTCTTAAAAAGATAGCTAGGAAAGGTGAAATCATATTCAGCCCCTGACAGGAATAGGAAGTCCAGCAAGTCAAAACATCGCTTCCATGGATTGGTTGAACTTAGTCTGCTGTCAGAAATGCATGTTTTTACCTGTATCATCCTCACCGAAAATATGCAGTCTAATTCATTGGACTGTGGTCTTGGGATAATATCAGTGCAATAGAATTTGCCAAAAGCAGAGCCAGACAAAGAGATCAAAAGGACAACTACTGGAGTATATACAGTGAGACAGGATTTCTTTAAAAAAATGTTTTATCTCACCCAGTACAACACACAATACTGTTGTTGTGAGAAGCAGAAAGGCAAATGTTAAGAAGAACTAAAGATTGACACCTATAAAGAATGAATAATGTAGAACATAACAAGTCATCTTGTCAAGACCTGCACAAAACCACACCTTTTAACAGAAGTAAAGGATAGGCCTCTTGTCTATTTCCTTAAAAGATAGTTTTAATCTTCCTTGGGTAGATTCTATAGAAAGATGTCAAAGGCTTTAAGACTTCAGCAGAAGTCTAAAAAATGTCAGAAATTTATCTTAAACCTATCATTTTTAAAGGTTCTAGTTAGAGAAATAAACATTAGAATTAAAAGCTATTTTTTAAGCTTCAAATTGTGAAGTAAACATAGAAAATGTTTTTAAAGACATACTTCCTGCCACTTTTGTCTTTTCCTGTTACATTACCCTGGATTTCTTTTCTCACGGTGGGATTTCAAATTAATTTATAATTATACACACTCAGAGGGAATGAGAAAGAAATGACCTAATTATAGACCAAATGGATAGCCTCTGGCTAGCATCCAATTACTCAGAGCTACTAAGGCAAATGACGGGCCCTGTCCTGTCTTGGGTAGATTTAGTGGTTACTCTGCCAGTGAAAACTGCTAATGGTTCAAATATGACCCTGCTTAATATATAAAAAGGGATGAATTTAGAAGAGAAATAAAACAAAAATCAAAAATGAATATAGGATGGACACTTTCCCAGATTTCAATGAGCATCTAGGGATGAAAAATGGCAGAGGGTTTTAATGGTGTCTCTATAGCCAAGTAGATCCTAATTAGTTACAATTAAGCTGCCAGTGAATAATAGCTACAGTGACATGGAAGATGAAAATGCACATTTCTGATATAATTCCCATCATTCTCCAGCTTTCTCTTTTTTTGGTGTGTGTGTGGGGGGGAGGTAGGATGGATATTTAGTTTAAAAATGGAAGGGAAAGCAAAAGTTTTAATATATATGGTGACTAAGCAGAACGTTCTTTTTCTGATTATTGTTCTCCCTATTTTCCTCTGCATTTTGACTCGAGAATATTTTTATTTTTGTTTTATTTTTAGGGATGCTGGATTCTTTCTCCCTCCCTCCACATATCCATGGGCGTAACCTTGTCCACTCTTTTTGTGTTAGAGTTTGTCTTATTCTCTCAGCAGCATATAGTAAGTTTTTCTAGATAAAATGTATACTTAATATTTTTTTTGCTTATTAGATGAATGGGCTAAGTTTTTCAGAGCTTCAGACCTCTGTATACAGCTATGCAATAAGTAAGTAATCAACAATGCACTGGATGACAGTGGTGCCTCCTATACCAAGATGTCAAAGTAAATGTCTGCCCATCAGAAGCTTACAATCAATTCAGGAGACAATCAACACATATTTATTAAGCACCTATTATATAACAGGCACTGTGTTAGGTGATGAAGATGCAAAGAAAAAAGTGAGACAATCCTTGCTTTCAATGTGTTTGCATTCTATTGAAGATAAAATATGTACAAGTAAAAAAAAAGGAATGATATAACATGGTATTTCTATATTTAGACGCCAGAATGCATGATACTAGTTGTTGAGTTTTATAGGGACTCAAAGAAGGGATAGCTTATTGGTAGATTGGATACCCAAACAGGATTTGAAGAAGTGCAAGGATTGGATTGGTCAAGAGCAAGGGATGGGGAGGAGTCATGATATATACATGATATATAGTCATGATATATATATGTGTTTATATGTATACATGATATATACATGATGGAAAATGAATATAGTAGTGTATGGAACAACAAAAGAATCATTCTAGCTGGAGGGAAGGGTTTCTGCTGGGAAGAAATCTGACAAAAAAGTCAGAAAAATATAGCTGTCAGCTGGAAATATAGACCTGGAGTTTAAGTAAGTGCTCAAGGTTAGAGATGCAAATTTGGAATACCTCAACATAAAAGTGGTAACTGCACAGGTAAATATGTATAAACCTTCAAAGCAATCAAATATTTGTTCCAGAAAAAATTGTGGCCTGAAGGCTAAGTTTTGGAGGACATCCCTGGCTGCATAAAGATAAAGATTAGGGAAGAGAGAAGTTGCCTTCAGAAGGGCAGGATTAACACCAAGATGGTACATTGTCTTGGAAGCCACAAGATAGAAGAGTTAGTGAAGAGCTTCAAATGTGGAAGAGACATCAAGGATGATGAGGAATGAAGCAAACATGGCTAAATAAATTATAATCATGCCTGAGTAATGATTGAATGAATTCTCTGCTTGCTAAGAAATTATTTACTTGGTGCCTTCTTTTATTCAGACTGATGAGAAGTGGGTACAGTTATAGAATATAGCCAATATTTTCATCTTGTCAATTCACAAGCTAGTATTGGTAGAGATGTGTAGTTTTATTAAAGACAAAACAAACACCCTCTTAGATTGGACATGTTGCATATAAGAATTTTGTTTAAAAATCAATTAATTCATCCTTCTCCCAGTCATATTGTGTTCAGTACTTTTTTTTTTCCAAAAAGGAAAATATATTTTCCCTGTATTGTTACTCAGATTTGCATGATTTGTAGCAGAAAACTTTTTCAGAAAGATTCTGAGCAAGTTAAAGAGACCAAATTTGTAGATCATCTGATTCTGCATGTAGTGTTTCATGTTATTGTTGTTTTATTATTTTGACATTTTAATGTGCACAATTAAAAAGAATGTATCAAAGAGCTAATGGTATAAAAAATATCCTGCTATACAGCTTCTCTTGAATTTAATGACTATTTTATGTGGCAAATCTAGCTGTCTGTGGGCAGCCAGTGTTTGAGGGTCCAGGGTTAGGTGGGTACAAGAAAGATATGGAAGAGCAGGATGTGATCTTGGCTATTTACATGTGTCCTCAGCCAAAATTCAGCAAGACAGTTGAAACTATCCATTGTCTAAAACTATTGTATGGAAAGAGATTGGGAATTTTAAATACTCCTTCTATGACAAATGTCTAGGAATAGACTATACCAAACTCTGAAACAGATTTATTCCTCCAAACATCTATGATAACTATGACTTTTATAGCAGCCATAACCCCCCAAATACGGGGCTGAGAGGCCACTGGTGAAAGATTTTGTCTAAGATGTAGCCTTAGGGTCAAAATATAATTTCTCTTTCATGGCTGCTTCATCTATTTTCTTCTGAGAGTGTCCAATGAACCCGTTCCAAACAGTAGCAGTATCTTCCACTTCCCCATTTCTCCAGTTCCGAGTATTTATATATAGTCATGATATATACATCTGTGTATTATATATATATATATACACATACACACACATATACACACATACACACACACACGCATATATATATATACATATATATACATACACTCATACATACATACATACCTATACATGTATATTTGGGTGTGTATATATGTATATAGCCCCTCCTGGGTCACTGCCTTGTTGTGGTGGAGGGGCTTGCATACCTCAGGGAATTATGAGCTATACTGTATAGGGTTACCCAAGATGGACAGATCATAATGGAGAGTTATGACAAAAGGTGATTCCATGGAGGAGGAAATGGGAAAGCATTCCAGTATCTTTGCCAAGAAAACCTGGTGGACAGCATGGAGGACAGAAGGGCCTGTTGTACTATGGTCCATGATGTCACAGAGAGTTGGACATGACTGAATGACTGAATGACAACAGTGTGTATAATCTCTATCTATCTATCTACCTATCTATCTATCTACCTACCTACCTATCCACCCATCCATCCCTCCATCCATCTTGTGTATGTGTGTGTGAATGAGGACTCATATTGCCAATCAGCTGTACAAGGCATTGTTTACTCATTTGATGTGGAAATGAAATAGAATGTGTATTCTCCTTAAAAAAGAATACCAGCCACAATACCAGCAAATGACTTAGCTATTGTCAGTTATGTTTCTTCTAGTATACATGCTGTTAAGAAAATAGTATATTTTAAATAACTCATAGGGTTTTTTAAAACTTTATAATAGTCTCGGACTCTGAAACTCATTTAATTGCAATATGTTGCAGATGTGAAAATCTGATACGCTGCTTGTCTTGCATACCCTTTTGCTGTTGAACTTTACTAGTCTTTACTCTTTCTTTTGAACTATTTTCTATTTTAATTGAATAACTATAGTGGTATATAATTATCTGTAAATGATGACTCTGAAGATGACCTTTTAAAATAGCAAATTATTTCTTCCTTTTTGCCTTTTTTGCACATCTCTCCCACATATGTATTACCAGATCCTCATTCATCTCCTTTTAGACCAAGAGTCCTTCCCCTAGGGAACTTAAAATAATGTTTTGATAACTGTATTTCAATATAATTGGTTTCCTTTGCCATCTCACATACTTTATTATGTGCTTCTAAAACAATTATTGTGAGAAGGGATCAATGGGCTTCACCCAACTTCCAAAGGGTCCATGACACTCAAAAAAGTTAAGAACCCCTGCTTTGTACTCTCTTTTGCAGTGCATTGTACTGAAAATTAACAATTTTTTTAAAGATGAGGAATCTTACATGACAAAAAATAAACTCCTGGCCATAGTTGCTCGATGTAAATACCACCACCACCACCACCACCACCAACAACAACAACAAAAACAACAACAATAATAATAGTTAACACTTATATAGTACTTCACCTTGTGCCAGTCACTACACTAAGAACTTTCCAATTACTATCATGTGATCTCACAACAACCCTGGGAGGTAGGTGCTATTATCATCCTCATTTGATAGATTTGGAAACTGAAGCAAACAAAGATTAAGTGACTAGCCCAGGGTCACATGGCTAGTAAGTGTCTGGAGCCATATTTGAACTCAGGTCTTCCTGACTCCAGCCCCAGAGCTCTAGCCACTGTACAATAATCCAGTTCAAATGATCATTTCTTTTGCAAAGTCTTGATTTTAAGCTTATTAATTTGCAGTTGCTTAAAATTTGGGAGAAACTCTGATAATTTTTAAGATTTTCCTTTTATTTTTCAAGTATTGCCATTAGTAAGGTGGGGAGTGGGTCAGGAAAGACTTCCTTTAGGAAGGGAGCTTAATCTGAGTCTTGAAGGAAATCAAGAGATCCAAAAAGTAGAAGTAGAGAGAAACTGGATTTTGGGCATAGGGGATAGCTAGTACAAAGACTCAGAAATGAAGTGCCATAGTGACATATGTATGGAAACACAAGTAGGCTAGTATAGCTTATTCGAGAGTGCATGGTATAGTTGGTTGGTTACTGTCCTTTGTTCTCACAGAGGACAAAAATGACATCACTATGTTAGAGTCAGGGTACAGCATGCTCGACTGTGGCTGATCAGACCAATACAAGCTTGAAATGCTCTACAACAAGTCAAGCACAAATAGTCCATATGAACATTTGGGGTGGATTATTTAAATCTGCACATCTCACATTTCTTTTGAACTGCTTCAATCCTGCTTTGCTCATAGAGCATAGCATCTTCTCTGATGAGGGCATGTCATGCTGGGTGTCTCCCATGTCATGCAATCAATTCCAAGAGAACATGTTATAGAGCAATAATGTATAAGACTGGAATGGCAAGAAGGGGCTAGGTTGTGAAGAAAAGTTTGTATTTGATCCTAGAGCCAACAGAGTGTGTGTGTATGTGTGTGTGCATGTGTGTGTGTTGGGGAAGGGAGTGTGTGGTATGGTCAGATCTGAACTTTAGGAAGGTCATTTTGGTGGCTATGTGGAGGATGAGTTGGAGTGGGGAGGGGCTTGAAATAAGAAGCTCAAATAAGATAGCTTCACAAAACATAGTAGTTTTGAGTTGAAATTTACCTCTACCTTATCTTCTTCCTAGGTTTCATCAGAGAAAGAATTCATAGGTGTTAGCACCCATAGAGACCCTGATAAATGTATAATATATTAGTACTTATTTATGTGATATTATTCAATACCTTTTTGATTGCCAATGGAAAAGTACATGGTGGAGAGGAGCAGACTACAGCATGCAATCCTCAAAGACCTCTGAAAAACAGGAGGAAAGGATGTTATCAAGGAATTATATGGCTCAATGACAATATGGGCTGGTAATTTAGTGAAAGAGGAGGATATAGATAGATGACCAGTTCCACTGATATTCTTAGGATGTGGGGAGAAAGGAAGAAAGGCCTTCAAGTTGTAGGAGGACTCTCTCTGGCAAACTTTTAGGAGGATGTGGATTAGAACTACATAGTTTAGGCCGGCATGGATGTGTTATGACCTACATTGTTGGGAGAAATACACAAATCATTGAGAATATCAATCCATTTGTGTAGTACAATGAAGGCTTTACCTAGATTCATCTTCTGATTGCACTTTTAATGATGTCAAATTTTTCATGGTTTTATTAGAACATTCACTTATGAGAAGTGGTTGAAACCTCAAGAAAATGGCTCTTTGGCCAATCTAGGTGGAAAGTTCACCTTTCTGGCTGCTCTGGTTTATTTTGTACCCAGGACTTTACACATAATAATGAATAAATATGTGTTGATTGAGATGACAATTTTTAATGAATTTTACAAACTGGAACAGGCACCTTGTTTTGGTAACATGGAGACATTGTCACAGTTTGACTCTAATTGTTAAATATTAATAGGATCTGATTAATGGAGAATTAGAAGGAATCTTAGGGATCATCATGTCCTGAATGTAGTTTTGCTTAGAAAGATTGTGATGTGTCCAAGGTCATACAATTAGTTGTGTGTGGCAGTACTGGTACTGAGATGCAGGTTTACTGACATCATAAATAGAAAATGGGAGACTACGTTAGAAATCTGGTCCTCCAATCCTCTGTTTGTATAGATGAGCAAACTACAGGGCCACAGAGGTGGATTGACTTGCTCAGGGGAACACATGGAACAAGGAGCAATGCAATGATTTGTCCACTATATCATGCTTTCACCCTTATACTTTTCCCCCCTTAAATATCCAAACCTTTATATGTCTAGCTTCACATGATTATAGAAACTGGAAGTGATTCAAAAGGAAATTTTTCATTTTTTCAGATTATATAAAAGAGTGAGGGTTAGATTTTGGATTCCGTTGTCATCGAACATCCTAAAACTTCTCCATCTTAAATTATATCTTAATTATAATAATATGAACTAGAAGAGAATTCAACACATTTTACTGCTCTTTGTAATGTCAGCATAATTTGAAAACTGTTCTTTTGTAATAAGATAGCTAAGCCACAGAAAGCCATTGGCTATCCCTCAAGTTTAATGGGTTTATCAATGCATGTATAAGAGAAAAATAATGAAAGAGAAGTGTCCTCTTAGACTAAGTTGTAAAAACTTGCTGCTGTGGGGAGTTAGACCTTTAACTTCAGAATCTAGTTCATAATCTCCTACAATGAGCAAACTGAATTAATTAATCTCTTTGGTCACTCAGAAAGTCACTAGCAATCTCCTATCTAGTAAATCATAAACATTTGAAACCCCATAAAACTTTTATCATCCTGAAAGCCATTCATGACACTTTTAAAGGAAAAATCTGCACATTTGTAGCAGTATCAAAATGGTTAAACTAGAAAGTGACACAGTATAATTAGTTTCCTTTGCTATTTTATGCATTTTATTTTATGTATCTACTGCATTTCACCATTTGTCAGCATTAGACATTGCCTACTGTGGCAATAAGTTAAGGTTCATACTTTCAAAAAAATGCATATGATTATAAATATCAAACAGATATAATAACAATAATAATGATAACTTGTTTTTATATAGCTCCTACTATGTGCCAGCCACTGTGCTAAGCATTTTACAAACATCCCATATCATCTCATTTGATATGTGACTGCCTTATGTGAGTATTCCATGTGTTTTCATTTGGACAGGTATAGTCCTTACCAGTTTAAGGCTTTATTTCTATGCTCTGGTCCAGCTTTCTTTCCATTGAATTTGAATAAGACAATCCTCAATGCTAAAGTAAAATGGTCTCAAACTCTTCCTGGTTTCCTCTATGCACTAATCCTCAGCACCACTATTTTCAATTCTGAAGCTACCATAGCTACATATTGACAGGAGGGAACAGATAGCTTTATGTGTGTCAGAATCTATGACTCTATCAAAAATATCCTGCAGGGGTAAGCCCCGGGTCCAAATAGGTCTTGTTAGATCTGTATGGATACTTTAGAGCTCCCCTTTCTGAACACACATTTAATCATTGTGCAGATTCAAGCCGTTTTCCCTTTGCCCCTAAACTCTGGGTACTGAGATCAGAAATCTGTACCTCCTGCAGGCAAATATCTTTTATTAATGGAAACATCAAAATTCTGGCTCAGCTTTTGGCAACTCCATTTGCAGAGAATTATGAAGCTATTTTGAGGACTCTGGTAAGATAGCATGTATATTGGGTAAAATGCCACATGCAGATGAAAAGCCTAGTCAAATATATTTAAGATGATTCTGTAAAAAAAGTAAATGACTTCTGGATTTACATTTTAGTAAAAGAAACTAACAAGAGGCATTTAAGTCCATTTTGGATCAGGCAGGGACATTACCAACACCATTACTATTTAAAAGTATATATATTAAATGAATTTGCTCAACAAAGTTTTTTATCTTGGTCCAGAGTTCCTAAGTGTCACTAGACAGAACAGTCTTCTTATGATGTAATCAGTTCAATGGCTTGAAAAATGCATTAGATAACCTAATTAGTGCAGGGTTGTCTAAAAACAGGGAGAAGGCAGTTAGATTCCATCCAGTGGGAAAGTAGATCAGAGCATGTGTTAATTACAGCTAATTTTAATAACCCACTAATATCCATCATTGGCATTTATGGATAAATTACAGGGCTCAAGGAAAAAAATCTTACTTGCTCAATGGCACTGGGAAATAAAGATATCAAAACATGGTTCTATGGATGCCTAGCATTTTTTCCAGATATATTTTACATAGTTGATCCCAATATACATTTTCTGAAGAGATCCTTCAACAATCTACTATTCTATCTGAACAGGAATCCAGTAACAGAGATTGTAGCCCCCTCCATAAATTAACACATCATTTCATGAGTTTCTCTGACCATTATGACGTTATGGCTAGACCTCTGATGAACCTCATCGAATGTAAGTCCACTGGTTCTTTGACAACAGATAGAGAGTTGGTGGATGTTTTCAATTTGGCAAGGTCTATCATGACTTGTATCTCCTTGGTATCATCTTGAAAGACCTGAGTGAATTATCAACAGACAAAAGGAAACCTCAGATGAGAATGTAGTAGTAGCAGCTGGGGTAGGGGTGGGGTAATTGTGGTGGGAAAGAGAATCTTTCTCTGGATAGTGTTACTTAAATTGATTTATATGGAAACCAGTGATTCCAAGAGGCAGAAGTGTAGAATGATCATGTTCTAATCTCTCCTTAATCAGCAATACACTCTTCCCATAGACTCATATCTTATATTCCAAGAGGCCGAGGATCTTTGGAAACTGGCAGCAGTATATTTTGCTAGACTATACCCAAAAACTCACACACAGGTTTCACCTTGACAACAGGGATGTGTATTTATAGATGACACAGGATTAAAATATACAAAGATAACTTTGGGAATATAGGAAAAATAGACCAGTCTATCAATGAATCCTAGGTGACCTTCATGCTGTGATGAGACAGGAATAGGAATTCAATGAAGAAGTCAAAGAAAAACAGTGTCCACTAAGGAAGAGAACCTTTGCTAGATTAAGTAAAAGTGGCAAAATATCAAATATATTATTTTTTTATTAATTCAGTGTGCTGTAGCCAGTCTTCAAAGTTCTGAGGAAAATAACTAAGAAATAACATTTTCTGTGGCTTCAGCAGAAGTCTGAATATGCAATAGCATCAGGCTGACTAGATTTTTTTTTTACATATGAGTATATAAAAGTTGTAAAGTTTCTCTTGTCATATATGTACAATCAGCATTTTGTGTGTTGAATATCTTGAGTTTTTCCTGACAAGCTAAGATTTAAAACTGAAGAAAAAATAAAGCCAGATTTCAGTGTTTTAGATTATAAAGGATGGGACAGAAATCCTGGGCAAATGGTAGTCAGTGGTACATTGAGTCTGCTCTCTTTTTACTACACCATTTAATGCAAGAAAGTAATATATACATGCTATAGGAACATACATTGAAAGAACAACAAGAAAATACAAAAGTTGTGAGATTGTGATGATGAAGCTTGATACAAAAGAGTTTAGAAAATGTACTTTTATCCATTCTTTGCAGATTGAATGGAGATGGGGAGGAGAGGGTGTAGAATATTGCTTATGCTCTTAGACACAGTTGATGTTTTACTTGGTCTTGCTTCACTGCTTTTCTTAATTCCCTTCTTTTATTTTTTTAATAAAAGATTGCTCCCTGGGTAGGGAGTGGGTAAGGAATATATTTGCAAATAAAAATTCACACAAAAAATGATAGCAAAATAATTTTAAAGGATTACATTTTCTGATAGTGAGAAGTCAGAGAAAGCATCAATGGGTTAAGGAATAAAAAGCATAATAAAAACATCCAGAGGAGAACAGAAGAGGAAGTGAATTAATATTTCAGGGGAAAACTCATCCCTTCATTAATAAATCAATATTATAGTTTGTAGGATAATATAGGTGAATGTTTCTCAGATGGGGAAGGCAATGTATAGAACAGAAGGCCCCAGGAAAATCTGCTCAGAGCCCAAGAGGAGAGGTGCATTAGAAGCTTTGGATTTTTTCCTCCCCAAACCCTCCTGTCTTCCCAACTTTTTTGTTACTGTTGAGGGCACTAGATATTCAGGCTTGTAACCATGCTAACATCCTCTGCCTTTCATTCACACTCATCTGAGATATTTAACTTGTCAACTCTTGCCATTTCTTTCTTTTCAACATCTTTCCTATATTGTTTCATTCTGTCCTCTGACATTGCCATTGTGCTGATCTAGGGCCTTCTCACTTCATGCCTTGACTATTGCAATAGTCTTCACATAGGTCTCCCTGCCTTGAGTCTTTTCCCGCTCCTAGCAGTCCTCCACTTGGCTGCCAAAGTGATTTTCCTAATGTACAGGTCTGGCCGTGTAACTTTTGCTGCCCTACTCAGTAAATTCTGTATGGCTTCCAGGATCAAATATGAAGTTCCCTGTTTGCTTGCATTTAAAATCTTTCACAACCTGACCCCTTCCTACCTTTTCAGCCTTTTAAAATTCTACTCATCCTGTTCTATATGCTGCTCCTTACACATCATATTCTGCCTCCACTTTCTGTGGAGGCTTTGTACTGGCTATCTCCTATGCTGAAATTCTCTGGTTTCTTACCCTTTAACATCTCTAATTTCCTTCAAGACTCAGTAAGCCCTACCCTTTGAATGCCTTTCCCTCCCCACTTACTCCTACCAGTGCCTTCACTCTGATTGCCTTCCTTCTATTCTGTATATGTGTTTTGTGTACGTCCTTGTGTTCATGTCATGTCTCCCCCTAAGAAGTCCCAGCCTTTAGAGCCAAGGTCATGTTTTGTGCCTTTCAATATCTCCAGAGCTTAGTATGGTGCCTAGCATGTAGCACACACTTAATAAATGATTGTTGATCAATTACTTTTCACGTGGTAGGAGAGTAATGAAAGAAACATTGGATGATGAAGGAGTGAGGATTGGGTATGATCAGCAGAAAGGGGAGGTTTTGGCAGCAGCAGTAGCAACCTTGGCGTGACATGAAGTTGTTGTATTTGTGACTTGGATTTTTTTTCTTGTGACTATCTCTTTCACGTGTTTTTCCTTAAAAATATCCTTCCCACTCTTCTTCCCCCCTTGCCATTGAGCAAATGAAAACAGTAAGCTTGAAAAATAAATCCCTCAATACACAGCTACATAGTCCAGCAAAACAAATTCCCTTGTGGACCATTTACAAAAATGTATGTATCTTTCTGCATTTTAAGTTCACACCTCTTTGTCAGGAAATAGGTAGTGTTTTTAATTTTTGTTCTTGATGGACTGTCTAGTGGTTTATCATTGTATTAATCAGAGTTCTTAAAACCTTTCAAAGTTATTATTCTTTATACTATTATTATCATCATGTAAAATTTTGTCCTAATTCTGCTTACTTAACTCTGCATCATTTCATAGAATGTTGCAAATATTTTCTCCCATAGTTGCCCGTTTTTCTTCTGATTTTGATGACATTAGATTTACTTGTACAAGAGCTTTTTATTTTTATATGATCAGAATTATCCATCTTGTAATTTGGAATAATAATCCATCTTATAATGATCTTATAATTATCCATCTTATAATCCCTCTATCATTTGTTAGTCATGAATGCTTCCTGTCTGTGGAGATCTCAAAGGTGATTTGTTCCTTGCCTCTCTAATTTATTTATTGTGTGGCCTTTTATACCTAAGTCATGTATCTTTTTAAGCTTTTTTTTTTTGATGTATAGTGGAAGATGCTGGTCTAATCCTAACTTCTGCAACACTAAAGTCCAATATCCCCAGAAGTTTTGTCAAATTATGAGTTCTCTCTCCAGCACATGAGACACCTGGTGGTTCAGTGGGTTGGGCCTAGAGTCAGGAAGCCTTGAATTCAAACATTTACTAGTTATGTGACCTTGAGCAATTTACTTAACCTCTCTCTATTCCAAATTCTTCAGTGGTAAAATGAGAATAATAATAGCACCTGCCTCCCAGTGCTGTTGTGAGGATTAAATTAGATGATATTTATAAAGTTCTTAGCACAATGCCTGGCATACAATAGGTACTTAATAAATGCTTGTTCTCTTCCCTTCCCCTTTTCCCTTGGGTTTATCAAGCACTTGATGGATGAGTTTAATTGTATTCATTCAGTACCTTCCATTGATCAATTCTGATATCTTTTTAATCAGTAAAAATATTTTTTATGATTGCTACTTTATAATTTGATACTGAGATAATATTACCTTCCATTGATATTTGTTTTCATTTTATCTCTTCATTTTTAAAAACCTTTCCTCCCCAAAATCTTGCTATCATTTTGTCAATCTCTATAAACTATATCTCCAATGTAATTTTATTGACCTAGAAATAGATATGTAAAATAAATATATAAAGTAAAAATTTAGCTGTTATAGTTATTTACTTTATATTGGTGTGACCAAGCAACAGGCACTGAATATTGCAACTGTTTTTTAAAGTTAAACTTTATTTGTAAAGGATATTTGTAATTATGTCTGTATAAGTTTTTAGTGTCACTTGATAGATACTCATGTCTTAGGCACTTTGTATTTATATTGAATAGAACTTCCCTTTTGTATTATTTCCTCCTAAGTCATATTATTGCTATAAAGAGATGCTTTTGATCTTCGTGGGTTTACTTTGTATCCTACTACTTTTTTTTGTGAAAGTATTAATTGTTGCAATTAAGTTTTATTTATCAAGGGTTTTGAAAATAAACTATCAAGTTGTCAACAAAGATAATATTGTTTCCTCTTTGACTATGTTTATGAATTTATTTTTTCTTGTTTTATTGCTATCATTATTATACTTAGAACTATGCTAAATAACAGCCCACATGAACATTTTTACTTTAATTCTGTATTTATTGGGAAATTTCTAATGTTTCTCTATTGCAAATAGTGCAAGCTTTTAGTTTTAGAAGTAATAATTTTATATCACTAAAAAGGTCTTTATTTGCTTATGCTTTAAAAATTTTAAGTATAATTTTTGCATTATCAAATAATTTTTCCATCAATCAATACTATTACTAGTGTATCTATCTTTCTACTCTCCTTCCTACAATTAAAATTTCTGTGCTTTACAATACTTGACTATTTGATGAGTGTGAAATGACACTTCAAATTATTTTATTTTGCATTTATCTGATTATTAATAGTTTTGATAATTTTCCATTTAGTCATTTTCTTTGAACTATTTGAACTATCTTTGAACTATACTTATTCTTTTACTATTTAGAGGGCTAGCTTGTAATATAGAATAACTAGATGGTAGAGCAGATAGACTGACAGCCTTGGAGTCAGAAAGACCTGAGTCCAATTCCAACCTTAGACACTTACTAGCTATGTGACCCTGGGCAAGTCACTTGACTTCTGTTTGCCGTACTTTCCTCATCTGTAAAATGGGAATAATAATAACACCTACCTCCCAGGGTTGTTGTGAGGACCATATGTAAGATAGTAATTGTAAATCATTTAGCATTGCATCTGGCACAGTGCATTCTATATGAATATTTGGTATTATTATTTATTATTGATCATTAACATAATGTTTTTTAAACTTATAAATTACTATAGGATTTAGATGACAGATTTTTATTAGATGTTTGATTTAAATACTTTTTCATATTTCCTGATCTTTCTTACTCCAGATGCATTAGCTTTGTTCATTCAAGATCATTCAAGTTTTAATTAGAAATGCCTATTGTGTTTTTTATTATGTATTCTGTCCCTTATCTTATTATTAATTTTCCCCTAACTATTGGAAATATGTTATCTTCCAGTATCCTTTAATTTTTTATAGTATGTTCTTTTATTTTTAGATTATTAATACATTTGAGATTTACTGTGATATGTAATGTGAGATATGGCTCTATTTCATATAATTGTGAGGAAGCTATGTGGTGCGATTGATAGAGCATTGGAATTGTAGTTAGGTAGACCTGAATTTAAGTTCTGCCTTAGACAACTACTAGCAGTGTGTGATCCTGGGCAAGTTACTTAACTTCTATCAATCTTTATTTCTCTGTCTCTAATATGTGGATAATCATAATAGCTATGGCACTATTGTGAGGATATTAGATCATATATTACATAGATATACATGTAACTGCTCTACAAACTTTGAAATGACATATAAATTCTAGCTATATTAATCACTATCATCATCATCATCACCATTATTATCAAAATTATCACCATCCTGGTTTTCAAGATTTTCAGCCATTTTTGCTTCTAAGACAGAATTTCCCTTTATCACCTGGGCTATAGTGCCTCTGCCTCTGCTTATTCAGCCTGGTGGCCCTCTGCTACCAAAGGCTCACCATATGGGTGCCAAATTTCATGTGACTACCTAATTGGTGTTAGCTCTACTATAGCAATAAACTCCCAAACTCAAGTGATCCACCAACCTCAGCCTCTCCAGTAGCAAAGACTACAGGTATGTGCCACTACACCCAGTACAAATGTTCTATTTTTTTCACTCAGGTACTTACTAACTATATGATCCTAAGCAAGTTACTTAACCTCTGTCTACCTCAGTTCCCTCTTGTGTAGAATGGGGTTAATAACCATCCCTGACTGCCAGAGTTGTAAGGATAAAATGAGATATTTGCAAAGCACTTAAAAAACTTCAAGTACTTTATAAGTGCCAGTTATTATTATTATATCATTATATATTAATGTTGTTACCATCTATTTTGGATAAGACAAGAATTTATTTGACTAGAAGTTGAGATTTTTACAGACTATTTCATGGTATCTTTTTTTTTTTGGCACTACAATTCTTTGTCCTACATGGATACAGCATACATATGCATATACACACATATATACACGCACACACACATATACACACATACATTTGTACATATGTAAGTACTTCTATATCTTTGTCTGAGGGAAAGTATCTGTATATATGTATTGTGTATTTCTCTCTCTCTCTTTTTCTCCCTTTCTCTTTCTCTCCCATCTATATATACCCACATTCATTCCTCTTTGTATCTGTAAATGGACAGAAAAGTAATGATAGATTGCCAAGTGTGTGATGTATTTTATAGGAGACCTAGAATGCTAACTATTGGTTGACTAGTCCAGATGATACAATACCTTAATTGATTCACTAGAGATTTGAAGCCATGGAAATGTTTCAGAAAATGTCTTGGTGGAAATCAGGCAGAGATAATAGAAGTCTCTTTAAATACAGTGCTTGAAAATCAGAAAAAGTTGTGAGTGAGGTTTATTCACTTGAGGTTTCTTAAATTCAAGAAGATAAATAATAAAAGCGATATAAAACACACAGATTTTTCTATCTGGCCAAATCTAATAGTCTACAAATTCCCAATCTCTTGAATACTTTCTTCCATGTTTAATCTCTAAGGTTCTGTACATCAAATCTTTACTCTCTGAATTTCCATTCTGGCACTATTTACATTCAGTATGCTCAGTCTTGGGCACCAAGCTTTCATTAGCTTTTTGTGTGTTCTCTAAGGAATTATTGATTGGTAGTCAGCCAGAGCTCTTCCATATTAGTCAGATTGAAAATTCTATTTTTATTCAGATTAAAGAATCTGGGATTCAACAAGTCAATAGCACACAGAGATGTCAGGCCAATTTGCTCCTTGAGTAGTCTTTTTGCATACCCTGGGGTATGGGATAAACCAAGTATGGATCCTTTCAGGCTGACTGTGCAGCACTCTATCTTAATGCCATTTTGCATTAATAGCTATGCATAGTGTCTTCAGAGTAGGCAGTCAATTGAACTACAAGAAATGCATTAAATTTTGAACCTAGCAGTCATAGTGCCAAGTTTGAAATAAAATATTGATCCAAACAAACTAAAATGTTCTCCTCCTCTTCCTGCTTCTCTTTTAAGTTATGCATTTCAAATATCAGTTCATTTACACTGGTTAGATTGAGATACAAAGAAATTATAATAAGGGTTTTGAGGATCTAGAAACGTTCATCTCAAACACCCTTTAAAAAATGTATTTAAAATTGTACTTAACTCACTTGGTTCACATTTTCTGTTCTTTGTTGATGGATCTTGAAGACAGGTCATTTGATTTTCCCAACCATGTCACATTTGTACTTACTTATCTATCTTGGAAGAAAACAGAAAGACCTGTTTAGGCTAATAGAAAAGGCATGCACAAACAATAACAATAATTCCTGAATGACACTCTGGATCATTTATATGTGAAAAATTCTTTTGATATTTAGGCAAAGCCAATGAAAGAAAAAGGGGCTTTGACACCCTCCAGTAAGTTCACCTGAGGCATTTATTCATTGGAATGCATGCCCTGATTTAAAGTTAAATTGGAATGTTGACAATAAGCAGACGTGGCTTCCCACATAATTTCCAATGTTTTAGAGAATCTAGGAAAAGAAAGTAAGTTTTCAAAAACTGTTAAAGACACAAATCATTGCAGAAATGATAGTTTCCTTTTGGCCCAATTAGGAAGTCTGAATGTGGCTAAGTTGTTGTGGTTCTCAGGGCTCTAATTGCACATAAAACCCCCCTTCAAATCATAACATATGTGCTATTCCTAAGTCTTGTTCCATTCCAAACAAAAGGCGAGTTATTAAAATGTGGTGAGATTTTATCCAGCATTGGCAGACAGCTTAGATGGCAATAATTTAACACTTGCACCATGAAATTAAAATTTACATCCACTCAGTGTAATTCCACAGACCAATAGCAGGCAGTTGTATTTTCCCTCTTTCTTTCTTTCTTTCTTTCTTTCTTTCTTTCTTTCTTTCTTTCT
>NW_020954639.1:6120408-6199563 GCF_900497805.2 Vombatus ursinus | reverse complement strand
TTTCTTTCTTTCTTTCTTTCTTTCTTTCTTTCTTTCTTTCTTTCTTTTTTTTTTATGAGAGCAGGGAGATTTAATTATTGGTGTTTAAACAGAGTAGCCTAGCATGGCCTGTTGACAGGGCCTCTGGTGCTGGCAAAATATGTCAGATGATGTAGCTGCTCTAGCAGAGCTCCCTGAGGGACTCCCTGACTTGCTGTCTGTCCTCTGAGCTCTTTGCAACACAAGATTCTGGGGCCCAGTGGCTCCTAACTCTCACCTGGCGTCCTTCTTGAGCATTAGATGCAAAGCCACAGAGACTCAAAGCAAAACCTCATAACAACATGGTTGTGATACAAAATATTTAGCCAAAAGAAGACATTACAAGGTATGGAAGCTGTCCACATTGGCCTCTGGTTCTCTATATTATTTGTCAAATTTCTATTCTTTACATTTTATTATCTTTTCTTTCGAAGACTAAAATTTGTGATAATTTTTAGTATGTTCAATACTAACATAGTTTAATTTCTCCTAATGGTCATGAAGAAGTAGATTTTTTTTTAAATTGAGGGAAGGGGGTCAATCCAGATTTTCTTAGCAACATATTACAAATTTTGGTTTTCATTTTGCTCTGGACTTGGAATTTCATCAATGATGAAGAATTTCCAATGTGGGAACTTCTTCCATAGTTTCACATCATAAATATCTCCATAACTTAGATTCTTAGAGAGTGACTTGAGAAATGCAAGGCTAAGTGATTCGCCCATGGTCAGGTGTTGAAGGTATGACTTGAACCTGGATCTTTTTGATTCTACAGCGCATGCACATTCACTACTCTATGCTGCCTTGTGTACATTAGAAATATATTTAATTTTTCAGTGACAAAAAGCAGCAGTGTGAAACATCTCAATCTGCATGCTAAACAGAAGACCCAGATCCTTTTGCTATTCAAGGTAACACACGGTTCTCCTTGCTATGCAACTGTTTTCAGTGTGTGTGTGTGTTGGGGGGGAGGGGAAGTGGAGCTTAAAATCTGGAAGGCATTGGATTGACCTTTAGCTCTAGAAATACAACCAAAGAGAATGGGGGAAATATGGTAGAATGCATAGCATTGTGTTAACAGTTTAAATGCATAATGCAGATGTGGAAAAATTACAGATGTGGGACAATGTTTCTGTCCAGTTTGGGAGATGATGTTTCATTGCTTTTCAACTGCTAAGTTGTTTAAAACTTCTCCCTAATTGCATATCTGCTGAGACAGCAGTCTGTGCTCGAAGACTCGATTTCCCCTCTCCTTCCTTCAAGTATGTTGCATGGTTCTTGTCTGGGTTATAGGCTTCAGCCTGTTTTTCCCTTTCTGTGACTGCTTCTTATGTTCCATTTTCATGGTGTTTAGATTATAGCAGACGCGGACTTCCTCTGTCTCACAGCCAGTTATGAATCAGGCTGGGAGCAGGGACCATGGGGCTGTCAGATGAGCTGACTAGTTCCAGCTTTAAAATGACAAGTGTTTGATAGCTTAGTTTATATAACAACAAATTGTGGCTATATTCTCAAATGCAAGTACATGTGGCATGAGAACTGGGGACTTCATTTAGGCTTTGTTCCTTACACTAAAAGTTCTAATAAATAAATCTCAGGAGTAAGAGGATTTCATTATTTTCTTCATGGGATATAAGCCTATTTTACTTTCTTAGTATGTTAAAATTAGCATAGTATTTCATAACTTTATTTCTGCCCAACATTTTGCCACAGACCAATGTGAAATGTTTGTAAAAGTCAGTGGGAACGTTTTCACAGTATAGAGGTAGGGACTATGGTTATGTAATATAATGTAATATATACTACGCAATGTGGTGCCCATGTTAGTTTGTTTTCCTTAAATGTTTCTCTTTGTTTCAAGGAAGGTTTTTTTTTGGGGGGGGGAGAGGATTTAAGAGAAAATAACTATTGTAAAAACAAAAGGCAAAACTTTAAAAACTTAGTAAAACCTAAAAAAAAAAACCTCACAAAGCCCAGAGATTCATGGAACACTGGGCATTTTGATGTGTTAATCATTATTCTTATCATGATTTTAACTTTGACTTTTAGTGACCTGAGGACAACACTGATAGGGATCTTTAAATTACAGGTATATTTAAGGCAATACAGTGTTACATAGAAAAGAGACCCTTGTGCATTTTATTTTGTTTTTCTTTTTTCTCCAATATGTGGTTAAATTGAAATGAATGTGAGTTGTTTTTTTGTTTAATTTATTTATGTTTTTTTTTTCTTGGATAGGAAAAAAAGCAAAATAAAACTGGGTAGTGCAAAGCACACACTTTCTTTCAGGGGAAAGCATCATTGTTTGTTATTTAATATTTATCCAAAGATGATTTTAATTGTACAACACAATAGATGACATCATATCAAAGATAAACAAGGATAAGAAAAAAAAAATCAACCTGCCTCAATGTGCTTCCTATCTAAAGCTTCAGATGAAGTGTATAGTAAGGTGGCAAATGATGTGCATGGTGGTCAATTCCTCAAAAACATATGGACTTTGTAGGAATCTTTTTTTGGGGGGAAGGGAGAAGGTTAGTAAATTAATAACAACAATTTTTATCTATATACAATAGTAATTTAAAGGTTAAAATGTGGTCTCCATAATGGAAAGATTCTATGGAACTTTGATTAGCAGGATATTACCAACAATAATTGCTGCTGATGTATCTTTGGAAAAAACAACCAAGATGAATATTTTGGTGGAGGAAATAGGAAAACAGCATGGAAGAAGGAATTGAGAGTAATTCAAATCTAGTATTTATGCCAAAATATTTAGTTCCATATCACTCTGAGGCTAAAATACAACTCCCAAGCCTGACATAAAACGTTCTCCATAATCTAACTTCTTCTTCCCATCTTATTCCATATTCTAGACTTACCAACTTTCTGTTCCCCATACATGACAGTCTCTTACCTCCATGTCTTTGCATAAGTGTTCTTCTATGTCTGGAATTCACCCTGTCCTTGCCACCCATTCATAGAATTCTTAGTTTGCTTCAAAACATAGCTCAGTCACCATCTTCAACATATGACCTTTCTTGATTCCATCCAATTATTAGTAATATCTCCTTTTAAAAATTACTTTGTTTTTCTTTGTATGAACTTACTTGTATGCCTTTCTTGGCTCTTTCACCAGCAGAAGAATGCAAACTCCTTGAAGACAAGGGTTGTTTTGTCTCTGTGTCATCCTATTTAGCACTATGGGAGAAAAATAACAGCTGCCTAATCAGTATTGAATTGAATGTAATAAACATCATGATGCAATTTAGTTGTATTTCCATTGAAGTGATTGGAAAAACCATTCAGCAATTTATTTGTTGAATGCTTATAGAACATAGGCCACCAAGTGAATGGTAGAAAAGATGATGATAGAAATTCTAAGTGAATGGATTTATTTTTCTCTCATATAAATGAGATTCTATCCATGCCTACTTTATTTGCTTTCATATCTTAAGGATGGATGGATTCTTCCCAGCCTATTTCTGTAATTGTGCATGATGTGATTTCAGCTCTAGTTTATATACATAGAAAATCAGCATTAAAGGGTAGAGGGGTTCTGGAGAGAAGTCCCAGAGAAGCTACTTAAGGGTGTGATTTCTATCTCCAGCCATTGCTGCTACTTTGTTCATGATCCTTTTTAACAATGAGAGGCCAGAATTAGACAATTAGAAGCTTCTTGGGAACATTGAGACTATATCTAACTGGTCAATCTATTTTGGTCATTTTAAATAATTTGCAAATTCAGTTTTTTTTTTTAAAAGGAGTCGAGTTGGTCAAAGAAATCATGCATGTGTATCTTTAGATGCTGTCTGAGTTTGTCCCCATGCAGCATGGGGATAGCCTATTTTTCCCTTCAGTAGGGTGATCATTGGGTTTATTATGTCTAAATGCCCTTTTGCTTCATTATAACACATTATATTTTAAATTTGGTTGGTGTAGATTGCTAACAAGAAAAATCTGGATACAGAATCATATTTATGTGATCAAAGATCGTGTTGTTTCATTTTTCATGATCTCTCGTTAGATCATGAACTCCTTGAGGATTCTATAAAATGTTCCCCAAAACATGTAACTTAATTAATGTATGTAGGAGTCACTAATATACACTTGAGTTCCTTCTTGAATTGGTTGACCTAGTTGGCTGCTAAGGCCATTGTAACTCTCAAATTTTGTGATTCTGTGATTGAATGAAACTGAATCCCAGAGAAGTTGTGATTTGTCTAAACTCACGAAGCCAAACCAGAAAATTAGTGTTAGGGAGTCTCCCCCAGAACTAATTTCTACCAGCACCTAGTCTAGACCAAGCAGCAAGGCAGTGACAGTGGATAGAGCACTGGGCCTGGAGTCAGGCATATGAGTTCAAATCCAGCCTCAGACATTTAATATCTGTGTGACTTTGGGTCTGTTACTTAGCCTCCATTTGCCTCCATTTCCTTAGCACCTATCTCACAGGCTTGTTCTGAGAATCAAATGAGATAGTGTTTGTTAAGTGTCTGGCACATGGTAGATGCTATATAAATGATACCTCTTGTCATTGAAAGTATGCACTGGATAGTAGCAATGGAAACATTTCTATTTAAAAATTGAAACTTTATATAACTAGAATCCCACAATTCAACTCTTAAAATTTTGTGGCAACTTTTTCTTTTCTTTAATAAATTCCTCCTTTTTTGTCTCTGAACCTTACACATGTGATAATTGTTGAGGTGAATTCTTAGTTTTGTTGGATCATAGATTTAGAACAAGAACATTCCTCGGAGGCCTTCAATTCCAACCTCCTCATTGTGCAGAATAAGAAAACTGAGGCACAGAATCTTGCCCAGAGTCCCACAGCTACAAAGTGTCTGAGCTGGATTTGAATAACTTGAAAAATGTTCAGTCTTTCCCTATCTCTTTCCCTGTGTGATATCCTAGCATCCTTCTGTGACAAATCTTTGGGGTGACAAGTCAAAAAAGTGACAGACTCACATGTTCCCTAGGGTTTGAAGATAGATCTTTATCAGGGCTCCAGTGATTTAGAATATGGCTCTGTTTTCTTAAATGTTAATAATTAAGCACTCACCAATGTCTGTTTTAATTGTGACAACATTATTTTGCTTTTACAGAGGACCCAATTTATAAAGCAACCTATCTCTGATCACAAATATTTTGGCAGATTTATTAGCAACCAACATCTAGCACAGTCTCACTACTTGGTATCCTAAAGTCGATGACCCCAGACTATAAAATACCAACTTGGAATTCTGAGTATTATAGCATGAGTCTACTAGAGGTTAAAGGTTAAAAATACCTCTTTTCACTTCTACCCGATTTATGATGTGCATGTAATGCCTGGAATTAGAAACCAGATAAATGAATCATTAGAGGAAAAAGTGGAGGGAAACATAACTCTGGCATTTGGGTGTATTTCTGCTCTTGATTGGTTTCCTTTCCGCTATCCCCCAAATACCAACCAAGATTTAAAGAATGATTATAAAAGTTAAATTCTTTTTCACTGAAGAAAGCAATGAAAAATAGAAATGCCATCATTTAAATAAATGCTAAATTATGGTATATAAGGAGATAGATACAAATTTAAGTTCTATTTGTAAATATATCATCATTTAGATTTTTTTTTTAAAAAAAGTCCTAAATTTGTACAACTTGTAGGATGGCAAATAAAACAAATTATATATGCCACTCATTTATTAAGAGCCTGCAGAAAGGTATTATTCTAGATTCTGAGGATAAAGACACAATGAAAAATAATACTTGCCCTCAAAGAACTTATATTTTAATAAGAGATGCAATTTGTACACAGAGAAGTAAAGACAATTTAAGGAAGCATATGCCAAGTTGTGCTAGAGCCCAACAATTTTCTACTATATGACTTTGAGCCTCTGGGACTCAGTTTCCTCATCTATAAAAAGTAGCTAAATTAGATGTGTTCCTTATTATTCCAAATCTATAAGCTTGCAGTGATTTATATTTAAAGGTAACATGAAAGATCATGTTAAAGATTTTTATCTAAGTTCTGGTGAGCTGGCACAACTTTCCCCAGGAGCTAAGTAACAATCAATGACTCTTGAAAGATTACTGCCGGGACTTCCAGGGTCACAGCCAAAATGACAGCATAAAGGAAGCACTCAGCTGAGTTGTCCCAATATTCCCCTCCAAAAGCCTTTAAAATAGTGACTCAAATTGAATTTTGGAATATCAGAGTCAATGAAAGGTCAGAGTGGGATATTCTTCCAGCCCAAGGCAACTTAGGAAATCAGAGAGATCTGTGACACGGGTGGCCTGGAGCTCATGTGGATGCAATACCATAGGTAGTGGGACTAGGTGGTGGCATCAGAAGCAGCAACAGTTTCAGTAGCTCTCAAGGCAGAGATGGTAAAGGTATCTAGCTACCAGTCAGAAAGAGATTACAAGGGACCCCTGTGATAGTACTGGATATAGGACCAGATGTTGTTTGGCAGCTACATTGCATAGACTTACTTCTGGGTTATAGTTTGAGGGTTGAAAGGAGAATTTTGCTCAAGAGGGAGTGAAAGCTCTGAGGGCCTATATCACTTTTGTTCATAAAGGATCAGGGACCCTGAGGAACAGTATCATTCTGATTCCAAGGAATCAAGGGCCCTTCCTTTGTAAGGATCAAAGTGCAGACCAGGAAAGCACACTTTGGAAGCAAAATTTTCCAGACCCCAAGAACAGTAGTGCAAAAAAGCTTGAAGATTGAGACAGTTCCCCTCCCCCACCTAACACTGGGAACAGAACCAAATTTTAAGGTAAAGTTCAAAATCAAGAAATAGGGTGGAAGAATGAGCAAACAACTAAAAAGAATCTGACCATAAAAACGTGCTATGGTGACAGGGAAGAGCAAGACACAAACTCAGAAGAAGATAATGAGATCAAAATAGTTATAAGCAAAGCATCAAAGAAAAATGTGAATTGGACACAAGCCCAAAAAGAATTTCTAGAAAACCTAAAATAATTTTCAAAATAAAATAAGAGTAGTAGAGGAAAAATCGGGTGAAGACATGAGAGAAAAGGAAGAAATATGTGAAAAGACAACTGCTTGGTAAAAGAGGCACAAAAAATACTGAAGAAAATGACACCTTAAAAAACAGAATTGGCCAAATGGAAAAAAAAAAGAGGTACAAAACTTCACTGATAAAAATACCTCCTTAAAAACCAGAATTTGTCAAATGGAAAAAGAGATACAAAAGTTCCCTGAAGAAAATAATTCCTTAAAAATTAGAATTGGGTAAATGAAAGCTAATGACTCCATGAGGTATCAAGAAACAATAAAACAAAGCCAAAAGAATGAAAAAAATAGAAGAAAATGTGAAATAGCTTGTTGGAAAAGAAACTGACCTGGAAAATAGATTGAGTATAGAAAATTGAATAATTATTGGACTACTTGAAAACTATAATCAAAAAAAGAGCCTAAACATCTTATTTCAAGAAATTATAAAGGAAAACTCCCCCAATATCTTAGAGTTAGAGGATAAAATAGAAATTGAAAGAATCCACCTCTACCACCTGAAAGAGATACTAAAAGCAAAACTCCCAGAAATATTATATTCAAATTCCAGACCTCCCAAGACAAGGAGAAAATACTTCAAGGAACCAGAAAGAAAGTATTCAAATACCAAGGAGCCACAGTCAGGATCACACAAGATCTAACAGCTACCACATTAAAGTAGGGGAAGGCTTAGAATATGATATTCTGGAATCAAAGGAGCTGGGAGTACAACCAAGAATAATCTACCCACCAAAATTGAGTATAATCTTTCAAGTAAAAAAAAATGGATATTTAATGAAACACAATTTTTAAGCATTCCTGATGAAAAGAATGGAGTTGAATAGAAAATCTGATTTTCAAATGTAAGACTCAGAAGCACAAAAGAGTAAACATGAAAGAGAAATCATAAGACACTCAGTAAGGTCAAACTGTTTATCTTTTTGTATAGGAAAATGATACATGTAACTTCCAAGGACTTTATCATTATTAGGGCAGTTAGAAGGATTCTACATAGAAAGAGAGTGTGGGAGTAAGTTGATTATATTGGTATGATTTAAAAAAATGGGCAGGTGAGAAAGAAAGATATCCTGGGAGAAGGAAGAAAGGAGAGGAAGAATGGGAAAAAGAGAACTAATTAAAAGAGATAAGCAGGAAAACTGTATTTTGCTAAAAAGCACTATAGACAATGAAATAATATCAATAATAAACATATATGCACCAAATTATTGACACAAAATGTAAATGAATTATAGGAGGAAATAGTAAAACTATACTAATGGTGGACCTTTCTCTCTCAGAACTAGATAAATCTAACTATAAAATAAATAGTAAAAAGTTAAGGAGATGAATAAAATCTTAGAAAAATTAGACATAATAAACCTCTGGTGAAAACTGAATGGGAATAGAAAGGAGCAACCTTTTTTGAACTGTACATGGCACCTTCACAAAAACTGACAATGTATTAGGGCATAAAAATCTTACAACCAAATGAAGAAAAGCAGAAATATTAAATGCATCCTTTTCTGACCATAATGCGATAAAATTAAATTCAATAAAGTGTCATAGAAGCATAGATTAAAAATTACAATGGAAGCTAAATAATCTAATCCTAAAGAATAAGTGGTCCAAAGAAAAAAAATTATACAATCAATAATTTCATTAAAGAGAATGACAACAATTAGACAACATACCAAAATATATGAGATGCTGTTGAAGCAGTACTTAGGGGAGAATTTATGTTTCTAAAGCCATACATTAATGAAAGAGACAAAATAAATTGGTAATACAACTAAAAGAAAAACTAGAAAAAGAATAAACTAAAAATACCCAATTAAGGAAATTCTGGAAATCAAAGGTGAGATTGGTAAAAAAATTTTAGTAGCTGAGTCAAGCACTTTGACATATCATTTTTGGGGTAGACTATAGGATTACTGATTAGGTGGGAAGATGTGGAATGCTGTATTACTCCAAATACAAGAAAATGAAAGGAGGGCACATGGCGGCTCTAGGCAAGTGGAGAATTAGAAGGTCATAGTTCATAAATTATATTTGCACCAGTGCCCCTCCGCAACAAGTAGAAAGATATTAAAAAAGGAAAGTCATCAATGATACTTATTTTAACAATACAGCTCTCCATTCTGCTTGCTGATAATAGACCTACTTTTTATGGGGAAAAAAGGAGATGTATTTTAAGTACTTTTCCATAACATGACTTATAAGTATTTATTTTCACATAAACATAAATGAAGCTTTAGGAAGGGAGAAATCAGAGTCAAGGCAAAACAAAACATATTCATATGATTATAATATCCCTCAGTAAAAATGATGAAGAAAACCTAGGGTGGTAGCAGAGTCAGAGAAGAGGATGGTGGGTAAGGGCAAAAGATATCTGCAAGATCTATCAGCACTGAGCAAGTCCATAGCTATATCTGAGGCCTGGTTTACCCAGGATGGTGAACTAGGCCTCACATCTTTCCCATGGTAAAAGCTTTTCCAAGGTTTGCTGCATGATGTCAATGCAAACTTTCCCCAAACTTCCTGGATCTGTTACAGGCTATTCACCAGAGATTTAAAAAAATATCTGGGGCCTCAGCCAGCAGCATTCCTCTATGGATACTGGTATCTCAATTTGCTTTTTATTTTTCTTAATTGGCACTACGCAATATTTAAAGGATTTCCAGTCAGGAAAACTAGAAGTAAGATTTGGTGGTGGGGGGAGCAGGGACAATTAAAAGGGAAGGTCAAAGTTGAAAATGACATTAACCTTTTAACCGCTTGGTGGATGTGATACCAAATTTTAAATTCTAGATTAAAAAAAACAGTTTTGTGGCAAAAGTGCCCCTTTAATCAGCTGTAATATATTATAAGAAATTGCTAACTTCCCAGATTAAATCCCATCAGGGTCTATTTCATGAATGTTTTAATCTACTTGAGAAATAAAGTATAATTAGAATTACTTAATGTCAATTTTTCCTAAGGAAATAATAAAAATCACATCATACTTTTTGCCTGAAAAACATATATTTTAAAACCATCAGTTGTTTCTATATTTTTCCTTTCTTTTTTTGGCCTCTAGTCCCATCATCTATTAAAAAAATGGGCATATCACAGTGTGACTGGTATGATATCAACTGGGCCTTTTCCGTGTCTCAAACAAAATCTTCTTCCAAGAATATTAGACATTATCTGATAATGCAGATCTGCTCTCATGAGCCCAGAAAGCAAAGAAATCAGGAGATTCTTTTTTTAGGAAAGGTCTCTCAGGAAAAATGAGTATCATTCTTGATAAGTAACTCCAGGTTGGGTACCTCTGAAAGTATAGTGAGGGTGGTGTCCCTTTAAGCCGAAGAAAAGGGCACGTCCTGCTGTTATCCTTGACCCTCTGACAAAATAGTCAAACACTGTTTGTAAAAGAGCGAAGTAATTAAAAGTATCCCAGGGTTATGGTGAAATAGGGCAAGTAAAATGCGCTCCTGGATGCCAGTTCTCTTTCAGGACCAGCTCTTTTGTATCTGCTCTCTATTTTGTTTTCTTTTTTTATTTCCATTTTTCATGGCACAGTTTCCCCTCTCCTTCATTGTTCATCTCTTACTGTCAGTTTGTAAAATTATAAGTCCCATTATTGTTGCTTATCTAGCCAGAGGTCACCTCATTTATGGATAATTCTCCTCTTCTTTTAATTTTTTTCACCTCTGAATAAATTACCAATCACAAAAATCATACTATGGTAGGATGTAGAAATGGGAATATAAAACAAAAAATGCAAGAAACCTCAAACCTCTATTCCCATTATTTCAGTTGTATTAAGCTCTGGAATACAATGTTTCCAAAAGACAGCATGGCCTGGGACCCAGTCCTGGATTACCTCTCTCCCTGTTAGGCTGTTGGCTAGATGCACTGTGGACTACCAGGTTGGCTCTGTTCTGGCCTCAGAACTAAGAGAATGGCTAGAATTCTTTCTCTTTACATTTGTCCCTGCTTCTGTTACTAAACCATTACATTCGTCTGACCTTGGAATGAAAATGATGTACTCCCATTTGGATTCCTCACAATATTGATCAGTTCATTTTCTGATCTCTCCATTTTGAAAGAGATCTTTCATAAGAACCAAGTACACCTGGGTACCTCACTTACTTGGAGAATCCATTTCATGATACGTCAATAACTTATATCTTCTAGATAACTGCCTTTGCCTAAGGAAAGGGCATTGCTGACATGCTACTCCCAGAAATAGAGAATCTCAGCATTAGAAGTGACTTCAGAGATTAACTAGTACATATCGTACTAGAACAAAAATCACCTCTTCAACCTACCTCACAGGTGGTCCTCAATCTAGTGGTAGATTGAAGATTTCCAGTGAAGGCGAATCCATTCCATCTAGAGATAGTCCATTGCCCACACCCTTTCCTTAGGTGTATGTGTAGCTCTAATTGTTAGGAAGATTTTGAGTCTAGTTTTCATGACTGTTCTCTTCTCCTTTCTATATGCATCCCTGTTTCCTTCAAAAAAATTTCATGTGATATGATCTGCAGGCCCCTTATCATTTGGTCACCCTTCAGATTGTTAATAGCTTTCCAAAATGTGCAGATATGGCATCCAGAATTGAACATACATTTTCAAATATGATCTGACCAGAATGGAGTACAAAATGACTAGCACCCTTCTAGTCCTGGACACTATAACTGTCTTTATGTAGTCTGAGATGGCGTTAGGTATTCTTTTTTTTTTTTTTTTTTTTGGAGAGGGCAGCTATCATATCAAACTTTTGGTTAATGTCAAGTCTAGAGTCTATTAAAAAAATCCAAAGCTTCCAGATCTTTTTTTTTTATATGAGAAATTGTCTAGTCTTGGTTCTGAGATCTTATACTTGTGTAATTCTCTTCCTATCTAAATGAAAAATACAATCTTATCAAGTTTGACCCACCTTTATAACATGTCAAGCTCTTCTGGAATTCTGATTTCTGTTGGTAGTGTTGTTATCCCTCTCATTGCATGTGTGTGTGTTTAAAGCATTGAAGACTGATTTGTCTTTTGCCAAAAAACCTTCATTTTGTTTTTCGGGTTATGTCTGTTAGACAATGATTTCTCTTGTTTTTATATTTCTTGTGAGATAATCCTCTGTTTTGGAGTCTATGGACCCACTTTACAAATGATGGTATAGTATTTGTTTCTTTGCCATTGTGACATGTCTTAGAAAATACGCCTTCTGTTTACAGACAGATTGAGCTGCTTTGAATTTGTAATCAACTCAATTATTCTGGATCATGTACTTTATGATCCAGATATTTTAATTCTCATTTACCCTCCTAGTTTTTAGTTGCTTTTCCTGTTCATTATCAGTTCTAGCAAAATATGGCAAAGGAATGAGAAAGGAGATGAAACTTGAACCTGGGAAATTTAGGTTCTTGCTAATAGTTCTACAAAACACCTAATGGCGAATGAGAATATATCTAACTCTATAGCTAGCAAAAGAATCCATTGGTTCCAGTTTGGAAAAAATTTTTAAAAATGATGGAGGAAAAATATTTGCACTTATGTTCATTCTTTTTCTTTTAATAAATGGCTGGGATCATATAGGACAGTAAACATATGGGAACACATGCACCTCAATTTACAAAGGAGATGTATCCTGAAAATATGCACTCTAATTGATGAACAATGTCATAGAATTTTTAATTGGCCAGGTTCTTAGAGATCATCTAATCCAGTGGTGTCAAACTCAAATAGAAAGGGAGGCTACTAAATTGTGAGCTGAACATTGACTTAGAAAACTGCACATTTATATATGTCTTTTCATTAGTACATTGACACATTAAAATTAGATAGGAACTACATATTAGCCTGGTTCAGGCCACATTTGGGAATGTTGTGGACTACATGCAGCCTGTGAGCTGTGTGTCTGACACCTTTGATCTAGTCTAACCACCTTGCATGAGTTAACTTACTCAAGGTCTCACCATTTATTTGCACTCAAGTCCTGTGGCTCCAATTCCAGGGTTTTTTTTCAAATCATACTGCATTTATGTGAACTAGGGGGCAGTAAATGTATGCTTTCAAATTACAATGGAAAGGTTTCCTTAAAAAGTATTAGTCAATACCCTCCCCACCACCCCTGCCTCTCTACTTCCTCAAGTTACAGATGAGGGTCAGGAAGTTTAAGTTTACATAGGTGGTAAGTGATAGCTACAGGATTTGAACTCAGTTGCAACATTTCCAAATCCTGTTCTCCTTTTACCGTACCATCTTAACAGAGAATAAGAAAGAGAAGACACTCTCTATTAACACCACTTTTCCTTGGAATTCCATGAGATGCTCTGTGGAAATCAACTGGGATTATAGAGAGGTTTGCTGTTTTAGTTGGACCCAAGGGTAAATGAGATGATTGTGATATCTGCCTGTGAGTGTGGTAACATCAGGATTGAGAAGGTGCATCTCTGTGGGTTGACTCCTACAGCTTTTGGCCCTCATTCAATAAAGACTCTCTCTTCTTCTGACGCAAGAAGGCAGTCAAACCAGGAGACTCCTAGTTGCTATGGTAGTTTTTGCAGAAGTGATAGTGAAAGCAAGAGGATGATAGAAGGAGAATGATGAAATCTGAGATCTGACATCAAACACGTGTACTCTATTGTATAATTTTAAAAAAAGATTTAGATAGAATGAAATATAGCGTGTAAGTTGCTCAGTGCTTGGCAGATGGTTCCTTCAACAGCTGAGGGGCACTGCACATGCAAAAAAAAAAAAAAGCAAAAACAAAACCAGAGACTAGTTTATATTTCAAGGAAAAAAAATGATGAAAACCTTAATGTTTTTTTTATGGGGATCAGTTGGATTTTCAGGCTAACAGTCAGAGTCTTTGTTGGTCTAATGTGCCTTCCAGAATATTGGATCTGGCATAATACAAATAATCATAAAAATAACAAATAGAAAACGGAAGAAAATCACTTATTTGAATCCAAATAAAAAAAGGGTAGGAGGGGAGTAGTAAGTAGATTCTATAGCTTTGGTGGTAAGGGAATAAGGCAGAGAACATGGCTAGGGGAGAGATAATAATAGTCAACCTCAGCTGTTGTTGACATTATATTCTGTTGTATAAGTCCCAAGCCTTGCTGAAGGGAAACCCCTAAACTGAAAAAGAACAATGAAGATTGTTGATGAAAAGTCTGTCCCAAGTGGGAGTTTGGCCTGCTATGCAATTGCCTCACTGAAAATGCTCAGACTTTCCCAGTTTGCAACAGTTGGATTAGAAACTCCTCTGCAAGCCAAGATTGCTGCTAACAGCTGGAGCACAAGCTCCTTGGTGCCCCTGCATTTCTCATGGGACGCCATCTGAATGGACAGTGTAAAATACAAAATGTCTTCTGACTGAAGAGGTTTCATTTTTCTAGCCTGCAATGAAACGTTCTTAAATTAAGTTTAAAATGGAAATTGCCCTGCCTAATAAGTAACAATTTGCTGATTTAATTGATATGAGGAAATCAATACTTCCTGAGAGCCAACAACCCAAGTGTATTTATTTACATTGGCATGTAAAGTTAGATTGTAGAGCAATAAAGTGAAAATATGGTGACAGGATAAGGGTAGGGAGAGGAAACAAAGCCTTTGTGAGGAAGTCAGACTAAAATATTTCAGATTTGGGTGGAAAATAGGAACCTTGCCTCATTGTGAAACATTCCCTGAAATAGAATTGATCCAAATTTTCATATTTTATGATGTTGAGTTTTACTTCTTCAAGGAAAATAAAACTCAAGAATGATATGTGGTGTGCAGAAGCTACATCTAAAAAGATCCACAGTCTTTTAAGAATTCCATATGAAGAACTCTAAAGTATGCTTTGAATCACCAACATTTTTCCTCTGCTTTAACTGCCAGGTATGCTCCCTGAACTACAGAGTCAAACCTTGGGGTGGGATTTGGTGATTGTCACCTCCTGGGAGCACAAAACAGTTAACTATCTTTTCCTTTCAGCAGACACACCCTGGAAGTTCTGAGTTAGAATCTTTGAAGAAAATTTATTAATCTTTTACTATTTTTTTTAGGCAATTGGGATTAAGTGACTTGCCCAGGGTCACACAGCTAGTAAGTGCCAAGTGTTTGGTCTGAGGCCAGCTTTGAACTCAGGTCCTCCTGACTTCAGAGCTGGTGCTCTATCCACTGTACCACTTAGATGCCCCAAAATTTATTTATCTAAATTAATCTCCCAATGGTGGAACATGTTGGGGAAATAGTTTTGAACCAAGTGGCAAACAATATTTATTGATGATTCCACCCTGTCACCCTTCCTTCTCACCCTGCTTTAAAAAAAAAAAAAGCAAACAAACAAAAACAAATAAAACAACAACAGCAAATTTATGTAGGAAGGCCAAAAGTCACACCCGACTAATAATCCACTCTGGGCTGGGGAACAACAACAACAACAATTCTGGTTAAATTTCATCAAACAGTATCTTTTCAATCCAGGGGTGGGGAACCTGTGGTCTGGAGGCCACACAGGGCCCTCTAGGTCCTCAAGGGCAGCCCTTTCACTGAATCCCACTTGAGGGCCTGGAGGGCCACATGAGGCCTCTAGGCTACAGGTTCCTCATTCCTGGTAAGCAGTTCCTACATTCCTCTCTCTTTCACAGAGTCTTTCCCAAAGAGATGAGAAAGATGATGAGTTCTTCCTGACTCATTCAGTCTGAATATTAAAGCCTAAAAGCTGATCTCAATCGCCTGATTATAGAATTATGTTCCTTCTTATCTATAAAATTTACCAAACTGTAGATCCTAGTACATATTTTGTGGCTTAAGAATGGACAATAGCATAGTAAACAATAGAAAACAAAAATTAGGACATTCATGGATTACGATTATGTGGAAGGCAATTATTTATTACATGTTTCTTTTTCTCAGAACATTTTTCTTTTTTTTTCTTTAAATGAGCCTTTATTTTAATATCATCATAATTTTCCTCAGTATCTCTCTCCCTCCCACCCCACAAAGTCATTCCACATATCAAATAGTATTTTGGAAATAGAAAAAAAAAGAAAATGAAGAGGAAAAAACCAGCATAACTGTCAATAAATCTGCATTCTGAAAGTATGCAGAAAGTCCAATATTTGCAGATCACCTACCTGTGCACAGTGGTACAATAGGGGTTTCTTCTCATATCTCTTCTTTCAAGCCCAAGGCAGATCCCAAGGTGACTTCCATGGTTAGAGGGAATGGTCTGAATGAAGACCCTGCAAAGGAGACTAAGAAGGAATGGGTAGATAGGCAGGAGAACCAGGAAAGAATAAGATTCTGAAACCTAGAGAGAAGCAAGTAATTTAGAGAATTTTCATATGACTGATAATAGTTTACAATTATTTGGAGAATTCTTTGTTTATATACCTTGGGGACAATCGGAGACTATTTACTATTGGGGAGGAGCTATACACACATATACAAGTGTGAATATATACATACATATATGTATGGATATACATATACACAGATATATGTGTACATATATTTCTCTGTTAATTGTTTATATGTCTTGCACACCATGTCATTATTAGAGAAATTTGATACCAAAATTTCCCCTCTGTTTTGACTGCTTCCCTTCTTATCCTAGGTTGATTAATAATAATAGTGATAATAGTGATAATAATAGTGATAACAATAATCACTAATAGTTACATGGCACTTACTATATGCTAGGCACTGACTAGGATAAGTTCGTAACTTTTATTATCTCATTTGATCCTCACAAACACCCTGGGTGGTAGGTGCCATAATTGTCATCATTTTACAGATGAGGAAACTGAGGCAAACAGAGCTTGGGTGACTTCCATAAATTCACAGCTTCTGTAGTGACTGAGGGTATGAAATCATATCTATCCACTGGGCCATCCAGCTGCCTCAATTAATTTTTGTTTGTGCAGAATCTTTTCAGTTTCAGGTAATCAAAGTTATTCATTTTTATGTTTATTACTCTCCCTGATTGATTAGGAATATATCTTCTACCTAAGGTTAGGAAAGTTTATTAATTATCTGCTTTTCTTTTTTTTACATTATTATTTCTAACATTGAGGTCACATATCCATTTAGAATGTATTGTGAAAGTCAGTGTAAGTTGTTGCTTTAACCCTAATTTCTGCCAGACTATTTTCTAGTTTTCCCAGTAGCTTTTTGTCAAATAAAGAGTCATTTCTGAAGTAATTTATGTTTCCTGCTTTATTGAACCCTGGGTATTGAGTTCCATTGTTTCTGATTCTCCCTTGTCTAGTCTGTTTTGTTGATCTACCTCTTTCTTATTTTTTTTAAACCAATACCAGATGGCTTTGATGACTGCTGGTTTATAATATGGTTTGAGGTCTGGAAGTACTATTACCTATGCATTCTTACGTCTTTTCATTATTTCCCTTGATATTCTAGATCTTTTATTTTTCTGAATGAATTTTGTTACTATTTTGTCAAATTCTGTAAAGTATCTCTTTGATAATTTGATTAGGATAACATTAAAATTATAAATTAAGTTTGGTAGCATTGGCATTTTTATGATACTGGTATGGCTCTAGCCAGGAGCACTTAATATTCTTCCATCTATTTACATGGTTTATTTCTTTAAGAATGACTTTGGAATTGGATCTATAGAAGTATTTTGTGTGCTTTGGTAGATTGATCCACAGAATACTTTTAGTAGTTTTTTGAAATGAGATTCCCTTGGGGTTCCACTTCCGGGAGCCAAGATGGTGGAGTAAAAGGTGAGTCTCTCTTTCCCTCCCTTATTAACCCCTGAAAGCCCAGAAAATATCACCCCAGGAAAAACCCTGGAGCAGCTGAACCAGAAGAAAGATGGGGTGCAGTGGTCCAGTAGCCCAGGTAGCTTGAGGGATTAACTGGAAAGGCCCCTCTTACCTCGGGGGAAGGGG
Source organism: Vombatus ursinus (assembly GCF_900497805.2). NCBI lineage: Eukaryota > Metazoa > Chordata > Mammalia > Diprotodontia > Vombatidae > Vombatus > Vombatus ursinus. Next base: position 6,181,644 of record NW_020954639.1, on the reverse strand, counting down.
AGCAGTACAGAATGGAAGGCTCCCAGCAAGCTAGCAGGAAGTCCCACCTCAGCATACCAGGAGGAGATCCTGAAGCCCTGGTGATGGAGCAGGCAAACACCAACACCTGGACCCCCAAGGGCCTCATTGAGGGTGGGGGAACTGGTGGAAACCAATTCAGAAAACCACCATGTGCCTCGGCATTCTACAGCAACCGGCTCTCCCGGGGCCTCAGCAAAACTAAGGGAAGCAGCGCTCCAAGGGGCCCCAGGTGGATAAACACCCTACAACATTCATCTGAAAGGAGCTGAAGAAAGCAAAAGGAAGGAAAGGCTTGGGCAAGCAGGAAATTTCCAGGAGCCACACTACCCCTAAAGTGCCAGTGTTGCTGATTCCAGCCCAACACCAGGTAAGCTGCCAGAATCCTACAGCCTCCAACTGCCAACATTGGAGGCCCCAACACACAAAGCCATTGACCAGGCCCTAGGCTTCCAACACAAGAAGCTTGGGTCACTGCCCTCTGCTCCCCAGCAGGAGAGCCCAATATCTTTAAAGGCCAGGAAATAAGCAAACACCATGTGTAAAAAGAAATGTACGGTAGATTCTTATTATGGGAAGAGTGAAGATAAAGGCAGAAATTCTGAAGAGGACAACATTGTCAATAAACCTATATCTGGAACCTGAAAAGGGAATATGAACTGGTCTGAAGCCCAAAAAACCTTCTCAGAAGAGCTCAAGAAGGATTTTAAAAGTCAAATGGAGAGGTAGAAGAAAAAATGGGAAAAGAAATGAGAGGTATGCACGAGAGAGTCAATAGCTTGGAAAAGGAAGGACAAAAATTAACTGTAGAAAACAAGTCCTTAAAAGATACAGTTAGTCAACTGGAAAAAAAATACACTGAAGAAAACAAGTCCCTAAAAAATACAATTGGCCAAATAGGGAAGGAGGTACAAAATCTAATAGAAGAAAACAGTTTGTTAAAAATTAGAATCAAGCAAGTGGAAGCTAATGACTCTATGAGAGAGCAATAATCAGTCAAACAAAAACAAAAGAATGAAAAAATAGATGAAAATGTAAAGTATCTCATTGATAAAACAACTGACCTTGAAAACTGATCCAAGAGAGACAATTTAAAAATTATTGGTCTACTTGAAAATCACAATGAAAAAAAGAGCCTGGACAGTATCTTTCAGCAAATCATAAAGGAAAACTGCCCTGAGGTCCTAGAACCAGAGGGTAAAATAGCCATAGAATGAATCCACCATTCATCTCCTGAAAGAGATCCCAAATTGAAAACACCAAGGAATATAGTAGCCAAATTCCAAAATTACCAGGTCAAAGAGAAAATACTGCAAGCAACCAGAAAACAAAACAATTTAAATACCATGGAAACAGAGGACCTTGCAGCTTCTATATTAAAAGACCGTAGGGCATGAAATATGATTTTCCAGAGGCAAAGGAGCTTGGATTACAACTAAGGATCAACTACTCAGTGAAAATGAACATGATCTTTCAGGGGAGGAGATGGATATTCAATGAAATAGGGGTCTTCCATACCTTCCTGATAAAAAGACCAGAGCTCAGCAGAAAATTTGATCTTCAAATACAAGACTCAAGAGAGACATAAAAAAGTAAATGGGACAGAAAGAAACAACATGTTATTAATAAGGGCAAATTGTTTCATCCCTACAAGGGAAGATGACACTTGTAATTCTTGAGAACTGTATTGTTATTACACCATGTTAAAGGAGTATACATAAAGAGGGTGGATATAAATTGACTTTGACATAATGATGAAAAAAAATCTAATCAAGTGGGTTAAATGGATCCAAGTAAGTGAATTAATCTGATCTAACTGAGAAAATGTACTGAGAGAAAAGGAAAGGAGGAGGTAGACAAGGGTAAATTACATCACAGGAAAGGGCACAAAAACCTATTACAGCAGAGGGAAAGAAGGCAAGGAGATGAGCATTGTTTGAACCTTATTCTCATCAGATTTGGCTCAAGAAGGGAATAACATAATCAGTTAGGTATAGAAATCTAACATGCCCTATAGGCAGTATGAGGAAAAAGGGGAAAGAAAAGGGAGGGGGCTAATAGAAGGGAGGTGGGACTGAGGGAGGTGGTGGTCAAAAGCAAAAGTGAGGAGGGAAAAGGAGAAAGAAAAGCATAAATGGAAGGGGGGAAGGATAGAGAGAAAGACACAGATAGTAATCATAATTGTGAATGTGTTATAAGAAAGAAATACTATTGTACTATTAGAAATGATGAACAGGCAGACTTCAGATAAACCTGGAAAGACTTGTATGATTTGATGCTGAGTGAAGTGAGCAGAACCAGGAAATCATTGTACACAGTAACAGCCACATTGAGTGATGACTGACTTTGATAGACTTAACCCCTCTCAGCAATACAAGGATCTAAGACATCTCCAAAAGCCTTATGATGGAAAATTCTATCCACATCCAAAGAACTATGAAGTTTGAATGTAGATCGAAGAATACTATTTGCTATTTCTTTTCTTCTGTTGTGTTTTGTTTCCTCTTTCTGGTGGTTCCTTTTATTAGTTCTAATTCTTACTTACAACATCACTAATGTGAAAATATGTTTAATAGGAATGTATATGTATAACCTATATTAGATTTCATGCCGGCTTGGGGAGGGAGGTAAGGCGGGAGGTAAGGAGGGAGGGTGAGAAAAATTTAAAACTCAAAAGCTTATGGAAGTGATTGTTGATAATTCAAAATAAATTAATAAATCATTTTAGAAAAAAAGAAATGAGATTCCCTTTTATCACCTTTTTGGTTTTATTATTATAGAATGCAGATGATTTTTGAGGGTTTATTTTGTTGTCTATAACTTGGCTAATGCTATTTTCTCAATTAATATCTTTGCTGATTATCTGGGTTATCTTGGGTAATCCGTCAAATAGTAATTGTTTTATACCTTCTTTTCCTGTCTTGATGCCTTTTATTTCTTTCTCTTTTCTTGTTGACATTGCTAGCATTTCTAGAATTATATAAAATAATAGTGGGGAGAGTAGGCATCTTTGTTCACTCCTACATTTATTAAAAAAAAAACCATTCTGGTATACCACCATTGCATACAATGCTTGCTTTTGATTTTAGATTGAGGCTTTTTATGAAATCAATAAAGGTTAAAGGTGCCTCTTTGCAAATCGTTAGCAAGGATTTTTAGCATAAATAAGCATTGTACTTTGTCAAAAACCTTTTCTTCATCTATTAAGATAATTATATGGCTTGGAATATTTTTGCTTTTAATATGATTATGTTGATTGTTTTCTTTTTGATCTGTCTTTCCATCCCTGACTTAAACTAATTTGCTCATCATGATGAATGATTTCTGGGATGAATTCCTGTAGTCTGTCTAAAAGGACTTAACTTGAAAATTTTTTGAAGTGAGGTTCATTAATGATATGACTCTATAGTTCTTCTGTGCTTTATCTTTCCCTCCTTTAGGTATTAGCACTATATCTATATCATAAAAATATTCTGGTATAGTGCTTTTTTCAACTTTTGAAAAAATTTGAGCAGAATTGTTATCCCATGAATCTATCAGGACCAGTTTTTTTTCCTTTTGTAGATTCTTTAGAGCTAGTTCCATTTTCCTTTCTGGTTGGATTATTTCAAATTTCTATTTGGTCTTAGTTTGTATACTTTATATTTTTGAAGGTATTCTTTTATTTAAAATTCTCAGTTTTTTTTAGCATATAACTGACTTCAGTAGTTCCTGACAATTTTTTCCTGAGTTTGTAATTTTACCTTGTTCTTTTCCTATTTTGTTTATTTGGTGTTCGGCCTTCTTTTTATTGACATCAACTAAAGGATTAAAACTTACAAGGTATCTATTTGGAATTTCCTCTTCTATATAGTTTTTGGTATTGCCTTGTAGATCTTGTCCCTAGCCTCCCTTTTTTCTGTTGTACCTTACTCTTAGAAATACTAATTCTTGCAAGCAGTAGAGAAGGTTTTGCCTCATGATAGCAATCTTCCTATATCCCTGATTATTCAGCTCATTATTAAGCTTATTCCTCATGATCATTTCCTCCCCTTTGTTTCTCTGTATCCTTACTTTCACACTTTCTTATCAGTTGCCTTCATGAGATCTGATTCCTCTTATCCCAAGGCAGGACGAGTATTCTCTAAAGTACTAAAATTCCTGCAGATTATACCCATTGCAAGGTTTCCATCTCCCCTTACAGAAAATTTTCCTTAATGAGAACATTCATCAGTGGCATTCCCTTTCACTGAAACAAAATTCTCCCTTTCTTTCCCCCAATTCAATTTTTCCCTTCACCTCTTAATGTATTTTCCAATAGGCTCTCTTTTTCCTGAAAGACTACAGGAGTTATTTTCCCTTCATTGTTAATCTTGTACTTGATTAGGTATACCACATATTCTCCTCTACCTTCTTCCTCCTCTCTCCCCTTTATGCGGCCTCCCATTCTATCATTTATTCCCACAGAAAACCTTGATTCACCTATAGATAGGGTGTTGCAAAATTTAGTACATGAAATTTCCCACCTGTTTCTCCACCATCACTTATGTTTGACATGCTTTCTCTGTTGTCTACTTTTATACTTTTAGAAAGAAATCTCTTGGGGCAGCTAGGTGGCACAGTGGATACAGCACCGGCCCTGAAGTCAGGAGGACCTGAGTTCAAATCTGGCCTCAGATCAAATATTTGTCACTTACTAGTTGTGTGGCTCTGGGCAAGTCACTTAACCCCAATTGCCCGAAAAAAATCTCTTACTGGCCTCTGTGTTTTTATTTCTTGTTGCCCTTGGTTGTTGTATCTGTTTGTCTGTCTTATATTTCTATTACCCGAGGTATTTGGAAAGCAAACATTTTGTTCATTTGGTTTTCTTGAGCTTCAAATTTTTTTTTAATTAAATGTCCATCTTTTTAACTTAAGGGTTTGGCTCAGGTTTACATGGCATATCACCCTTGGTTTCATCTTGAATTCCTTTACTTTTTGGAGTATATTATCCTATTCCTTTCCGAGGTTTCTGCTTTGTACAGAATAATCTTATGCTTTTCCTTTATATTTAAAGGTCTTTCACTCAATCATTTGCAGAATTGGTTGTTGTTATTGGAACTGTTAAAATTAACCACTGTGTGTCTTGGAGTTTACGTTATAGGTTTTAGATTTTTTCTTTGTTAGTTTATTTTTCCTTATTCATTCATTCATTCATTCATTTACATTTTTTATTTTGGAAGCAAACTGTGAATAATTTTAATTGTGTTCAGAAACCTCCATGCTTCTCAACCTCCTCTCAAGCTAGGCAATCCATGTTTCACAGATCTCATTCTTTGCCCAGGTGACTTCTATAGAATCAAAACTCCTCTTAGCTCTATATTAGCTTCTTTCCTTTGGACTTACTGGAATACTACATAGCCATATTTTTGTCCTCTATTCACTAGTTCTTTGACTGAGTTTTCTTTTAGTATATATGCCACATTGCTCTTCCAGCTGGCATAAATTTCTGCCTTTTGGTCTTTTGTGGCACCAAAGGAAAGGGTGGTTGTGAATAGAGTTGAATTTTCTGAAACTCTTACAACAAAATCAAGTCAAAAATATCAAATTCACCAGATTGACCAGACCCAAAATTATGTTTTACTCTGGAGCTTGAGTCTATCACCTCTCTGTGAACAAGTACATAGACTGTATAATTACAAGTTCTCTGCAATAGTGGTTTATAAGAGGTCTTTCATTTATTTTAGGTTTTTCATAGTTATTCATCTTCACAATGTGGTTATTATTGTATAAATGGTTTTTGTTTGGTCACTTCACTTTGCATTACTTAATATAAGTCTTCTCAGGTATCTCAGAAATTTTTTCATTATTTCTTATGGCACAAATTTTACATTATATTCATCTACTGTAATTTGTTCAACCATTCCCCAATTCAGAGGCACTAGTTTAGTTTCCAGTTCCTTACTAGTACAAAAAGAGCTGTTAACATTTTTTTGAAGATATGGGTCTTGTTTTTCCTTATGTGGGAGTCAGTAAGAAACTAGAGATGAATAGTCATCAAAGACATGTTAGACAGAAGATGGCCTGGTCATGTAGGGAGGATGAAGGAAGATAGGTGTATGGCCCTATTATTCTACTGATTTCCTCAAATCAGGAGAAAGTGAGGGAGACCACCAATATATTTCATGAATCTTTTGTGGGGAATTTATAGGATCAAATGGACAAGATTCACATAGGAACAGATATGGATGGGTTGAGGTATGCGTTATTGGAGGGAATTTTCAAACCAATGAATTTTCAGAGCTATTTGATTGTTTGACTCAAAAAAAATTGTTCAGAATTGACAGGACTTTGAAGATGTGTAAGTAAAAAAGTTTAAAGAAAGTGAAGGCATTATGACTACTTTCTTAGTGGGAAGTAGCCAATTATTTCAATCAACATTGAATTGTGGGAATTTGAGAACATGGCATAGTTGCCTTCCTAAATACTAAATTATTGGTTTATTATCCTTCCTAAAGATTTTTAATAATCATTTAATGACTTATTATCTACAAACTTTTGGAAGTAGCACAACATAGTAGAAAGTACATTGGACAGGCAATCAAGAGATTTAGATTTCAATCTCAGATCTGCCATTAAGTCAATTCATGATCTTGGGAAAATCACTTGTCTTCTTTGAATTCCAGATTCCTTGTCCAAAAATTTAGAGAGGCCACTAAGATTCCTTCTAATCTCAAAATTTTTGAATATGTTGATATATTTAACCTATGATATAGATGAATTTTATAAATTTTCTATTTGCTATGTAAATGAGTGCTTAATTTTAAATTATGTATTTTAAACAATATTACATGTCAAGTCAGTCAAACTTCATTTGTAGCTGTTTGAGTGACATTTAAAAAAGATAAAACATTTAAACATAAGAAAAGCAAAAACAAACAAAAAAGATTGTTCTTGCCTTTAGAAGATTCAATGGAATACAATATTAAGTTCAAATTCCTTGAGGTCAGAGAAGATATTGTTTTTCATAATTGTATCCCACGCAGTTGGCAATGTACTTATGTATTAGCAGTCAGCTAATTATTTGAGTAATATAATAAAATAAAAAAGTACTTTGTTTTCTGACTAAATATCCCCATTATTTTACATTTGTGATTTTTTTTATCCAGATCTTTGGCATTATAAGGACCATGAGACTTCCATGGGACTTGCAAAAGGAATCTTCTATATGTGTTTTCTCCTGTATTTGAGTGTGAGATTCTTGAAAGAAATAACTGTTTTGCTTTTCTATTTTTATACTTAGTATTTAGTCAGTAGGTAGGTAGGTGAATAGAGCACTGGACCTAGAATAAGGAAAACCTAAGCTCAAATGTAGTCTCGGATACTAACTGGCTCTGTGACCCTGGGCAAGTCACTTAACCTCTTTTTGCCTTAATCCACTGAAAAAAGGAAATGGAAAACCACTCCAGTACCTTTGCCAAGAAAACTCTGTAGACATTATGGTCCATAGGGTCACAAAGAGTTTGACATAACTGAATAACAACAGCACCACAGTGCTTTCATTAGGTAAGCACTTAATTAATGCTTTATTCAATCATTTATGTAGGAAACTCCCTGGTGAGGAAATTCCCTTTATAAATGAAGATCAGCAACTATTCCTATAACTGATACTATTCTTGGGGAATTTCCTTAGAGGTTTAACAACTTGCTCAACATCTCACAACCAGTATGAGTTAGAAGCATCACTTGAACCCTGTGCTTTCTGACCCTTAAGACAGGCTCTCTATTAACTATGAAATGCAGCCTCACTCCATTTGTACCATATTGTTTAAAGTCTGAAATAACAAATTGATATAAAGGATCATTATATTAAAGCTGGAAAGGAAGTTTAAGATCATATAATACAAACCTCTCAATATATACATGAAGAAATAGGGAAGTGAAGTGATTTGCTTAGGGTCACAGAGACAGCAAGTGAAAGAAGGCAGTTTTACACCCAGGTCAAGTCAAGACAAGTCAACCAACATTTATTAATTACTTACTGTGCTAGGTATTGTGCTAAGTTCTGGGAATCCAAAGGATCGCTGCCCTTAAAGTCCTCATGTTCTAATGGAGGAGACTTCATGCAAAGAACTGCATATACATACACGTGTGCATATATGTATATACATACACATATGCATACATACATACACATGCATGCATACACACATACATAGAGGGTATATTGGAAGGAATTTCAAAAGGAAGGTATTAGCATTGAGGTAGACTAGGAAAGGTTTTTGTTTTTTGTTTTTTGTTTTTTTTGTTTTTTTTTTTTTGCATAAGATGAAATTTAAACTAAATCCTGAAGGAAGCCAAAGAAACTACAGGTGGGATAGAGGAAGGAAAAGGTACCAGGCTTGGAGCAGTCATTGAAAATGCAGAGTAAGGAGCTGGAGTGTTTTGTGAAAGGAACAGCAAGGTCAATGTTGCTGCATCATAGAGTATGTATGTGTAGGATATTAGAGTGTAAGAAGAATGGAAATATAGGAAGGAATCAGGTCATGAAGAGCTTTAAAAACCAACGGAAGATTTTATATTTGATCCTGGTGGTAACAGGGAGCTATTGGATGTTACCGAGTAAGAGAGTGACACGGTCAGGACTGGAGAGACGTGAGGCAGGTCGACCAATCAGCAGGCCATTTCAGTCATCCAGTCATGAGATTGTGAAGGCCTGTGTGAAAGTGGTGACACAGTAAGAAACAATATGGGGACATAATATAAGAGCTGATACAAAGGTCAAAGGCAAAGGATTTGGCAACTGGATATTTCAAATTCAAACTTGTTCTCTAACACGATAGAGCCCCTCATGTAAACACCTGTAAGATTTTAAAGTGTCTTACACTTAATGACGTGGATTCATTTTTTCATTTTTGTTCTGTTGTTCCCCTATATTTGCATGTTGCCTCTACATTGTAAGCCTCTGGTGTGCATTCTTTGTACATGTAATTAATCCTCTCTCTAACCTAGTATATTTATTCATCCAACGCATTTATTGAGTGACTGCAATGTATAAGGTCTCTGATGGTGTCACACGGCAGCAATTCATAAATGTTCTTTAATAGTGATGAGGTGCTATGCATTAACGTGCAGTAATGTGCTGTCCTAATGATGGGCCTTTATTTTGCTTTGTTTTTCAGATGGGGATTTTGGATTTTCAGTGATTCAACCTCAACTCTTCATGCGCTTTCCCCTGTGATTAGTGGCAAACATTTGCAATGTGCCTAGCTAGGGTTAGGGGTGTGGTATGTGGCCGTGTAACCGAGCCTAGTTAATTGGCTCACATGGGAATTTATCTTATGACCTTGTTAGCAGGGTGCCCTAACCAACAGACCCAACTTGTCACAGGCATCTCAATATCAGGGTTCTCAGCTACTTTATTTTATCCGGTATTCCCCAGGCCAAACTAGACTCCTTGAAACCTTGTTTGCTATGATTTGCTCATCGTCTTTTTTACCTTCTCTAGCCTTTGCATATTATGGATGTTGTGAGAAAAAAAAATGAGGTAATGCATAAGCAAGCACTTTGGGCCTTTGGAGTGAGAAGCCTTGTGAACTCGAAGGAATTTTTATTCTGTTATTTCTCATTTAATGATCCCAGAGCATGATATACTATATTATCACCACAGTATATTGAATGGAATGTTCTTGTCCCAGAAGAGTTATTTATGCTGGTAGATTTTTGTTATAGAGTTCAGTAGGAGACCCTGCTAAGCAGACCATTCCTATCCTAGGCCAGTATTTCTGTCCTGTTCTGGCTCTTTCCTTTGCTTTCATTCCATTTCAACTTGCCTAACATTATCTTTCCCCCAATCTACCAATCTTTCTCTTCTTTACTTTCTTATTCCTCTTCTTCCTTCCTTCCTTTCATACAATTTGTGCAACACCAAAATCATAATTTATACTTTACATATGATTTTCAGCGTATGCAATGATAAACCCCATCACTGTCATGTAATCAAGCATCATCCACACAAAAGTAGATATCCAACCTTCTGACATTTCTCTACTTCACCTACTTATTCATTCCTTCACCTGCTTAATTTGTTAATTTTATCTTTGTACACGTTTTGTATTTTTCTTTCTGAAAATTAGCTTTGTGAAGAGGAAAAATTTAAAGAGACTTGGTATTGTTGGACCACAGTGGGGCATTACCACTACATTGGTACAAGTAACAAGACACATATGAGAGAAAGTGTGGCACACTGGATAGCTAAATAGCCTCAAAACTTGGTCACTTGGAAGACCCACTTTCAAGTTCTGCTTCTGATACACATTTGTTTTGTAACCTTGAGCAAGTTATCTCATCTCTCAGTGCTCTAATTGATTTTCCAAGACTGTAAGTTACAAAGAAGGTACATACCTGCACTGATAGTGATTTTCCTTATGTGGGAGTTCCATATCAATGAAATTACATTTCCAGTCTTTATCCTTAGTAAGATATGCAACAGGGTTAGAAGGAAAATCTTTTTCTCAACTTTCCTTAAAGTACTTTTGGGGTCAGACCCTAGTGTAATTCAGAGGGAATTCCAAAATCCAAAACCTTGGCAATATGGACTTATGACATTCGTGTCCTTCCATACAAATTTTGCCCATCTGCTTGTCTTGCTCTGTCTAGCCATTCATTTGTCATCTGTTCCCAATCTGATAAAAAATAGAATTGAGAGAATATAGTAACAAATTTTTCCAGTGGAGAGAAAATCATAAAGGGGAATGAGGAGTAAAATTAAGAGCTCTATTTGAAAATTGTTATCAAGACTGACATAAACAGCGTAGATGATTGCTTTCCCGATATGATTTAGGATTAGAAGAATGGCCTCCTGGCTCCAAAAGATTTCTCATGATAACAGAAATTCATCTATTAAGATTTATTTCTTTTAGTTAATCATCCCTCTCCAGAGATCATCTTTTTAAGAATGTTTACCCATCTAAGACTAACACATTTAGTCCTAAATTATTAGTGTGAACCCATACTCATTAGAGCTCTTTTTTTAGGTGAAGAAGGATAGGAACAAATAAGGCTAAATGAAGACCTTGGGAACCTGCACTGGTGGAGAATTTTATGAGGAGGAAGAAAGCACAAGGAAGGAGAAGTTTACTGTGAAAAACCAGCATCAACTACCTTAGAATCATAAACTCTGGTCATGTTAAGTTGAAAGGCACCTTAGCATCCAGTCCAGTTCACTTATTTTACAGATGAGGGGTTAAATCAGGGCTAGGGAACCTGCACTCTTGAGGCCACATGTGGCCCTCGAGGTGCTCAGGTGCAGCCCTTTGACCTAATCCAAACTTCACAGAACAAATCCCCTTAAAAAAAGGATTTATTCTGTTTAACTAGGACTCAGTCAAAAGGCCACACCCAAGGACCTAGAAGGCCACGTATGTCCTCTAGGCTACAGCACTCCTGGAAAATGATTTCCCTGAAATCAACTACTTTGGGGTAGAGTCTGTACAATTAGTAGGACTCTTGACTTCTATACCTGGCTGCTTTCATTTTACTCAGATCTTGCCCTAAGAAAATTTATTTACTTGAAAATTACAAGCCATGTCTAAATATTAAGCATGCCAAGTAACATCCTTCCAAAATAACTCTGAGTCACTAATAATAATATTTGAAAGTTTGTAATAAAGTCTTTATGGTCAAGTGGATTAAAATAACTAATGCTGTTCACAAAGTACTTTGGGGCCATGGATGGTGTTTTCTCAGGTTTTTTAGCTTTGAAATGAAATTTGAAGCATGCACATATACCAATCATGCTATAGTCTTGTTAAAACACCAAGATTTATTTATTTATTTATTCATTAACTTATTTATTCATTCATTTATTTATTTTTTGAGAACCTCAAGTGTTGTCACCTTCTTACTGGTGACTTCAGTTTTTCTATACTGTCATTTTGCTTAGATATCATATAATGCTTGGATCATCTCTTGAATCAGTCATTTTTCAGTTGTTGATTTCAGTAATGCCTCCTTCACACCAGACAAGAGTTTCCAGATGAGGTGCCTGTCATTACAATATGTTCATCTGATAACATTCAGTGGATGTTGGACAAAAAGAGGTGACGAATGATTGAGAAATAGGACTGTTCGCATACCCTAGAGTGTAGAAATTTGTCCTTTATATGTAATTTGTGATTTCATGTAGTCAAATCAGGTTTAACAAATTCTTTTGACTGATTGCTTTGGTATGTTTCTAGGGCCATCACTTCAGAATGGCAGGAGCTTATTTTGACAGTTTGGGTGATAGTGTCATGACAGAACCAGTTTCCCCTGGAGAAATATTTTGAGGAAAACAGTATTAGAAATGCATACCTTTAGACAATGAGATGAGATTTTCACCAAAATGTTCATTTCTTATCATGGATGGGGCTGTTAAACTTCTTTTTTTCTTAGCCCTAGGTGAAAGATGTTAAAAATTATGAGGAAAGATAATTCAGGGTCACATGACCAACAAGATGGAAGACTAGACGTTTCCTTGGATGCTTTCAATTTCCCAAACCTCTCCCTAATAGAAATTGTGCACAAACCCTAAAGCGATTTCAATGCTCTCCATGGTCTATAACATGAAGAATATAAAGGAGGTAAAAACCTGATGAATTAACAACAGAGAAAAATCTCTGACAACCACATCGCTCACTCAGTATCTCCTTTCCTATCATCCACCATGCTCCTTGCTGGTGGCTGGCACCAGCTGACCCACTTGCTTGCATTAGAACTCAACTCTATGACTTAACCCTTCTCCCCTCCCCAATAAAGACAGAAATCCAAGTGGCAGAAATTTCTTCAGGCTATTATAGCAGCAGTGTGGTAGAGCTCTGTGCTTCACACCAGGATTTGACTGGGGAATGGAAGAACAGAGGTCAAGTGGGCAGGGCACATGCATGGTTATGTGGTTCTTTTCTAAGCCTGTGAGAAAGAGCCCAGCATCTATCTGGGCCCAGTTCTCACCTGGAGGCTGATAAACCATGAAATGCTGAGCAGCGGAGACATTTCGAATGCACCTCCCAAGGAAACTTCCATCAAAAGGGAGAAAGTCAGAGAGTGAACACTAGGGGAAAATGAGGAAAGAAGACTGAAATTGTCAAAGATCTTTAGGGGAAGAAAACATAGACCTTCAGCATAATAAGATAAACCAATCTACTAGAAGATATTAATAACAGCAAGGAGTATGGGCTCCAGATCAGGAAGTCAAAGAGGAAATTACATAGAAAAAACTATAAGCAACATAGACACTTGGCCTTCTCTTAGGATCCCAGTTCCTGGATTCTACCACAAGGTTGTTTAGAATGAGAAGAGTAAGCTCAGTCTTGCTTGATGGTCATCAAAAGTGCAGCCATTCAGAGAAACTATTTGATCTGATTACTTTATGTCCCATAGAACTGAATAAATAAAATGTGGGGTGTCCCAAAACTCTTAGTGCAGTTTTAAGCAATTGACTCTATAGAATGTGCCTTCCCTAATATTTTTAAGTCTCATAGACAAAACTTTAAAATAGGATAGTGCACTGTATTTTTGGAAGTCACACGGAAGAGGTCATTAAATTCTTGATGTCCTTGGAACTCCTAGATTTATTATGACTATTTTACATGAAGTCATTTGATCTTCCCTGCCTCTTAGTTGCCAGATAACATGTATAATTGAAACATTTAAGTTCTAGATATCGATGAAAGCTAAATATTAAAGATGTTTCCATATTTATAGCATCTCTGTATGGCACACAGAAATCACTTTATGAAATTCTAACTGATTTTTTCAAATGGACTTCTGATTCCATTGCTATAAGTGGACTCTTGGTGACAAAGCCGCCTTTAACACTGTATTTGCCATTACCTACACTGCAACTTGAATTCTTAGTTACTTAAGGTGGTGAGAGCTTAAGAGATTTGCTGAGGGTCATATCATCAACATCTTTCAGAGGCTAATATTTGAACCAAGATTTAGGAAACTGGCTCTCCATATACAAGGTTATGTTGCCTTTCACACTAACCCTATTGTATTAAAAATGTTGTGGAGGTATTTCTAGTTCTTTAGGAGAAAGTTATTTAGTATATTGCCTCTGGCATGCTATCCAAAGTTTCCACTGGTTGAGTGACTCTCTCTCTCTCTCTCTCTCTCTCTCTCTCTAGCCTGTTGTGAGGGCAATTCTATTTGTTTTTATTTCTTTTTTTTTTTTTGCAAGGCAATTGGGGTTAAGTGACTTGCCCAGAGTCACATAGTTAGTAAGTGTTATGTGTCTGAGGCCAGATTTGAATTCAGGTCCTCCTGACTCCAGGGCCAAAGCTCTATCCACAGTGCCACCTAGCTGCCCCTAGGACCATTCCATTTCAATGGATATTTCTATGACATAAATATAGATGAAAAATGAGAAATTCAGTCTCAGTTCAGCATTTATCTACATTATGGCAAATATGTACTAATTTAAGGCCCCATGAGTTAATAAAGTCTAGAAGATGGCCTCAAGTCCAGCTTTAAGTGTTTGAAATGTAACTAACTTACTGGCAGGTTATTTAACCACTATGTCTCAGGCAACTTCCTAGGAAGGGGAGGAAGGGAGGAACAAACATTTATTAAGTGACTACTATGTGTCAGTCACTGTGGTAATCACTTTATATTATCTCATTTTATCCTTAACAACCCTAGGATGTAGATGCTATTATTATCTCTATTTTACAGTTGAGGAAACTGAGGCAGACAGAGGTTAGGTGACTTGCCCAGGGTCATACAACTAGCAAGTATCTGAGGCTGGATTTTAACTCAGGTCTTCCTGACTCCAGGCCCAGTGAGTACTAAAGAGCCTGAGTCATCTACCTACCTAAATCATTATCTTCTAAGTCACAGTCAGGTTAAGAGCTGCTGGAAGAGGGATTTCTTGTACTGAATGTTCTCTACATAGACCAAATCCTAGATCATCTGTATGTCTGGCTATTAGAAGCTGAAATATCTAGAAATATTTTTATTGTTTATGAATTTAAGGTATTCTTGACTTGGTGATACCTAACTACATTTTATATGTTCCTACGGTATATACTGAGTTGAGAAAATACGTACTGGCAAAGAGAATGAAGTAATTAAGAATTTGTACTGGGAGTAAAGAGGAATAAGTTCCTGTCCTGGCTTTATTATATATTGATTACACAACAATGATTAAAATAAGTCACTTAATAGATCTGGAGCTCAGTTTCTTGTTAGGTGAAATGAGAAACACTAGGTTAAGTAATTTCTAAGGTTCTTTTCAGCTCTGTAATTCTGCTGTGTAATGTATGGAGTAAGGAAGAATCCAGAGAAGATCAATTTGTACAGTTCTTTTTACAAATAGCTGGAAGTCCAAGAACCTTTTATTTCACAGAGGCTGATTTTTTTTTTTTGGCTACACAATGGGGTTAAATGACTTGCTCAGGGTCACACAGCTAGTAAGTGTTATGTGTCTGAGGCTGGATTTGAACTCAGGTCCTCCTGAAGCCAGGGCCGGTGCTCTATCCACTGTGCCACCTCACTGCCCCACAGAGGCTGATTTTTCTTGTTGCTTTGGTCATTTGGTTGGTTCCAAAACAAAAACCTCTATTAAAAATTAAAAAGGATTATAAGCAGAGGGCATGGAGACTTCCATGGAAAATATTCATTAGTGGGTATTCAAAATCCCTTAAGAAAAACTTGGGATATGTTATTTTGGAATTTGGTCTTTTAGATTTCATAATTAACTTTTGGTATACAGAGGAGAAATGAAGAAAGGGAGAAATAGAGAGAGAAAGAGGAAGACAGTAGATGGAGAGATGGAGGGAACAGGGAAGGAAAGAAGAAGAGGAGGAGAAAAAAGAAGATGGAGAAAGAGAAGGAGAATGAGGAGGAGGAGAGAATTTCTTTGAATTTCAAACCAAATCTTATTGGGTTTTGCATGGAGCTATGGAAAACAATTATTTTTTAAGGTTTATTTTATGAACTATGATGTAAGAGTAATTTTAATTTATTAGAAAATCAAGACAAAATAATTTAGCAAGGTTATGTTCCACTACTGATAAAACAAATGTTTGTCTTTTGATTTTAAAACAAACCAACAAACCAACAAACATAAAGATTAGAGTATGTGAATGCCAGAAAATAAAACTAAACAATGGACTGTCACATGTAGTTCATTGCCTCCTTTGGGTTACTTCTAAATTCTTTCATATTTTTATTTTTAAATAATATAGAATGTTATAAAACAAAGAAATTTCTCTAGGTGATAAGCTCTTATCTTGTCCCGTCCTATCATATTCCTATATGTGGACACATATGAGTGTATGTATGTATGTATGTAGATACATATGTAGTTACACATGTAAATATGGAAGAGGTAAAAGGAGGAGAGAAGGGAGAGAGGGGAAAAGGGGGGTGGGGCTAGAAAAGTAGTTTAGTGGAAAGAGAATGATCTTGAGGTCAGGAAAACCTGGAATCAAATCTTGTCTCTGACACAACGACCCTGGACAAGTTATGTAACTATTGTATGCTTCAGACAATTTCCTAAAATTGAACTACTATGGTAGGTTGCCCTCTGCTCTAGTGGAAGATATTTTGATACAGAGAGTTCTTTATGCTGATTTGAGATGTTTATAACATAAAAAATCAACTCTTTAACAAATGATAAAGACCTCTTTACTAATATTCATTCCTCTCTCAGCTATTTGTGTGTGTGTCAGACCATCAACTTTTTAAAGCAAAGATCAAAATTAGTACAAAACTAAAAACCATAAAATGAAAAAGTTGTACAGTTAAACATACTTCACCCTGACCTCCTCAAATAAGTTATTAATGATGAAAAAATTATTTATGTACAGAAGAAAGGGCATAGTACCAACCAATTATAATAATTTAATATAGAAGCTCAAGTGATGTAAATCAATTGTCATTACAAGAATAGCAAATATAACTTTAAAAGGTCCTTACTTGCCAAATGAAGAAATATAAAGCAGTTTAGATAAACATCAGTTTAGAAAATAAACCAGTTTGTTAATCCTTACAGTGGAAGATGATAGAAGATTATAAGCCATATTTCTACATAAGGCAGAGAGCTTTAAAAAGAAAGAAAAATAACTTGGTGATTCTACTAAATAGTTATTTTGAGTGCATTTAGGGGTGAAAATCAAAGGAAAAAAACAACAGAAAAAATATTCAAAAATTTCCTACCAAGCTCTTCTGACCATTAAGGGGAATTGATACACCAGTCTTTAGACAGGAAATTAATGAAGGCAAATTCCCATAGAGGAAATCCATAGTGGAGGTAACACAATTGTGAAAATATTGAGAGACCAATTTAGAAAGTATCCAAAGGAAGAAAAGATGACAAAAATAGGAAAAAGAAATATTTAGATCTTATTAATACCCAAAAAGGTGGCCATGAAAACACCTACCAAACTATCTATATATCTTTTTTCCTACCTATTAGCAATGTTTTTTGGAGGCTTGGCAATGGGGTTAAGTGACTTGACAGGGTCACGCAGCTAGTAAGTGTCAAGTGTCTGAGGCTGGATTGGAACTCAGGTCCTCCTGACTCCAGGGCCACTGCTCTATGCACTGTGCCACCTAGCTGCTCCCCTATTACAATTTTAAAAGAAGAATTGTCTACACATGACTTGAGGACCTTTACGATGTGGGTATTAAAAGAGAACAAGCAGGCTTTGGCAAGCAATATTCCACTTTTGGGCATTTTTTTCAGTCACGTCTGGCTCTTCATGACTCCCATTTGGGATTTTCTTGGCAAAGATACTGGAGTGGTTTGCCTTTTCCTTTTCATTTTTACAGATGAGGAAACTGAGGCCAACAGGATTAAAAAACTTGCACAGAGTCACCCAGCTAGTAAGTATCTGAGGCTGGATTTGAACTCAGGTCTTCCTGACTCCAGACCTGACACTCTCTTCACTGTGCCACCTAGCTGCCCAGTATTCCATAGTGGACCACATTTTATCCATTGCATAATTGATGGAAGAACATTGAACATTTGCAATACTATTAAGTTTATTGAATCATGATTTTTTTTTATGAAATTGAGCATTTGATTTGGTAGAACAAAATGTTTCCTTAATGAGAATTAAAGTTCTGAATGTAAGTCAGTCAGGCAAAAACATTTATTATAATTTATTACATTTATATTACAAAAACATTTATTGCAATTATAATTACAAAAACATCTAATCTGTTCTAGGCCCTGTGCTAAGGACTGAGGATGTAAAAAACAGGCAAAAGACAGTCTTTGCCTTGAAGTAGCTCACGGTTTGTGACCTTGGGCAAATCATTTGACTCTTAGGTCAAGTGTCCTAATCTGTAAAATGAGGTTGACATTTCACTGCCTAACTCTAAAGGTAGGTGTTGGGAAAACACTGAGTTTATATTTACATAATGCTTCAAAGTTTATCATTATTAGTTAATGATATGTAGTATAACAGTGATTAGAGAACTCTACCTGCAGAGGAGAGGCTGCTCTGCCTTAGTGATGAGTTTCCTCTCCAAGAATTTCATCTATATCAGTGAAAGCACAGGTCTAGACCATCCCCCTCCCTCCAAAGGGGGCAAATATTGGAGTGATTGGGTTAAAGAATTCCTTGAATCAGTTGGAAGTCTGACAAGTTATAATTAGCATTGCACTGTAGGCTTCTCAGTCAGAGAAAAAGAAATTGACAGATTAAAAATCAGTTTACCCAAGTAATGTCAGTAATCTATTGAATTCACCCAATTTCAAGCTCAAAGAAGCCCCTGAGATAATCTAGTTGGACTACGTTTTACAAATGGAGATTCTGAGACCTAGAGATGTGTTTGAATGATCAGAGCCAGAATTTGAATCGAGGTCTTCTGGCTCCAAACCTAGGACTTTGTCTTCTATTGTGTGTGATTTCAGTGTTATTATGACTGTTAGACATTAGTTGATTTGAATTAGTAGACTTAGAGGAGCAAATCTTCTTTTCCCATTCCCTCGCATTTTGGGGTACCCAGGCTCAGGAGTAAGCTGTGGAACATATAAACCTCAGACCTCTACCTTCTGAGCCTTTAGGGATTGTTGTTAGTACTTGTTTTTTCTTAACTATTCTGTGCCTAGCACTTGCTAGCTGCATGACCCTGGGTAAGTCATTTTACTCTGTTGACCTCAGTTTCCTCATTTGCACAATTAGATGGAGAAGGAAATGGCAAACCAGTCCAGTATCTTTGCCAAGAAAATCCCAAATGGGGTCATGGAGAGTCAAACACAACTGAAATGATTTAACAACAACAAAAAGCACATTCCTAGGTTCTATTTCTTTTTTCTTTCTAAATATGCTTCTCCTTCCCTCCCCACTGCAGGAGGACTTTAACAGTCTGTGGACAACTTCTGAAACTAAGTTGGTGGATGCAGTAAGATTTATTGTCACCCCCTAGGTGACAGTTATTATACTACCATCAGAGCCTCTCTCTTTGTGTTGGGAACTAGATATGAACAATTGTTCCTTTCCCCCTTTGCTTATAGCTCTATTGTTATTCTTTTCTATCCTTTGAAAATGGGGTAGCTTTTTTGTATCTCATATTTCACCTCAGCAGTTATGAGTTTTTACTTATTTATAAAATGTATCTGAGATGATCTTGCTGGAGGAAGCAGTACTGAATTAGCACTTGGAGGAAGGAGTTGAGGAGGGGCTTGAATCGTGCTTTCATTATTGTGGGGGAACTTCCAGTGTGCAGACTCCCTCTACTAACACAGATCAACATTTCATCTGTAGTATATAGTCTTGGAACCAGGATTAGAATCTATGCCTCCACTCCAAATTTAGGGATTTTTGCCATCATACTGTCTTTTAATCTCTATAAAATCTTGTCTGATGGTCCAAGTTGGAAGTGACTCAGACTTCTTCTACAACATCCTTACATTTTTCCCTCTCTTATTTGTTTATCACATTCTTATGTATTATCTTTATTTCTATTTGTCTCTCTTATCTCTGTGTATTTTTTCAGTCTCTGTGTCTCTTCTCTCTCCTCTCTCTCTCTCTCTTTCTCTCTCTCTCTCTCTCTCTCTCTCTCTCCCTCTCTCTCTTTATATATCTCTTTCTCTCTCTCTCTCCACACATCTAATCTACCTATCAATTCATCTAGCCACCTATCTATCTTCTTTCCTCTAGTAAGATTTCAGCATCTTCAGTATCAGGGCTTTATTTTAAACATGTTTTATTCCCCCTCAGTACCTGGGACAGTGTCTTGTGAGTAGAATGAACAATTAAAAAAAACAACTTAAATATAGTGAATTCAGTTTGATTAATCCTCAGTTAATATTTTGATTATCAATAGGACTTCTGAAAAATTACTTTGAACATTTCTCCTGCTATTATTAACTATTTGCAGACATTGCTGATAGGAGGAAGGGAATGGATATAGAAGCTATTTATGTCACACAGTCATTTTACAACAGAGTAATCCTTCTTTCTTATATACTTGTCTGATTACTTTCCATTTTATTTTCTTTTAAAAAGCAGACTCTTAAGCTATGAGTTTAAATGACAATGTTCAACTCAAAGATATGTTTAAACTCATTTGAAGGCTTAAGTGAAATGAAAACTTAATAGTCCTAGTGATTTGAGTTTCAGAGACATGCTTCCAAGGAGGCAGGTCCACTGATACCATGATCAGGGAGAGCCAAATGGTGTTTTGGCGTGATTCAAAGCTAAGTATCCTGGAAAGAGCTCTCTAAAAGTGATTCATAAATAGTTTTCAACAGGGCTCCAGACAAACTGATTTCAGAAATCTTTTAAGTCCCAAATATGTGCAAATGAATCCCAATTTGGCTTTGAATGGTGTATTTTTATTTTTCCTCTTGATTCCTTTTGAAAGTCAGCACATGTCATTCTGTAGTGTCATCATTTTTCATTTAAAAGAGCAGCTACGTCTTTCCTTGAACATACGGAATTATTGTGCTTCTGGTAGATGAATTAATCCCTGAGAAGATTGCAACCTTGAAAGTCAAACTTTGGGCATCCTTTCAGCTAGACTCTGAGGCATCAGTCTAAGTGGATCTTAATTTGACTGCATGGGTATAAATCTAAATGAAAGTACAGTTTGTGTGGATTATAAATTATTGGAGAGAGCTATGCAAAAATCAACTGAAATTTCTTTTTGAAAGCCACATTCAGATCCTCAAAGAGAGGGGCTGTGGGTGAATTACTCTTTATAAGGGTAATTTTTCCAAAGCAAGGGGCATCCTTTATCAACTCTACCAATCTGCTTCTCAGTGAAAATATTAGTGTGCCTATTTTACATTTGAATGTAAATTCAGGAGGTGAAATAACTTTCCCTATGCACATGAGTAGTAACTTATAGAACTAGGATTAGAATAGTGGCCTTTTGGCTCCAAGCCCAGTTTTCTTTCCACTTGACAACATTTTACTGATTACAACTTTTGATCTACTTCACCAGCTGAAGTTCTCATGCTTCTTTTTGATTCTCTTTTGCCTTTTGCTAATTGATTTAGGTGGAATTTGCAGTCAGCATGGCTTAATAAGAGCTCTGTGATTGGTTGTTCAGGAATAGCTTGCATGGCCCAGAATTTTGCACTTCTGGAGCCAAACACAAATTTCTTATGTTTGCCATTTTTCCTTTATTCCCCTGAAGCTACTTGTTTCCTCTGCCCTTCCCTGAAATGCTTTAACTTCTTCATCCTCTTCTTCTCTCTCTGTCACCATGGGAAGTCATACCTTTACATGTGGGTGTGCTGTCCAAAAGAATATAAATTTTGATCATTTGTACTTTATAAAGTATCTTGGGTTTGGGAACTAGATTTTTTTCTTCTCTACTTTCTTATTCTGTAATTTTTCCCCCAAAATAACTAGGACAATTAACTCTTTTGTCTCGTGTAGTTTTCATTTATGATTTCTTGAAATATAGCTGTGGAAAACCAGGCTTTGATAAAACCAATTGGGATTCAAATGGATGCCTTTAAACCCAGATCACTCTGGCTCTCACTGATTGGCCAATTATAGGTCCCATCCCATGCCTCACTTACTCGTTGTTTGGGTTTTGATGGCTCAGAATGAGTGTAAAATAGCAATTGTTTCTGTTCTGACCAGAAACTCTGAGGGTCTTCCCCTCCCAGATTGATTCTTTTGTAAAAGTGAACCAGGCCATCTTTTGTCTCAATTCTGTTCTGAAGATGGAATGAATATGAAGGGACTGGGTGCTTGGGAAAGTGTGCCTAAAGGAAGCAGTGCTTGCACTGAGATTTGCAACAGCAAGAGGCAAAAGTATTATTTATGTCATCTTATTTATGTCCCTACTCTAGTGCCTCATCCTGCTATGGAAATATCCCTGACTTATCCAAGGCTATGTCAAGGTAATGGAAGCTGTGGGTACTACTTTTCTAAAAAGATTTCAAGTACAAATAGGTTCCAGTTAGTGCAAATGATGATTTCTGCGAAATGGTTACTTGTGTTTAAATTCACACTTTTCAAAATTATAATTCTGTAAAAAATATGATACTTGCTTCCAGTCCAATGAAAATATGCATTGCAAATTCAAATGAGACTACTTTATAAGATTCATTATTTGAATTTATGGAGACCTAAATGTACAGGACCCCAAACCTGCCCCTCCCACTTTTAAGGATCACCTTAAATTCAAAGAGACTCATCACCAACATTTTGGCTACTCAGTGAGGAAGTTTTTGATCACAGTAATTCACATAGCCATCTACTAAGGTAAAGTGTTATCAATGGAAAGAATATCTACATTGGTAACACTACAGCAAGATTTTTACTCTTAGTTATATATTTATCCTTCTCACAAAAGGTTTATAATAGATCCATTACTGGAGAGATTTCAGCAGCAACAATATTTGACCAATGGTTTTAAAAGTGAAGAGAAAGTTGTCCTGGTTAAAAGAGGAAAACAAGCAGGGGAATTGTGATCTAGGGATGCTTAAAGGAAGGAGGTAAAGAGAGAGGATAAGAAAAAAAATCTGAGAATGAAAGGCACTTTGAACCCACTACTGCAATCAGTAAGCATAATTAGTAAGCATCTATCGTATGTCAGAGGCTAAGCTAGACTAGATGTTATGTATGGATAAAGGTACAAAGACTATAATAATCTGTATTTTAAGGCACTTAAATTGGAATGTGGGAGAAAGCAAATGCATATATTAATATACAAAGAAGAAATATAATGATAAGACATATGCAAAATAGCTAAATGCAAAGTCGTTTAAGAAAGAGGACACTAGCATTTGAGGGGACCGGGGAAGACTTCATGTCGGAAGTAGTGTTTGATCATCTGTCTTGAAGAAAGAGAGGTTCTATGAGACAGTTGTGAAGGAAGTGGATTCCAAGCAAGAGAAGTATAAAGATAAAGAGACTAAAAATGGATTGTAGTATGCAAAGAACATAGAGAAGGCAAGTTTTTCATAGTCATGAAGTGAAGGTCAGGCTAGTAATATACAATGAAGCTGGAAAATGAGATTGGAGTCAGGTTATAATGAACTTTAAAAGCTAAACATAAGAGTTTGTAAAAGAATGAAATAAATGAACGTTCTCAAGAGGCTTGGTGGGCAGTCAGATTGGGTCCTGAAGGAGAGGAACTGAGCTAAATCAGAATAAGAGGTCAAAATGAAAGGGTGGGGGAGTAAAAGCTGGTTTTACTTTTTAATGACGGGCATGAAGGAAGTAGAAAGCTGGAGGGCAGACTGGAGGCATAATGTTTGGTAAGGAAAGGAATTACTGATATAAGTGGGGTTTTATTTTTAGAGGAAATCAAAGGTAACTCATTATTCTGAAGAGAAAGTGGGCATGGAGAACTTGGGACAATGAAGTAATGGTTATCTCCCATTACTTTGTGGCATGCAGTTAGTTTATGTGCAGTCTTCATGTAAGGGTATGTGAGATTCAAAGGGTCAGAAGGGTCAGCACAGGAGAAGTTCATTGAGCATTGTACATCAGCTTTAGCATCACCAGTTAGTGGGGTCACTTTGAGAAACACCACTTGTTTTTTCTTTTACCTTTAGATTAACTAGATTAAAAAAAATCCCAGGGACCCACTTCTTTTCTCCCTTTCCTATCCATCCTTTCAAACATTTCACTTCTAATTAGCCCATCTCCCAGGAGGGAGGGAAAGGAACAAAAGTCAGAAGACTCAGTTTGATTATTTGTGAATGTGTCTAATAAATGGCTGATAGGACAGGTGACTTCATTGGCTAAAACAAGGTAGAGGATTATTTCTGGACTTCATTGCCCTAGGCATTATGTCTTCTAATTTATCAGGAAACACTGAAAGAGAACCTGGTATCTTATAGAAAACTTTCAGTTTCCTTTGATGCATCTAATGCTACAAATTCAGGTTTAAATCTTTTATGTGGAAGATTTAGAAATGTTTGCTCTCTTTTCCCCACAATAATCCTATCCCAAGCAGAGTATTAGTTAAGAAACCCTGTTGCCTTATGTGGTCCCCAAAAGGGGCTTTCATGTTTTGATTAAAGCCTGGTGTATTTACTAGTATTTGTCAATCTGCATTCCAGAAAAGCATTTTACAGATTTGTTCCTGAGGAATTTCTGTTGACTAAACAATGACAGACCTTGTTGCCATAAGGAATAGTTGGCAACAGGCACATAGCAAGCATAGCTATTATCTGTAGCTTCTAAATCTTTGCTTAATTTGCAATGGCACCTAGAATATCACGGTGTTAGAATGTTCAGTTGGGAAAGCCAAAAAGGGGGAAAATATAATTATAACATTGCCACAGATAGCCATTCAGATATTTTTATTTCTGACAGGTGACCCAAACCAGACCAAATGACTTTTAAACATCAAATTTTATCAGCAAGAATATCTGGTCTAGCAAAAAAGATAATAATTCATAGCTGGCCAGAATTAATATAGATGGGATTGTGTTTTTTCCTAAAAAACTTCTGCCTTCTGCTCTGGGTTACATTACTTTGGCCTCCCAGTCAGTCAGTCAAGAATTTACCAAGTCCTTACTATGTTCTAGACACTGTGCTACAAACTAAAGCAAACTGTAGTCCCTGCCCTCAAGGAGCTTCTATTCTAATAATGAAGACAATTTATAAGTAACTAGGTAGAGTAAATAGAAAGTAATCTTAGAGGCAAAGGCCTAGCTCTGGGAGGACCTGAAAAGGCCTGTAGAAGGTTGATTTGAACTGAGGGGCCAGAATGTGCCTGAAGAATAGTCAGTATAAAGTTGTTGTTTGTCCTTCATTCTTGAAGAGGACCACGGCATTAAGGAGGAAGTGCCATGACATGCAAGTGAATCAGATTTAAGTGAGGGAGGGCTGAGCAAAGTTAGCAGCCTCACTTTCTCTTCTGGAGCCATCCAGTACAAAGTAAAGGAGGTGGAAGATAGGGTGTCCTGTTCTAGGAACTGCAACTGGTCCATTGTAGCTATATCATACTCTGAGCAGAGATCTGTGCCTATAAGCAAAGGCTTTATGTGTGTGTCTGTGTCTGTGTCTTTGTCTGAATATGTGAATGTATGTCTGTATATACATGAATCCCTTTGTCACTGATGAAACTTAAGGAATCATTCTTAGAATAATGTTTTAATGCAAAAATAAAATGCATGGGATTACAAAATCAATTGCATTTAAATATAATTACCAACATATTTTTAATGTTCACAAATATTAGGGTGTCAGTATAACCTCAAGACATTGCCTTGTTTTGTGTTCTATTTTTCAGAGAAGGAAGACCATTCTTTGGTTTTTTTTTTTTTGTTTTGTTTTTGTTTTTTGTTTTTTGTTTTTTTTGGTAAGGCAATTGGGGTTAAGTGACTTGCCCAAGGTCACACAGCTAGTACATGTCAAGTGTTTGGTCTGAGGCCCGATTTGAACTCAGGTCCTCCTGACTTCAGGGCTGGTGCTCTATCCGCCGTGCCACCTAGCTGCCCCGAGGAAGACCATTCTTAATTTGGAATAAGACAGTTATTAGAAAACTAAATGCTGTGTTTTGTTTTTCTTTTGCCTCTCATTACTCAGGTTGATACCACTACTGCTATGGTGAAGGTAAACAAAATAGTAATAACGGCCAATTGATTTTGCAAGTGCCACTATTTAAATATGTAGTCCCATTTCAAGCAAGACAGAGCCTTGGAAAGTACTTCTGTTGTTCTGTGTCTTAAGATGGGTGATAGGTCTTAATTGAAAACATGGTTAAAAGAAACAACACACACACACACACACACACACACACATACACACACACATGGGTCAGTGCTAGGGTCTAGGAGTGGTGAGGAAATAGCCCTGCTCAATCTCTAAATGGAAGAAATCAGACAAGTAAAGCTGACTAGATGTTAGACAGGACTTACCTCCCAAATAAGCTCCCTGCAAAAGTGATTTATTTCACTTGTGTTTTACTATTAATAACAAAATCTCGACAAGTAAACTTTCACATTCAGTTTATTGGCTGGCTTTTTGTATCTTTACATGAGATTCAGCAGTGTTCAGAGCACACAAAGATGATAACTTCAAATAGTTTTGAGGAATATAATTTGAAAAATGAAAGGAATTAGCTAAGTAGTCAGTGAGGTCTGCTAGAAATTCTGCTGTTTGAGCATTTAAGAGACATGCATTCTAGTCTTATTTGTAACTGCTACATGTGCAATCTTGGTCCATTTTCTTTCTTCTTTCAGTCTTTTCCTTTATTTATTAAATGGTGATGATGATAATACATAAAAATAATAACGATAATAATGATAACAATGATAATGATAATAATAATAATAATAATAACAATAATAATAATGGAAAACTTCTTACTTTAAAAAAATCTAAAAGTGGAATGGCTGTCTCTGGAAGATGGAGGGGCAGTCTAGAGTAATGAAGGAATGAATGATTAACAAAGCATTTTAAAGCCAAATATTGTGTTAAGTGCTACGGATACATAAGCCAATTTGTGACAATTCTTTCAAGGAATTTACATTCTAATGGAAATGACAGTTAGGGTGGAATGGATAGGGAGCTAAACTTGGAGATAGGAAGGCCCAATTTAGATCATGCCTCTGGCACTTACAAGCTGTAAAATGGGGGATAATAAATCCTATGACTTCCCTCAGGATAGTTGTGAGCCTCGAATGAGCATCCCCCCACCTCATCTCTGTGTCTGTGTCTGTCTCTGTTTCTCTGTCTCTCTTCTTCCCTCTCTCCTCCCTTTCTTTCTTTTTTCTTTCCCTCCCACCCTTCCTCTCTCTGCTTCCCTCCTTCCTACTCCCCTCTTCTTCCCTCCCTCCCTTTCCCCTTTTTCCTCCTCTCTCTCCCTCCTTCTCTCTACATACATACCATGGATACACACATATAATGCATGTATATAATATGTATATTATATACATATGTGTGTATGCATTTATATATTAAGTAATCTTCAAACTCTAAAGTTCTCTATTAATGCAGTTATTATTATTCCTCCTAATTAGCAACTTTGAAGCAATGGGTGGCCTCTTTGTTGGGACTCTTGCCAAGGGAATTCTTCCTCTTAGTGGTCCCTGAGGTCCCTTCCAACTCTAAGTTTCTGTCATACTTGCTCTGCCTATGCGAAAGAGTTGTTATAAGGTCCAAATGATTGATACAAAAACATTTTCAAAAATTGAAAGCTGCACATACATGCTTTAGATATTATTTTTTATTTCTGTTGCTATTGACAAATAGTTCCTACTATGTGGTTTTACTGGTTTTCATGCCTTTGACCTGAAATTAATTTTTCTGAGGAGTTGGAGGAATAGTGCTTTTAGAAGAACCAGAAGTTGTCAAAGTTCTAATAAAAGCAAAACAAAACAAAATTTCTTATATGCACTCATATGGCTGAGGTTTCTTTTTGCATGTATCACTTCAAAAAAGCAAAGAAACTCAGGTATTTTGAAGGATAGAAAAATTAAATTTAACATTAATCAAATGCCTCTTAAGTATAAACCTCTGCGCTAGGTGCTGGGGATATAAAGACAAAAAAGAAATTATCTCTGCTCTCAAGTTTATAAGCTACTGAGTGAGGGGAATAAGACAGGTACACTGAGAATTGTGACACAGATATGGAGAGTACTTGGGGCAAAGGACAGATCAGACATAGTTCTCTAGGAATATTTGAGAAATGAAAAAGGCAGTATGGAAAAATGATAAAAAGATTGATAGAATAGAGTTTGCATCTCTGAGAAAAGAAAATATTCATATTTAAAGAAAATTAATCTGATAGACATGTCTCCTATGTGCTATATTTATTTTATGCCAAAATTCTATATTTCCAGATTAGCAGTTGATGAAAGGGATATGCCTTGTAATTTTCTTTTATGATTATACTTTATACTTCTCCCCTTCCTTTTTTATATCACCTTCATTTTCTAAATAAATCCATTCCTATCCCCTTCCCCAAAAGCCCATTCCTTATAATATAGAGTAAAAAAAAATGAAGCAAGAGGCAAATAAATAAACAAAGAAAAACACTTCAATAAAGAATACCAACACATTAACCAAGTCTGGCACTAATCTATTCTATACAGATGGTCCCTATTCTCTGATCACCCCACCTCTGCAAAGAAGGGAGAGAGTTGCATTTTTTATCTCATCTTCAGGATAAGGCTTCATTAATACATTCACACAGGTTTTAGTTTTGATTCATTGTTATGCTTCCTATTTTTGTTATTGTAGTCGTGCATATTGTTCTTCTGCTCCCACTTGTTATACTTTGCATCAGTTCATATAACTCTTCTTATGCCTCTGTATATTCTTCATAGTAGCCAACTCCTATAAAGAAGAAATCTGTTACATTCTTATACCACAATTTGTTTAACTATCTCCCAATGGATGAACAGCTACTTGTTTACCAATGTTTTCAGCACTACAAAAAGTTCTGCTATAGATGTTTTGATATATATGGGACCTTTCTATCTTTGAGTTCCTTAGGGAATATATGTAGTATTGGAATCTCCAGGTCAAACACTATGTACATTCTAGTCATATCTTTAGCATAATTCCAAACTGTTTTACAGAATGAATGTGGTTATATCAATGCACAAGTTATGCTTTGTAGCTCAAGTGTAGTTAATGAACTTTTAGTAAATGACCACTATGTGTCTGGTACTGTGCTAAGTTGTGGGTAATCAAAACAAAAGACAAAAAAAACCCAGTTCTGATTCTCAAAGAGATTACATTTTTGGGGGAAGACAATATAGAATTGACTATGTAGACATAAGGTTTGTACATATTATATGTACATATATCTGTAAATTGGAAGGAAGGCCCTGGCACTAAGGGAGGTTTGGGAGACACTTCTTGCAGAAAGTGAAATTTGGGCTGGAACTTGAGGGAAGCCAGGAAAGCCAGGAGGTTCAGACAGAGAGGAAGGGTATTTTCAACAAGGGGAGTAGCTAGTGAAAATGCACAAAGTCCAGTGATGGAGTGTCTTGTGCCAGGATTGTCAAGGAAAACATCCTAGGTACAAACCAGTGTAAACTATATAAAGACTAGGAATATAGGAATGGCATTAAAAGCAAAGAGGACTTTGTATTTGACCCTAGATAGGGAGCCAGTGGTATTTATTAAGCAGAGAGTGACATGGTCAGACCTGCACTTTTAGGAAGTTCAGTTTGATAGCTGAGTAGAAAATGGACTGGAATAAAGAAAGACATACAGTAGTCCAGGCAAGAAATGATGCAAGCCAGAAGCAAAGTGGTAGCAGAGTCAGAGGAGAGAAGGAGCCATGTCTGAGAGATATTGTGAGAACTGTACGCAAATTGGCTATAGGGACTCATAGAATGAAGAATCATGAATGACATCTAGGTATTAATCCTGAAGGAATGGGAGAAAGGAGGTGCTATTGAGAGTAATAAGTAGGATAGGAATAGGGGACGGTTTTGGGGAAAAGATAATGTCTTTAGTTTTGAACATGTGTTTAAGATGTCTACAGGATGTGCAGTTCTATATGTTCTGTTGGAGATGGAAGTTGGAGATGAGACACTGGGGTTAGCAGATAATTGAGAGCTGGAAAAATAGTTCTATAAATCATCGACATAGAGATGATAACTGAATTGATGAGAGCTGATATCACCTACTGAAAGAGTATAGAGTGAGAAGAGAGGAAAGCCCAGGACAGAACTTTAGGGAATGCCCACAGTTGGTGGGTGCACCCTAGATGAAGCTCTAGCAAAGGAGATTGAGAAACAAGAGTCAGGTTATAAAAGGGGCAATCTACCATGGGGTATAGTGGATAGAATGTCGGATTTGTCAAGAAGGGCTAAATTCAAGTACCACCTCAGACATTTGCTGGCTATGACTCTATAAAAAGCCATTTAGCCTCTAACAACTTCAGTTTCCTCATTTGCGAAATAGATGGTTGTGAGGATCCAATGATATGTAAGGAACATTCCAAAACTGAAGTCTTTTATAAATGCTAACAATAACAATCAATACATGCTACTCTATAGAATAATTAGCTAACCTGAGGGGACTTAAGTAAAAATATAAATTACTTCAAAGCAAATGTATCCAATTAAAACTCATTTATGAATCAATGAATTAAGTTGGAATTGTATAGTAATAGAAAGAGTAAGTGGTAAGAATATGGGGTCTAGATAAATTTATACTTATCATCAGGCTCTTAGTAGATACTGGAAAACACCCTGCACAAACTCAGAAATCATTGTAGACAGACTTTTACCAATCATGCAACATCGTGGAAAGTAAACTATTAAATATCTCTTCTTGTTTTTATTGTACATTTTAAAAGATTTACATTACTATGGCATATACATTTCACAGACGTGCTGTCTAGGTCTGTATAATGCTAAAGCAGTCAGTAGAAAGATGAAAAATCCAGTTAAACCAGGAATGTGTCAGTTGTCATGCTAAATTCAATTTCTTCTTTTCTTTCTTTTTGTTCAATGAAATAGGATTAAAATGGGATCTCTCTCTCTCTCTCTCTCTCTCTCTCTCTCTCTCTCTCTCTCTTTCTCTCTGTGTCTCTCTCTCCCTTTCCAAACACATGCAAAAAAAAACCTGATTTATTTTTATGTCTAATGGTTCTTTGGTGAAAGCATTGGTCACATTCCCAGTGTTTCTAAAAAAATCTATATAAGTGCATTTTTTAAATGATTCCTATATTTTAAGTGTTATGTTTAGGAGTATGCAATTTTTTTTAAATGGAAGCACATGATGAGTATAATGATTGAGTGAATTTTCTTCCTGGGATTTTCTTCCCTTGCTAGATTCACAACTTCCCTCCCTCTCCAAAAGGAAAAAAAAACCAAAAAACAAAACAATCCCCCCCAAAAATCCCCCCCAAAAACAAACAAAAAAGCCCCAAACCCCCTGAAAAAACTCAAAAACCAAAAACCAAAAAAACCTTATTTTTTTAATAAATCATAAACAATCTTACCTGTGCAATAAAAAAATAATATTAAATGCATATGCATATTTATACAAGCATAATATGTATAACATATACATACAACCACATGTATGTATGCACAATTTATGTTTGTGTCAGTTTTCTGTTTTTATGAATAGCTTCTTGTACTATGGAGGTGGGAGGTGAAAAATTTATATTTGCCCAGTAATGAGTACATGTGCAATGTCTGTGTGGCAACTCATTTTATGATGAATGAAAAGTTGTTATTTTTAAAATAAAGAAAAATTGTTGAAGTCTTACATCAGCAAGAAAAACGAATATAGATAATTGAATCTGAATTCTATTTCTTCCCTCTGTGTTTATTGTTCTTTATTTTACATATTCTTATGATATTATTCATGTTTAAAGTTTGATCTCAACTCTTTGTGAACCTCTAGCAGCTGAAATTAGCTCTGCTATATAAATACAGCATCAATACACAGGTTTTGAAAACTAAATTACAGCACTTTAGATGGAAATGTGATATGTTGTTGTGAGAATTCCCTTCCCTGGTGTGCAGAGAACAACACATTGATGCTTTCCCATACTGTGCCATTCTTCCCAACATCTTCTATACATCTTCCTTATTTTATTTATCAGACATGCTGGATGCTTTCTTTCAGGTTCAGATTTTGGGAATACCGATACACAGAATT
Source organism: Vombatus ursinus (assembly GCF_900497805.2). Lineage (NCBI taxonomy): Eukaryota > Metazoa > Chordata > Mammalia > Diprotodontia > Vombatidae > Vombatus > Vombatus ursinus. The sequence continues at coordinate 6,149,614 of NW_020954639.1, read as the reverse complement.
TTTTTATTACTCATTCAAGTTATGTGATTGGCCCACCTTATTTTCCAGTCATACATGTCCTTGATAATATATTTCATGACAGTTCTTGGATACTGAGCCCCATTGGTAATGTGTTCCAGTCAGGGTCCTCTGAAATGCATCTTTCCTTTGCTATTGGAAAAATCTAAATTTCTGAATTTTCTGGTATCCTGATATTCTATATTAAGAGTCATAAAGCATGAGTGGGAAAACATGAGGACGAAAAAAGATGATTTTTGGTGACAAGGGGGAGCTCAGGATTGTAGAAAATGCTATATAATTTCTAAAATGTTATCTAGTCCATTATCTTCCTGCTATTGAATTCTAGATAAAACTCTTATTTTCAGTTTCTGTCCAAGATTTATATGCTATTCGACTAATACAATAGGTTGCTCATCTAACAATGTTTCATAATCTGGGCAATATACATTTATTATCCACTTGGGTTTTCCTTGCACAGACCATAAAACATGTTTTCTTTTGAGCAACTATGTATTTCATTGAGCATGACCATTAATAATAACAACAAAACAGTACTTTAAGACTTACAAAACATTTCCTAGATATTATCTCATTTTTGATCCTCATGGCATTCCTGAATGTTTTGGGGATTGTCACAAAACCATGCACAAACAGGAGTATTTGGAGAACCTCACTACCCACTTTCTTACCCTTTGGGCTTTGTGTGTGACTTTCTTCAGAATGGTCTCAAGTACTTTTGGTAAGCAAGCATATTTATCTCTATGTTATGACTTGCTTGATGCTGGTAATTAGAAAATAATCTATCAATTTTAACCCGTGGTTGAATATGTCAAAGAATATTGTATTATTTTTATAATATACATGGGGATCTTGATAGGGAGAGACTTTGAGCCAATATGGGATACTATTGAGTTAAATAATTTTTTGTAATGAATAAGAAATTACCAGAGCAGGATCTTCAATTCTCCATCTTCCTTAGTCCCTTGTAGGACTGAGGAGCTAATCTCCTATAAATACTATTTACTATTGGTTTCTTTGTCATGCTCTCACCAAGAATAACCTTTACATGTAGGTAGACCATGAAGATTTTATAGACATGAGGAAACAGGGATAAAAGTTAGTACCTATTGTACTATGGGCCTCTTTGGCAGTCTGGGAGAGCCTGTGAATCTCTTCTCAGAATCATATTCTAAATGCATCAAATGAAATTATATTGAATTCAATTATATTGAAAATAGTTATTGAAATATTTAAAAATGTTTACCAAGACCAGGTTAGGAACCCATGGACTAAACATTACTGATGACCTCTTGATCACATTTTTGGTAACTTTTGCAGCTTTTCTATCCTTTTAAAGTACCCCATTTTTGGAGTTAATCTTGCAAATTAGTCTCAGAGTGATCCTAAAATGATGTGGTCTACTAGTAACCTACTTGTTTAGCAGGTTCTCCTTGGCAATATCATCATCAATTGGTACCCCATCATTTTCTAGCTTATTAGAATGGAAGGCATATTAATTCATCCCTCTAGTACTTGGGGGCAGGGGGGACTGAAGCAAGGTGGTAGAGTTCTAAGAAGGGGAAAAAGTAAAACATTTCTCCTAACTTTACCAGAAGAAGTAGACAGGGTTCAGTGATACATAGACCTTCCAAAAAGTTTCTTTTTCAGCTCTTCTATAGGATAGAGAAGTAGGCAGTAACTTTGCTCTCTCTGCGCTTTTTTCTTGATAGAGTGAAGAGAAAGGCCCGATGAATAATGTCTCTCTCAGGTAATTGGGCTTTACCTTTTGTTTATGTACCTTGTGTCTGTGTGTCATATCTGCTTTTGTCTAATAAATTAAGCCTCACTTCCACTTACTGAAGGGGATCCAGAGAGTTTAGTGTCTAGGAGAGAGCATATTATGTAAGTCATCCAACCAATCAACAAGCTTTTAATTCAGTGCTTTCCTTTAAGTAACTGTCTCTTTGCTGTGACCTTTATATATCAAGACAAAAATGAAACTGTTACTGCCCTCAAGCAAGTTACATTCTATCAGGGAAGACAACATGTACATAAGTAGGAATAAGTTCCATATATCTAAAATAAACAAAACTAAATTACATAAGCATGATACACACATGTATAGTATGTTTATGCACATATCACATGCCTATGCATATATTGATATCTATACGTATACTCTTCTATTTCTCTATCCCCCAAAGCAGAATAACTGACAAATTTGTGACCCACCTTAAGGATAATTTCATCCTTGGAAAGGTAAAGGAAATAATAAAGGGAATTGTTATCCCAGGCATGATTGTGATGAAATGGAAGGACTGGTTGTTGAAAATGAAATCATAACAACTGTGGAGGCAAGCAACTCTACTACCAAAAGGTTCCTAATAGAAAAGAGGAAATCTAGACATCATGCATACATGATGACCAGTGGCTAATTTAACTACACTTTTTATTTTTCACTTTTTTTATATATAGGCAGAACTATATGGTATGCTGAATAACAGGTTCTTCAAATACCTAGAGAAATAAGCTTGTATTTAAACATATGAATTAATTTGAGAAGCAAGTATTTGACTTCTTTCCAAATATGGATTTTGGGCTGAGCCTATGTTACTCTGGTAACACTGCCTTAGATCACAGGATTTCAGAGGTAGAATAGAACTCCCAGCTATTCAATCCAGTCATCCCAGGAAGCGAATTCTCTATCTTCTGAAGCAACCTATTCCATTTCTGCTGTTTTTCCTGACACAGCCTAAATTTAACTCTTTGTTACCTGCTGTTGAATATTTTATTCCTTGTTGTTCTTTCTTTGGTCAGATAAAACAAATCTAATGTCTTTTCCATATGACAACCTTTGAAATACTGTGCTTCCAATCTTCTATCTCATAAGCCTTGATTGCCCTCCCCTAGAAGTTCCAGCTTATCACTGTCCATTGAAGCATCAGAATGAGTATCACTTACAAAGCTCAGTATTTTTTTTTCCTTTTTTTCTTAAAAAAAAGTGATCAGGAATTTTAAAGGTTGAGACTTGAGGACCCATTTTACCAGGTAAAAAATGAAAAGTCCATCTCTTTTCTAAAATGTGGACACAACAGAGTATTCTAGATATTTTAATAAAAACATTTTGTGGGAAGGCACCTGTCTATGTGGTGTCACTCAGTTGATCAATAAGCTTATATTATGTACTTATTCTATTCTAAGCATTGCACTAACTGCTGGGGATATAGAGATAAAAAATGAGCACAATTGTCCTAGAAGAGGGCAATGTGTTGACAGATAATTAGCTATGGGTTACATACAAAATACACAACATTTTGAGGGCACTAACCATTGGAGCCTTGAAGGGACCTGGGTACTCCTAGAGGGGTAGATGAGAAGGGAGGAAATTCTAGGAAAGGGAAACATTCTATGTAAAGGCACAGAATTGGAAAATGGAAATTTGTGTATGAGGAGCAGGAAGAAGGCAACTTGGCTGGAGGCGTAGTATATGTGGAGAGAGAAGAATGCCATTGGCTTTAGAAAATCACATAGATCCAGAGTGTGAAAGGCTTTAAATGTTAAATAGAGGAGTATATACTTTATGCAAAAGGAGGAGAGAGGAGGAGCATTGAAGCATCTTCAGCAGAGTAACATATCAGATGTACTTTAGCAGTACTAAATAGTAGTACTACAGATATACTTCAGCAGCAAAAATTTGAATTTTTATTTTTTCAATTAATAAGCATTTATTTTTTCTCCCTTCTTCTCCCCTACTAAAAATGAAAAAAAGAGAAAAAAAACTGCTAACAAATGTCTAGTTAAGCAAAGCAAATTCCCTTAACAGTTCTTTCTCAGAAACATATATCTAATTCTTCATTTTGAGTCCATCACCTCCCTGTTAGGAGGTGGGTAGCATGCTTAATCTTTGGTTTTCTGGAATTACAATTTGTTATTTCATTATAAAAGTTATATAGGCTTTAATATTGTTGCTACTGTGTAATTTATTTTCCTCATTCTCCTCTGCATTCTACATAAACTAATGAGTCATTTCAGTTAATTATGAAACTGTCCTTTTCATTATTTCTTATGGCATTATGCTTATGACAATATTCTACTACATTCTTTTGCCATAATTTGTCTAGCCATTTCCCCAGTTAGTGGACAGCACTTTATTTTCCAGTTTTTTTTTGTTACTATAGAAAAAGCTGATATATATATATATATATACACGTATATATATGTATATATGTATATATATACACACATACACACATATGTATACACACATACATATAAGCACACATATATATGTATGTATTTGTGTACATAAATCCTTTTCCTCTCTTTGATTTGGGAGAACTAGGTCTAGATGTCTTTCTACCTCAGATGGGAGGCCCAGTTTACTAACTTTGGATATAGTTCCAAATGACTTTCTGGAATGGCTGAATAGCTAGAATTCTAGAATAGCTCTATCAACAGTAAATTTGCATGCCCATTTTCCTACAGTTCCACCAACATATATCTTTTCCCCTTTTGCCCCCTTTTTTGACCTTTTTGCCAAACTGGTAAAGATGAGGTAAAATTTCAGAGTTGCTTTAATTTGTATATCTCTAATTTTTAGTGATTTGAGTTACTACTATTAGTAGTCATATTATTAATTAATATTAGTCATATTAGTCATATTGTTATCGATGGGTTGGATAGGAATACTAATTTGGCAGCTTGTGGAGAATGGTCCATAGAGGGGAGACAATGGATACACAGAGATATGATAGCATTAAAACATTCTCAAGGACAAAGTAATGTTTTTAAGGATAAGCATTTGTACAGGAGAAAGACATCTGATTCATTAAGTCTGTTTGAGTTTCAGGGACCTGGAACATAGCCAGGGTATTTAAGGCTAAGCATTGTTTTAAAAGAGAAAGAAAGAGAATTAGTGACTCTGTAAAGATTGGCCAGGTTTTGTCCCAAGTGTTACTTAGTCTTAGCCACCAGTAAATCAGTTAATAAGCACAGGATCCTAGGCCACCAGAGGGAAAGTTCAGACTGGTCTGATTACTTTAACATGTCTGTGTTCTGAATGTTTATGGAAACACTCTTGCATCCTAATGACTACTAGTTTGATTTTCCTAGCTTTAAACATAGATAATCTCAATTCTAAGTCTATACAAATCCCATTCCTAAGAAATGCTGAAATATTTGACTAATACTTATTTTGATAATGTAAGGCATGAGAAACATGTGACTGATTTAAACTTAAAACACATTTCCAAAATTGCAGTGTATGTAATACATGATTGTATGTTTTAAAACTGAAACCATTGCTTTATGAGGTCATTGTACCAGACCACTACACTGTTGAATTCAATTAAATTCAACAAACATTTATTAAGTCCCTACCATATACCAGGTCTCATGATTGGCATGGTGGAAAAGAAGGGGGAGCAAGGAGTAATTTAGGCATTTCAATTGTGTCTGACTCTTTGTGACCCCATTTGGGATTTTTTTTGGCAGAGATACTAGAGTGGTTTGCCATTTCATTTTCCAGCCCATTTTAGAGATGAGGAAACTGAGACAAACAGAGTTAAGTGACTTGCCCAGGGTAACACAACTAGTAAGGGTCTCAGGTGGATTTGAACTCAGTAAGATGAATCTTATTGACTCCAGGCTCATCATGAAATAATCTCTGCCCTCAATTTGGATCATTCAAACTATATACTCATGGCTGAAACAAACCATGAAGATGAGTGAAATAAATTTATGACAGCCGATAGAGTGCCATTCAATGAACCATTGTTTTAAAGTTAGGAATTCACTGGCTCAAACAAAAGCCTGCTTTAGGTTTGACAACAACCAAATAAATACATACATATTTTAGGGTTACTATATAGTTTTGAATATTTTTCATATGTTTTGGATAGGATAGCTTGTCATAAGTTTTAATGTGTTACTGACACTTTCTCATCCTCTGTTTTCTCATCTGTCAAATGAGTAGATTGGACTAGGATATGATCCCTTCTAGCTCTAATAATTTGTGATTCTAAATACATATTCCCTTAATGGCAATGTGACATAGTGTGTACAGTATTGGACTTAAAGTCAGAAAAATCTGGATTCAAATTTTGTCTTGGACTCATATTAGCTATGTGGCACTAAACAAATCATTTAACCTCCCGGGCCTTGATTTTCTCAACTGTAAAATGGAGTTTCATTAGATGATTTTCAAGGTTTCTTCTAGCTCTAAATTTCTGAGCATATATGCTTTCTGGAGGTTGAACAAATTGTCTTAGAATCGGATTTTATAAGTAACGCTTTCATAAGTGCAAAGACTTTGGATCCTATGGAATAAGTGGGGCCTATGATTTGAACTGTTTCTCCATTTCCATTTTAGGATGAAGCTTGGTTTTAACTGAATATCTCTTTTGTGGCTTAAAAAAAAAAGGTTTTTTACTAGGGTTATAAAAAATATTCACCATTTGGTGTTGTGTTAAATTTGTATTAATGTGAAACATATGGATTAGCTTTCCCTATAAAAACACCCAGGCTCAAAAATCGAGGGAAAGAGGGCAAGAATGGACATTTTGTGGATTACCACTGAACTCAACACTTTGGAGAAAAAAATTAGAACTCATTGCCAAAATTAAAACCTCTTCATCTTCCTCTAGTGATAATTTTTCATCAGAAAAGCCAAGTCACATTAATCAAGTATTTACTGTTATCCTAAAGGACCAGTGCCTGTTTCTGATTTAAATGTTAGCCTTTACTTCCCCTTTTGATGGCTTTTGGTTGGTAAAAGATTGATTTCTTTGACCTCATACCCCATTTCCTTTATCCTAAGTATTGTAATATTCCAAGATTCTGTCCAGGGTCCTTTTTTTTTCTTTCTTTCTTGCCAACAGGTTGATATGGGCAAGAAGAGTATTGTAGGAGGGTGAAATAACATGAAGAGTGCACTAGAGGTGGGGGAGTAGGACATATATTTGGAGGTTAGCTGGTTTCTTTATTTGTTTTCCTCCAACACTACAAATATATTTGGCATCATCTCCCCATCAAGCTCTCTTCACCAATCAGACTCAGATGATCATTCTATGGTTATAGAGTAGAACAATGCTAAAAACTCATTTGAAGATTAAATCTATGGGGTTAACAATTTTGTCCTCCTTAATATACTGCTTTAGGCCAGAACAATGTTTACTGCAGAGGGAAGACAGAGTATTCGTTTACCCTGTTTATGCAATAAAAGGATTATGCAGTGTCAGGAATATAAAACCATGTAGACTCTTCCAACAGTCATATTCTCATGCATCATTTTGACACATAATTGCTTCTGGGTTTCCATAGGCTATTATAGCTAAGTCCTAAACTCTGGCAGATTCTGCTACCCTGGAAAGGTCAGGAGTCCAGGCCCAATAATGAAATTTATGTCTTAACATAAATTGAGGTAATGATGATGATGGTGATGATGATGATGATGATGATGATGATGATGATATAGTGCAGCCTCTGGGGTTACTCTCCTAACTCTTACTCTCTCTGGAAAAACTGAATCCCTAGAAAGAAAACTGTTTCTTTTTGCTTGATGTTCTTGGGGGCTGTGAGAAATTATAGAGGGGATTTTTTTAAAGTAAAAGTTTTATTGATATGGTTTATTTCTTCCATTTCCAAAATTTCCCTTTGAATGCTGCCCCCAAGATTCCATCCTCCATAACGATATTGTTTTTAAGAAAAAAAAATTTAAATCAGCAAAACCAATTAATACATTGAAAAAAATCTGACAGCACATGAAATGTTCACAATTGTGCCTTCCTGTCATCCATACAAAGGTTTGGAGGAATATGCCTTTTCATAGTTCTCTTTTGGGAGATAAGGTTGTTCTGCTTTTGAAAGATACATTTTGATGGAGCCAAGATGGCAGAATAAAAGCAGTGACTTGCTTGAGCTCTCCCCAAAACCCCTCCAAATTCCTGTCAAAAATGACTCTAAAGAAATTCTAGAGCAGCAGAACCAACAAAAGGCAGAGTGAAACAAATTTCCAGCCCAAGACAACCTGGATGGTTGATCAGAAAGGTGTATCATGGTGGACAGGGAGAGGAACGCAGTTCAGCATGGGCATGCAGTCAAAACAGGCATCAGGGAACCTGAAGCAGGCCTCAGGGGACTTAATTACAGGCAGCTGGGTGGTTTCCAGACTTTTCAACCCATGAACACCAAAAACAACCTAGAAGGTCAGTAGGAAAAGTCTGTGACTGTGGTGACAGAGAAGCTTGGTCTCAGGCCCAGTCCTGGCTTCAGCCCCAGGGTGGAGGCTGCTTCCCAAGTTTCTGGCCCACAGACTGAGAGGGGAATTGAGTGGCTGATCATAGTGGGATTGTAGGGAACTCTTTGCTTTTGCTGAGGCAAGATTATCTTGCTTTGCCTGTGCTTGGATCCAGGTCATAGTTCTTGGTGATGATCCTGGGATGAGGAGGAGTGCTGGCATGGTGGAGCTTGTGCCTTGGTGGAAAGGGAATCCTCCTCATAGTTCCAAGGCAGAAAACAGTGTGTTTGGTCCCTCATAGACCAGAGCACAGGCCAGGAAAGGAATAAACACCTCACCCTTGATCATATCACCTTGGAAGTACTGAAAACTTACAGGTCCCTAGACGTATCTCTGAAAACAGTTGCAGAAAACCCCTGAAGCTAGGGACAGTACATTCTCCACACTAGAAGCAGACTCCTACCTTAACAAAGGGTTCATAACTCAAGTAATTGGCTGGGATCATGAGCAAACTTCAGAAAAAAAGTCAGACCATAGAATCTTTCTTTGGTGACAAAGAAGATGAAAGCATACAACCAGAAAAAGACAACAAAGTCAAAGCTCCTACATCCAAAGTCAACAAGAAAAATATGACTTTGTCCCAGACCATGGAAGAGCTCAACAAGGATTATGAGAAACAAGTAAGAGAAGTAGAGGAAAAACTGGGAAGAGAATTGAGAGTGATGCAAGAAAATCATGAAAAATAAGTCAACAGCTTGCTAAAGGAGACCCAAAAAATACTGAAAAAAATAACACCTTAAAAAATAGTCTAACCCAAATGGCAAAAGAGGTCCAAAAAGCCAATGAGGACAAGAATGCCTTAAAAAATAGAAATGGCCAAATGGAAAAGGAAGTCCAAAAGCTTACTGAAGAAAATATTTCCTTAAAAATTAGAATGGAGCAATTGGAAGCTAGTGACTTTATGAGAAATCAAGACACTGTAAAACAAAACCAAAAGAATGAAAAAATAGAAAACAACATGAAATATCTCATTGGAGAAACAACTGAACTGGAAAATAAATCCAGAAGAGAGAATTTAAAAATTATTGGGTTATCTGAAAGCCATGATCAAAAAAAGAGCCTAGACATCATCTTTCAAGAAATTATCAAGGAAAACTGCCCTGATATTCTAGAACCAGAGGGCAAAATAGAAATTGAAAGAATCCACTGATCACCTCCTGAAAGAGATCCCCAAAGGACAACTCCTAGGAATATTGTAGCCAAATTCTAGAGTCCTCAGTTCAAGAAGAAAATACTGCAAGCAGGCAGAAAGAAACAATTCAAGTATTGTGGAAAGACAATCAGGTTAACACAAGGTTTAGCAGCTTCTACATTAAGGGACCAGAGGGCTTGGAATATAATATTCTGGAGGTCAAAAGAGCTAGGATTAAACCAAGAATCACCTACCCAGAAAAATTGAGTATAGTGCTTCAGGGGAAAAAATGGACATTCAATGAAATAGAGGACTTTCAAGCATTCTTGCTGAAAAGACCAGAGCTGAATAGAAAATTTGACTTTCAAATACAAGACTCAAGAGAAACATCAAGAGATAAACAGGAAAGAGAAATCTTAAGGGACTTATTAAGATTGAACTGTTTACATTCCTGAATCAAAAGATGATATTTATAACTTATGAGACCTTTGTCAGTTTAGGGTAGTTGGAGGGAAGAAATATATGTATGGATATGGATAGATAGATAGATAGATAGATAGATAGATAGATAGATAGATAGAGGGCACAGGGTGAGTTGAAGATAAAGGGGGTAATATCTGAAGAATAAAATTGAGGGGTGAGGGAGGATTATACTGGGAGAAGGAGAAAGAGAGAGGTAGAATGGTGTAAATTACCTCACATAAAACAGGTAAGAAAAAGCTATTACAGTGGAGGGGAGGAGGGGGAAGGTGAGAGGGAAGGAGTGAATCTCATTCTCATCAGATTTGGCTTGAGGAGGGAATAACATACACACTCAATTGGGTATGGAAATGAATCTTACTCTACAGGAAAATGGGGGGAGGGGACAAGAGAGCAGGGAGATGATAGAGGGTAAGGCAGATTGGGGGAGGGAGTAATCAGAAGCAAACACTTCTAAGGAGGGACAGGGTTAAAAGAGAGAATAGAATAAATGGATGCCAAGATAGGATGAAGGGAAATATACTTAGTTTTCCACAACATGACTACTATGGAAGTGTTTTGCATGACTACACATGTATAATCTGTATCGAGTTGCTTGCCTTCTCAATGAGAATGGGTGGGGAGGGAGGAAGGGAGAAAATTTGGAACCCAAAGTTTTAAAAACAAATGTTAAAAAGATTGTTTTCACATGCAAATGGGAAATAAGATATAAAGGAAATGGGGTATAGAAATCTATCCTGCCCTGTAAGAAAATTGAAGGAGAAGGGGATAAGAGAAGGGGGAGCGAGATAGAAGGGAGGGCAATTTAGACGAAGGGGTAATCAGAATGCATGCCATTTTGGGGTGGGGGGAGGAATGAGAAGGGGAGAAAATTTGAAACTCAAAATCTTGTGGATGTGAATGTGGAAAACTAAAAATGAATAAATTCATTTTAAAAAAGAGAAAGATACGTTTTTGTGGTTATTCTTTTCATTTACATTTTTTGAATGATTGTATAGTTTATTTCCTTGGCTCTACTTATACCTGTTTGCATCAGTTCCTTTCTTTGTATGGTCCTCTGTGTTCATTATATTCGCATTTCTTACAGAAATGGCATTCTGCTACATTCATGTATACAATTTGTTTAATCATTTCCCAATCAATGAGCATCTACTTTATTTCCAATTTTTTTTGCTACCATGATTTGCTACAAACTTTTTTGATATATACATCTGCAATCATTTTTTTTAAATCGATGACCACCTTTGGATATACATACTCCTAGGAGGTTGGGACATTTTTGCTATAGAATATGAAAAATTGTAAATTATTTTCTAGAATGGTCATAGTGCCACCAAGGATGTATTAGTGTGTCTGTCTTTCCATAACCACTTCAACATTAATTATTCCCATCTTTTTTCATCTTTGCTAATTTGCTTAGTGTAAATTAAAATCTCAGGGTTGTTTTAATTTGCATTGTTCTTATTTTCAGTGATTTGGACCATTCTTTTGTGTGTATGGTTATTAATAATTTTTATCTCTTTTGAGAACTGTTCATATCCATTGATGACTTCTCTATCAGGGAATGGCTTGTGTTAATTGTTAGTTGGCTATATCTTTTGGATATCAAAACTCTTTCTGAGAAATTTGATGTAATTTCCCCCCTTGTTCGCTGCATCCCTTCTTATTCTAAGAACATTAATTTTGTTTAGGTAAAAGCTATTCACTTTAACATAATCAAAATTACTTATTTCATCTTTTGTAACTAATTCTATTTTTTGTTTGGTTAACACCTCCTAGCTTGATCTCTGAAAGAGTTATGATCTCCTTTTCTTCTAATTTTTAAAATATTATGCTCTTTAATATTTAGGCAGCATATTGATTTGAATGAGGTTCAAATGGTTTCTAAGCCTGTTTTCTGCTTGACAACTTTTCATTTCTTCAGAAGTTCTTATCAAATATGGAGATCTTATCTAAACAATTTATCTTTTCACGTTTACTGAACGTGGGGTTATTGATTTCTACTTCTCTCTAATTTTTCCTCATGTAGTCTATCCCATTGGTTTACTTTTTATTTTATACCCATGCTAAATGGTTTTAATACTTGAGGTACTCATGAAATTAACCTTAGGTAGTTTTCTGTTAGACTCCCCATGTAGTCCTGATGGTGCCAATCCTCAATGTGTTCAGTGTGTCCTTGGCTTCTGATGCAAACATTGCTGCTACTTTCTATTCTGGTGACACTAAGGAAAAGCATGAAACCTCTGACCTTCTGAAGTTCTCAAGATCTTTTTTGTCAAGAGAGATGACTGAATTTCTACTGTCTCCCCTTCTCTTCAATCATTCTCTTTTCAGAGCTTGGTTGGAATTGCTCTCTTTTATATACTATTAATCTTTCATTTTCTCAAATTCTAAAATGTGAAACCAGCTTTCTTGCTTTGTAAGATTCCCAGAGGGTATGACTGAGTTTTCTCAAAAAATTGAAATATACCTCTAGTCATAACTAGTTGAAATACCTTTGATTGATTAATTCATTCAAAATTGGTGTTCTCACCTGGTTCAGGTAGTTACTTTAATGAGTTCCATGCTATAAGTGCTTAAGAGTATCCCCATTTCATAAATGAGGAAACTGAAGCTGAAATAAGTCATCTACAGAGAGTCATTAATTTTGGGGAGGTTAATCAGAATGAAGTTGTCCAGAAGGTGATTTGATTTTTTCAGCCACTGAAATTCCTGAAGACTATCTGGTTAGGCAAAGATGGGTTTTGATATTTTTTGATCAAAATAATACCTGCTCCAGTGAAAACATTGTTCCTTAAATTAGGAAGCAAGCAGAATGGTATTCAGATGAGAGACATTAATAAATGGTTTCTGAAAATGATCTGAAAGAGTATCTGTCATGAAGGAAAAAGTGTGAAATTGTTGCCTAATAATAAAATTTCATGAAAGTATGAAGGAGTCCACTTTTGCCATCTCCCTTTTCATTCTATTTGTATTGCCTTGTAAGAGTGGGAGTATAACGTCATAATTTTGTGGCATTTATCAGATAAACAAGATTTCATTTTTAAACCATTAACAACATTAAGCCTTTCCTACATCTGGGAGTTAGGGGACTGTTCTAACTCTTTGTAGGGGAGGAGAAAATGAAATCACAAAAGTTCAGCATTTTGCAAAGGTTAACAAGTGTTAGCAGGGTCTGCAATTTGAGAAATTTGGGCCGAGGATCCTCTGTTTATATGATTAAAAGTTTCTGACAAAAGGGAACACATTGAGAGAATGTCTCCTAATTTTGTATTTCCTAAGAAACCTAATAGTGCCAATATCTCATGAGAAATCTATCCTGTATTGATCAGTTTCTTTTTTTTTGCCAATATTAGCCATTTGTAAAAGAAAACACAGATAAAAAAACTCCAAGAAAAATAAAGAAAGGAAAAAAAGTATGTTTCAATCTGCATTTAGACTCTATCAGTTCATTATCTGGGGATGGACAGCATTTGTCATTATAAATCCTTCAGAATTGTCTTGAGTAATTATATTGCTGAGAATAACTAAGTCATTCAAAGTTGATCATCATACAATATTGCTGTTACTTTTGTAATGTTCTGCTAATTTCACTTTGCATCAGTTCATGTAAATCTTTCCAGGTTTTTCTGAGAGCATCCTGTATGTCATTTCTTAGAGTACTATAGTATTCCATCACAATCATGTACCACAACTTGTTCAGCCATTCCCCAATTGACTGGCACCCTCTCAATTTACAATTATTTGCCACCAGAAAACAGCTGTTATAAATATTTTTGTACATATAGGACCTTTTTTCTTTTTTTATCTCTTTGGGATACAGACCTAGTAGTGGTATTGCTGGGTCAAAAGGTCTGCATGGTTTTATAACTCTTTGGGGATAGTTCTAAATTACTCTCCGAAATGGTTGAATCAGTTCACAATGTTACCAAAAGTGCATTAGTGTCTCAATTTTCCCATATCCCCTCCAAAATTTGTCAGTTTCCTTTTCTTTTATATTAGCCAATCTGATAGGTGTGAGGTGGTACCTCAGAATTTTTTAAATTCGAATTTCTCTAATCAATGTGATTTAGAACATTTTTTATATGGCTATATATATGTATATGTATATATATACACACACACACACACACACACACACACATATATATATATATATATATATATGTAGGCAATTGGGGTTAAGTGACTTGCCCAGGGTCACACAGCTAGTGAGTGTCAAGTGTTTGGTCTGAGACCAGACTTGAACTCAGGTCCTCCTGACTTCAGGACTGGTACTGTATTCACTGCACCACCTAGCTGCCCTGGACTATAGAGAGTTTTGATTACTACCTCTGAAAACTGCCTATTCATATCCTTTGACCATTTATCAATTGGGGAATGATTCTAATTATTTTCTAATAAATTTGACTCAGTTTTCTATATATTTAAGAAATATATAGCCTTTGTATGAGAAATTCCAATTTTTTCCCACAGTTACGATTACTAACTGTATTTCCCTCCACCCTATTTCCCCCATTTATTCTACTCTCTCTCTTTTCAGCATGTCCATCCTCAGGTGTTTTGATTCTGACTACCACCTCCCCAAATCTACCTTTCCTTCTATAAGCCCCCCATCTTTTATTCCCTTTTTCTCCTAATTTCCTATAGGGTAAAATAGATTTCTATACCCAACTGAGTGTGTATGTTACTCCCTGTTTGAGCCAATTCTGATGAGAGTAAGATTTAAGTGTTTTTCCCACTTCCCTCATCTTCATGACCACTGTAAAAGCTCTTTTGTATCTCTTTTATGTGAGGTAATTTACCCTATTCTACTTCTCCCTTTCCTCTTCTCTCAATGTGTTCCTCTTTCTCACTTCTTAGTTTTATTTTTTGAGATATCATCCCATTATTGTCAACTCACACCCATGTCTTCTGTTTTTGTACACTCCTTCTAGCTATCCTAATAGTGAGAAAGTTCTTAGGAGTTAACAAACATAATTTTCCTATGTAAAAGTGTTAACAGTTTAACCAATTGAGTCCCATGTGATTTCTCTTTCCTATTTACCTTTCTACATTTCTCTTGAATCTTGTATTTGAAAGTAATTTTTTTTATTCATTTCTGGACTTTTCATCAAGAATGCTTAGCAGTCCTCTATTTCATTGAATGTCAATTTTTCCTCCTGAAGGGTTATACTCACTTTTGCTGGGTAGGTAATTCTTGTAATCCTAGATTTTTTGCCCTCTGGAATACCATATTCCAAGTTCTCCAATCCTTTATTGTAGAAGCTGCTAAATCTTGTATTATTCTGACTGTGGCTCCACATTATTTGAATTGTTTCTTTCTAGTTGTTTGCAATAATTACTCTTTGTGCTCAGAGCTCTGAAATTTCACTAAAATATTGCTAGAAGTTTTCCTTTGGGGTCTCTTTCAGGAGGTGATTGGTAGATCGTTTCAATTTCTATTTGTCCTCTGATTCTAGAATATCAGGACAGTTTTGCCTGATAAATTTTTGAAAGATAATGTTTAGGATCTTTTTTGTTCATGGCTTTCAGGTAGTCCAATAATTGTTAAATTATCTCTCCTGTAGGTTAGTTGTTTTTCCAATGAGGTATTTTACAATTCTTTTTTCCCCCAATCTTTTGCTTTTGTTTTATTGCTTCTTGATGTCTCATGGAATCATTAATTTCCAGGTGCCCTAATCTTTAAACACTTATTTTTTTTCAGTGAGCTTTTGTACCACCTTTTCCATTTTGGTCAATTCTACCTTTTAAGGAGTTCTTCTCTTCAGTGAATTTTTGTATATCTTTTTTCATTTGGTGAACTCTACTTTTTAAGGAGTTCTTCTCTTCAGTGAATTTTTGTATATCTTTTTTCATTTGGTGAACTCTACTTTTTAAGGTGTTCTCTTCATTGGATGTTTGTGTCTCTCTTACCACTTGAGATATTCTGTTTTGAAGGTATTATTTTCCTCCGTAGTTTTTTTTCTTTTCCTGTGACTCCTTTACCAACCTGTTGACTCTTTTTTTCATTATTTTCCTGCATCACTTTAATTTCTTTTCCCAATTGTTGCTCTGCCTCTCTTGTTTGAATTAAACACTCTTTTGAGCTCTCTCAGGAATTCTTTTTGGGCCAGAGATCAAATCACATTTTTTTTTGAAGGTTTGGATGTAGCAGTTTTGACTGTTGTCTTCTAAATTTGTGTTTTGATCGTCTTTGTCACTGTAGCAACTTTCCATGATCAGGATATATTTTTGTTGTTGTTTGCTCATTTTTCCAGATAATTTCTTGACTTTTAGCTTTATGTTAAAGTTGGGCTCTACTCCCAGGCTTAGGGGAGACCTGTCCCAAGATTTAGGTTTTTGTGCAGTTTTCAGAGCTAGTTCTGAGGGTCTGTAAGCTTTCAGTTCTTCCAAGGTGGTATGATCTAAGGAGAAGTGTGTATACTAATCTCTTGGCCTGTGCTCTGGTTTGAAAGTGCACTTTTTTCTGCCCTGGAACTGTGATCAGGGTCCTCAAACCCCTACAGCCACAAACTCTAGTATGCTAATGCTCTTCCTTGCCCTGGGACTGTGACCTGGATCTGATTATGGGCAATGTAAGAGAGTCCTTTGTCCACTGCCAACAAAGGGACAATTACAAAAGGAATTGCCTTCTGGCAAGTTGTCTAATCCCCTTACTATCTATGGGCTAGGAGACCTGGAAGTATCCATTGTCATTACTAATTCAGTTGCCCTCAGGTCCTGTTCTTGGTTTTCTGGGGGCACTAACTGTGGTAGTGCAGCCTATACCCCATTTTTACCTCAGTTCATTAGAGCTTTTCTAACAATCTTCTAAGTTGTGTTGAGCTGGAAAGTTGTTTTACCCCATCCTTTTATGGGTTCTACTGCTCCAGAATTTGTTTTGAAGCATTATTTAAAGTTGTTTGGAGGGGGATTTGGAAGACTTCATATGAATCCCTGCCTTTTTTTCTTCCATTGTGACTCTCTTCAGTTTTCAGTCATTTTTTTTTTTTGGGTGTGTGTGTATTATGCTAAGTTTAACACAAGCCCTTCAACTTGGTTTTGATTCTATGAATCAGGTCTTTGTATGTTGTCCAATATATACATATATCCATTTATCGAAAAATTGCTTTATTTTTTTTTAATTAATGGACTGTTGTTTTTGTTGTTGTTGTTTGTTTAAACTCTTTAAATGCCTAGGTCCAATCTTTTCATTATGCCTTATTTTCACTCATGGAACTTTCTCATTCAAAATAATGCAATTCTTTTCTATAGTATAAAAATGAGGCCACATGTGTTCATTCACCTTACTTTTAATATTTCATTTTTGAAATGCATGCCAGTGAAATAAAATTGTGTAAAACCAAATGCCAAAGTATAAGATGATTATTCTTTAAAAAAGAGATGAAAAAACTTCACACTTTTAGTACATGAAAATCCAAATGTAAGAAAATATGTAAAATAAAGTAAGCTAACACACCAAAACAAATCCCACCCATATCCTCCTGCCCCTTTGCAATACTTTTCTGGTTCATTCAAATTTACTGGGTACATGAAGCCAATTGACAAGTAAAGTCTTTAGAAAGTGTTATTAAAATCCCACTTCTGCATTTTGTACTTTTAAAAAAATCTTAAGTAAATATCTGATATATAATATATAACATAAAGTATGAGCAAAAAAAAAATGTGCTATGAAGGCATGAGAGGGATGCAGATTGGCACAAGGCCAGTTTCCCATTTGTAGCTTATTGCTGTAAAATTTCCATAAACCTCCCTTGAGTACAATGAAAAACTATGTAAAGTGATACTTCTGGCTTTGAATGAACCAAAAGCACAAGAGGTTTCTTACAGTCAAATGGAAGAAGCTGGCCTAGTAAGCTCAGCTACTTTTCCTTGGAAGAATGGCCATGTTAAAATGTGGGCATATCATATTTTTGAACATATTTCACAATTGCTCACAGACATGAGGCTGTTTCACTGAACACAGACCAGGGGACTGGTGAGTGTGAGCATGCATTCCACTTTCCGGCACTTTTCTGAAGCTTGGTATTTGAGAAGGAGCAGTGTTTGTTCTGGCGTTTGGGAATCACAGAGAGGAGATCTCTTGCCACAAAATGATCCTTAATAAATAGGAGATGTTGATAGGATATGTGCTTTCAAGTGCCACTTGATGCCTATAACATGGATTGGAGAGAGAGAAAACAGCTTCTTTCTTACCAAATGCTCATTTCAAGATTTAAAAAGAAAAGCAAACAAACAACCCAGTGATCAGTAGGCATAACTGTTCCAAATAACACTGACAAGTGTCACCTTTGGTTCAAACCTAGCTGGTTTCTAAAGCAAAAGAATAAAAGTAAGTCTGAAAACTAGTGGCAATAATTCTGCTTACAGCAGTGTGAAGATCTCTTATGATCATTAACTGCCTTAAGCCTTTGTTTCTTTACTTATATAATAAATGGATTAAGTCACTTTCTAATTTTAATACCATGATCATTATAAAAGCAGTATGGGAAGATACTCATGAAATATTTCATAAAACAAAGACTTGTAATAATAGAAAAAAGTGACCATTTGAATCATAATCTTTAAGGTTTGGTGATAGCAGTTAGCAAACATCTGAAGGACTCTGATGTAGAAGAAGCATTAGATATTCTTGTTTTTGTTTATCAACCCAATAGGCAGAAGGAGCCAGATTTGACCAAATTAAAAGGGGGTGATGGTGGTAATTGGACCCACATTCCAAACAATTACAGCTACTCTAATTTGTGCTACCTTGAAAGTGAACGAGTTGTCTACCACATTTCAGTCTTCAATAAGAGGATGTATGACAACTTTCAGGGGATGTTGTGGGAAGGATTCCTTTCAAGGTACAATCTGAACTAGATGGCCTCTGAGGTTTCTTTAACCTCTAAAATTTTATTACTCTGTACTTCAAAACCCTCTATTGTTTCTCCCATCCTTTTGTCTTTTGCTGTAATCTGTATTAAGGGGGTAGACTTTCTTTTCATTAAAGCCAATACTACTGTTGCATATGCCTTTAATCCCATTCCTTCTTGTCTCTTCTGGAAGCTTTCCCAATTGATGATATTCATATTCTCTGTCTATCTATTTCTATTTCTCCTCACAGCACCTTACGATCATAACTCATGAACAAACATTTGATTGTTTAATTTGTTTCAAACTAATTACCTCACGCATTCTCCACTGAAGTCATATTTCAATATATTACTGCAGTGCAGAGGTAACCCTTATTTATTGAAGCCAATGGCAGAGTAGCACAACCTTGGTCTGGTGTGTATTACCAAGGTAGAAAGACTTTGAGTATGGTACCAGTAACAAACTTTATGACTGTGAACTGAAAGTCTAAAGCTAAACAATTAGATGTAGAAATTCATATCACTAGAATATATGCCACCAGGTGCTGATATTTATTTTGGTGGTTTTGTTTTGCTTTGCTTTTTACCCACCAGAACTCTGTGTTGTGATTAACATTGATGCACACAATAACATATAGTATAGGGGTTGGGGGTAGAAAGAACAGTTTTCTTGGAGACCAGTGGGGCTAGGGTTAAAGTCTTATTGTAGGTATTAACAAATTGTAATTAGCTTAAGCCTTGATTTCTATATTTGTCAAATAGAGCTAATGTCTATAATACTATTACGGCTATTATGAGGAAAAAATGACAGCTTTGTATTTTGTAAATTTGGAAACACTTTATATATGTCATCTGTTATTTTGATATCATGGATCTTTTAAAGTTTCTGTGGCACATATAGTATCAACAGGAAGCCTAAATTTTAGTTTTATGCTTGGACAATTACTTTCATTTTAAAACCATATATGTTTGATGACAGAGATTAAATTCATTTTAATTTTAATTTTCCTCCCTTTATGAGTGTGGGTCACAGAGGGGGACTACTTTATTCTAGATTTATTTCTACTTCATGGCTTATCTAATTGACTGTGGAAATTGATATTTAAAATCCCTTGGGGAATAAGTGCCAAAAAATCTAATTTGAATAAAACTCGATTGTAACTAATGGCATCACAAATCCATAAATTTCCCTTTTTAGACATATACTAAAGTGAGAGGTGTGCCATTTATATATGGATTTTTCAATCACCTGAAAAGTACACATAGTCTATGATGGTCAAGTTATATACTTATGAGATAGATCTAGGTTCAAATCTCACCTTTGACAATAACTAGTTGAATGATCATGGATAAGCCATTTAACCTCTTAGTCCTTGGTTCCTTAATTAGAAAATAAAGATAATATTTGTGGTACCTACTCTACAGGGTTGTACAAAAGATCAATGAGATAACATATTCACAATGCTCTATAAATTTTAAAGCCTGCTATCATTAGCATTTGTAGTTATAATTATCATCATTGCTCAAAAAGGACCACCTTTATATAATCTTGCATCAGGTACATTTTTTATTTTTGATTAAAAATACTTTATTGATTGCTTTTGTTTTTATACAAATTAAATTTCCCTCTGTGTCCTTCCCCCTAACACTCCCAAACAGCCACCCCTTACAACCCAAATAAATTTTCAATAAAGAAAAAAAAGAATAAAAATTCAGAAAAAACAATCAATGCATTGTAAAAGAAAAGATGTAACATTATGTACAATGTTACATGCCTATGGACCCTCCACTTCCATGAAGGAATAGACAATATGGAGAGAGGTGACTTCTTATGTCTTTCCTTTAGAACCAGACTTGTTCTCTGTAATTTTGCATCATTCATTTTCAATTGTTTTGTCTTTGTTTCTACAAATATTTTCATATATATGGAAGGTTTTTTTTTTTTTTTGGTCAATGACCTCCTTTGGATATATGCCCAATAGGGGAATCTCTGGGTCAAAGGATTCAGATGTTTTTGAATTATCTCATTTGCATAATTCCTAATTACTGTCTAGAATGGTTATACTAAAATGCATTTCTACAAACAATCCATTAGTGTTCCTTTCTTTCAACAACTCCTCCAACATTGACTAGTCCTATCCCTTGTTACTTTTGCCAAGTTTTAGAACATGAGTTAAAATCTCAGGGTTCATTTGATTTCACATGTATCATGAGTTATTTGAAGTATTCCTTCATATTACTAAGAGCTATTAGTACTTTACATTTCTTTATTTTGAAAACCGTTTGTTTTTATGCTTTGATCACTTCTCTTTTGGAGCATGGCTTTCTTTCAGTCTTCCATGTTTCTATTAGTTTTCTTTATATCACAGATACCAAACCCCTTTCTAAAAAAATGATATAAAATTGTTTTCCCATTTGTATATAAATTACACATAAATTTTAAATTATACATTTTGCACTTAGGTGCATACTTCTAAGACACAGACCCATAGTGCTGCATGGGACACAAACACCATTGCATATATTTCGTTTGCTATGTGCAGCTAGGCAGGCACTCTAGGCCCTTTTATTTCTGTTTAGCCATTTCAGTCACATCCAATTCTTCATGATCCCTTTTGGGGCTTTCTTGGCAAAGAAACTGAAGTGGTTTGCTATTTCCTTCTCCAGCTCATTTTACAAATGAGGGAAGTGAAGCAAACAGGGTTAAGTGACTTGTCCAGGGTCACACAGTTAATAAGAGTATAGATTTGAACTCTGGAAGATGATTTTTCCTGACTTCAGGTCTAGCCCTCTATCTGCTGTACCACCCAACCGCTCTCATGACTGATGCCAGTGAGTCAGATCATATAAGGGCTGGGAGAGAAAAGAGAATCCCCGGTCCTAAATTCCTAGAACTTTGGATGCCGTTAGAGAAGTTGAAAGTTTGGTGTTCCTATCCTTTACAGAGTTGTTAGAATAACATTCTGAATTTCTAAGATGTCCCCAGGGGACCCCAAAATTTTTGGTAAAAGTGGAATTAATTGCAGTCAATTTTGGAAACTGTAACTATTTTTGAAGCACAATATGCATACATAACATTAAACATGTCAGATTGTTTATTATTTTTCATCCAATTGTAATACCAAACTATTCCTTATGTGTTTGACCTGCAGCATGGTTGTCCACTGGCTTAAAAAAATTGAAAGTTTAACAGCAGGGCACTGTGGCAGGTAGGTGGCATAGTGGCTAGGCGCTGAGCCTGGAGGAAAGAAGACAGGAATTCAAATATGGCATCAGATACTTACTAGCTGTGTTGCCCTGGGCAAACCAGGTAATGTTTCTGTCTGCCTTAGTTTGCTCATCTGCAAAATAGGGATAATAGTAACACCTAACTACAGGGGGTGCTGTGAAGATCAATTGAGATTTTTGTAAACTGTTTATCATAGATCCTGTCACATAGTAGGTACTTAATAAAACCTTGTTGCTTCTTCCCTTTTAATGATGTTGTAACACTTTGGAAGCCAGTACTTCTTTTATAAGCACTCAGAAAAGTTTTCAGTGTTTGAAAGAAGGGTTTCAATGTGAAATGGCAAATATGTGACCTTCCTAGAGTATTACTGACAAAAAAAAAAAAAAAAAAAAAACAAACCTGAAAACAAATAGGGGAAAACAGCATTTGAAAGCTTTACAATAGTCTGGGCAAAATAAGTCAGGCTATTTTGGAATATGAGTTAACTTAAACTGAGTCACTGATAATGCAGCCAATAAAGCTCCTAGATACATATTTTCATGCTGAAACTTAGTATAGTAATTCCACGTTCATAATTTCCTCTGAGTAGGAGTGAGAAAACTGATTTGGAAAACACACAAGAGTATTTTCCATATCTTTGCCTAAAAGCTGAAACACATGTATCAACTATGTCAAGGGTTTTAAATTTTGGATGACTGTTTTTAGACATTTCTATTTTCATTCCCTCCCTTTTCTTGTGTATTTCCTTTGGTGTTTTCTCAGACATTTTCATGGAATTTCTTCTAAATCTGGTAGAGGATTTTAAAGCAATATAGTCCATGGGGAAAAAAAAGCATTGGGTCATAATTTTCAGGTTTTGTTAATATTTGATTTTAAGTATTCAGGTTAACTCAAGAAGCAAAGTAGTATTTCTGGCAAAATATTAGAAATGCTGAATCCTCAACAGAGCTGTAGCTAGGGTGGGGCGATGGGTCTTTCTGCCAGCATGCTGACACACGGATGCTGAACCATTGAGAGAACTATTGAATAAGTGCAGCCCCATTCCCTTATCTACCATAAGCTACCACTCCCAGGATCTGATCCTTACTCCTGTGCTTTACTTTCTCATGTTCCATCTTTTCTCTCTTATGGGCCAGGTGAGACATATATACCATGTCCTATATTGGGCAGTGTGAGTTGGACTCTGAGGAATGGACTACCCTCTCAACTAAATTTACCCTAGGAGCAAGGATTCCTAGTCACAGGCCTGTTCCACAAGGAATATATTACAAAGAATCCTTTTCTTCATTTCCAGTTACACCAATCTTCAGTCCCTCTGCAATGGAGGCCATATTATGGTTCCCTTTGTAATATGGAAAATAATGTTAAAACATTTTCTGACTGAGAGGAAATAGGAAACCCAGAGCATTTTCCAAGTGCTTGAACTTTGAAACAGAAATGGGGGGGAAGGGAAAAGATTAAATGAGAATTTTTTCATATAAAATACAAAACAGAACAATTCTAGATATTAAAAAAGGTTCTTTTGTAATTATCTCCTACCAGTCTCTAAGAGTGTGTCAAAATACAGCAATCTGGATCAGATTATTACATTTTATCCAACCCCATTCTTCTTGCTTTGGCATGATGTAGGGTTGTAAAAATGCTCATTTGTTAAACCATAGCACCTTGAAGTTAGCTTGTTCCTTAGATGAGTCCCCATGGTTATCTAGATATGCACTCGCAGATTTCCAGACCTTTAGATTTGGAAGGGACCTCAGGAGTCATCTGGATTAATTCACATCTCAAAAGAAATCCCCATAAATGTGTGGAGATTCATATCCCTAACAAATGTGTCAAATGATCTCCACATGATGATTGCCAATGAGGGGAATCCCAGAACCCCCAGCCTCCCCAAACAATCCACTTCACTTTTTGATAGCTCTCATTTTTAGGCATTTTTTTTTTCCTGATGTGAAGCCTAAAATTCCCTCTTTGCAATTCCTATCCATTGTTCGTTGTTCTGCCCTCCGAGGCCAAGTAGAACCAATTGAATATTTTTTCCAAATGTCAGGCCTTCAAATACTTGCGTGCAGCTATCATATCCCCTCTGAGACTTCTCTTTTCCAGAGCTAACATCCTCAGTTCTTTCAACGAATCCATATGTGACGTGATCTCAAGACCCTTCTCCATCCTGGTTGCCCTCTTCTGGACACTTTCCATCTCATCAATGCTTTTACTTAAAGGACCCAAACAGAATAAAATATTCTAAATGAGATCAGATCATAGTACAGGGGAACTATCACCTTCATATTTCTTTGGAAGCTATGCTTCTCTTAATTCAGCTCAAGATTTTAATTGAAAAAATATTTTTGATTATAATGTCACATTGTTTAGTCATATATAACTAGGAATTCAGAAAAATCCCCACAGCAGTTTTACCACAAACTGTTCTAATTTTTATGAAGTTGAATTTTTTGAACCCAAGCATAAGAATTTATATTTCTTCTTATTGAATTCTCCCTAACTGGATATAGCCTTACCTTGAACCTGTTTATCTATCTGATCTACTAGTATCTAAAATATCTCATGCACCACTTTGATCCAGATTTGCTATAACTTCTTTAAGAAATTTTAGAATTCTTCTACAACACCTGGTACTGGTGAAAAAAATGGCTCTTGAAATGGATCAAACATTTGCTTTCTACTTGCTGAGAATGACTTGTGATTCCACGTTGTGTGGAACTCCCAGTGTGGAAATTCACTCCATTGATGAAAATCCATATGACCCATACAATCTTATAGTTTCTCTGTGACACTGAAATGTTGTGACTTTTTCAAGGTCTTATGGTAGCCGTGTGTCAGAAACATATTTTGAACCCAGAACATAATTTGCTTGATTGCATTCTTGTCTTTCTCTACACTATCCTATGTAGCCCCTCATTTTGTGGCATACTTTTGTGAAATCCTAAAAATGTACCTACTTTGATACTGTACACGTTGATAGAGAGATCAAATCACTTTTTATATCCTGAAAAAAAAAAGGATGCTCAACACTTCAGTTGTAGGACATCTATAATTCGTAAATTCATCAACTCGGCCAATTCTGAGCATCATAAGTAAATAAAGGGCTTAAGAAATTCTAACTCTCAACAAGTATCTGTGCCAAGCAAAATAATACAGGAATAAAGAAGCCAAATCCAAACATAATTATATGTCCATTTTTCAGAATGTTTGGGGTTTGGAATGAAACTGTTGCTCAATCCTTCCAAATGAACTGGACTGTTCTAAATCCTTGGATGTTGACCATTTACTATTTCTAGTCTATATCAGTCTTCCATTTTCTGCTTAAATGCTATAGAGATGGTACTTTCCCAACAATTTAATTTTTAAGCTATATTTGTCACATGCCAATCAGAGACCGACAGCAGTGAAAAGGTTTTTCTAGTCTATTTGCATGCTTTTCAATCTCTTTAAGAATGATTCTGTCAGTTTTCAAACTCAGAAGAAATAGAATAGATATTTATGTGGTTATAACACATGTATCTATATATATCTCCACACAGATCTATATTTACAGACATGTGCACTCATATAACATAATGACATTTGAAAGCTTTCAAAACTCATAATATGAAAATTGCAAATTCTCATTTTCAAAATTCTTATCAAGGTATATAATACATGCTAACATATGTCCACAGGAGAAAATCCCAGGGGGGAAAAGACCTTAGGGGGCATCCATTCTAACCTCCTGTCTGATTCAGTTCAATGAACATTTATTAAGCCCTTGCTCTCTCCTAGGTACCGTGCTAGGTGCTATTGATAGAAAGACAAAAATGAAACTGTCCCTGTTTTCATTGAGTTTGCCTTTCTACTCTTAGAAGCAGGACCTCTACAATATCCCTGACAACGTATGTGGAAATCACTATTTCAAAAGACAAAATATTCCATCCTTGGATGACTGTAATTGTTTAAAAAGTCCTTATTTATACTGGACAGAACTATGCACCCCTATAAGTTTTACCCTCTGTTTGCATAGATGTTAATACATGTATGTATGTATGTATGTATGTATGTATACATATAACATTTATAGCTTTCCTTCAAAGGCAATATTTAATCTCCTTTGAGATTATTTATTAAGCATTTATTAAGTGCTTACTACATGCCAGGAACTGACTAAGCACTGAGGACACAGAGAAAGGCAAAATCACTCCCTGTTTTCAAGGAATTCGCATTCTAAAAGAGGAGATAACATGCAAATAACTAGGTACATATAGTATATGTAGAGAATAGTCCATAGTTTTTAGCAACTGGGGTACTAAGAAAGGCCTCCAAAGAATTTGAGCTGAGTCTTGAAGGAGGCCATGAAATCTAAGAGGCAAGGGTGAGAAGGCAGAGCATTCTAGGTCTGGGGGATAGCCACTGCAAAGTGTGGAGTTAAGAAATGGAGTATTGTGGAGGAGAAACAGCGCATAGGCTAGTGTAGATGCATCAGGAAGTACATGGAGAGATGAAGACTAGAGAAGTAGGAAGTGGCAAAGTTTTGAAGAGTACTGAACTAGTACAGAAGGAAAAGAGAAAGGGATCCAGGACATAGACTTGGAGTATACTTACAGTTAGATATGGGATGAGAGTCACCTAAGTATATAACCTGATAATAAGTCTAACCCTTTCATTTCACCTCTCTAAGAGAATTGATGAATTTTATATAAAATACTTTCAAATCTCAATTATTTTCAAATAGAAAAATCCATAAAATCAGTTTTTAGTGGTCATTACCAACTGTACTTGAATTTGATTTATACTTCTCAAGAGCAATTGACGTAGAGGTTCCTCTGGTTTCATTTGTCAAAGAAACAATATTAATTTATCCTAAAAATTGCATTTTGTAATACTATTCTAAAAATATAGAAAATCTGTGAAGTTTTTGAACATTTGAAAAACCTAACTTTTGGGTCCAAGAAGGATGTGAGTTTCTTGAAGGCAGGGGTCATTTTTTAAAAAATTAGTATTTCCTCATGGTCTCACTGAGTAACTTTCATGTAGTAGGTATTTAGTGCTTACTTACTGTGTTGAATAGAATAGTACTGATTATTATTTTCTATAGACTTTCAATCAATGGCTATATGTTGATGAATATAGGTATAATACAATTTTGTCGTGTCAAAATGTGTTTCCAAATTTAAAATATACCAACTTACAATGATTTCCCCAAAAATGCAGCTCTTCTTTTGCTTGAAGTATGCATTAGCCAAGTCATCTATAGGAAAAAATGCCATTGGCTGTTCCTTTCATTGTAAATAGTGTCACTATAGATTTGGTGCAGTGGTTGAAAAAAAGCACAACAGCAACAGCATAGCAATCTTTCGATTGTGAATTATAATCACTGAGTTGTTTACTCATACAGTAAAAGAAACAGGCATTTAGGGACCGGCTCTTAGATGAGCAAACTTCCTCTCCCAATGCAGTTCAACACCTTTTCTGCAGCTTATGCTCTTAGGGAGTCACCATAATGAAAAGTTAAATAATCTACCCATAGTCTTTATAATCTTTATATCTGAGAGGTACAACCCTTAGAACTTCCTAGATTTAAAACCAGCATTCTCTTCACTAGACCATTCTGCCTTACTTGGGGCAACTCAGTTTAAAAGCTTAAAATATTTGTAAGGAGGAGGGATTTCAGAAATGAACTGAAGCTAAATAGAGGGTTTTCATGAAATGGGTTGCATCTCTCTATTTACTCTATCTACCACAATTCTCCAAGTAGGAGTGTTTCTCTTTTGTAAGGAAAGAGAATATATTGGTTTACAAAATGAAAGTTGTCTTTTTAATCAGTGTTCTATCTCATTATTGTCTCAGGAGCCATTGCTCAATGGGTAGGCATTAAAACTAAGGGCATGATATAGGAGTAACTATGGAGTCCTATGAAGACAGAAATGAAATATTTCCTGTCCCTAACTTACTTGGGACATTAATATGGTCTAATGCAGGCATTGGGACACAAGTGGATAGAGTGCTGGGCCTGGAGTCAGGAAGACCTGAGTTCAAATCCCACCTCAGACACTTACTAGCTTACTAGTGTGACCCTGGGCAAATTATTTAACCCTGTTTGCTTCTGTAAAGTGAACTGGAGAAGGAAATGGCAAACCACTGTAGCATCTTTGCCAAGAAAATACTGAACAGGATTACAAAGAGCTGGACATGACTGAAATGACTGAACACCACATGTATTATTGTATTTTTTTTATATTAACCTCAAAGAATGATTAATCCTTACCCCGAGTCTGTTTCTGAGATATTTCATGAACTTATTGCTGACTGTTCTAGCTTGTATAGTGCTAGTGTTTGTCTTTTCCCAATTATATTCGCTCCACCATCTCACTGCTGTTCTCCAAAACTATGGAGGTATCTAATAGTGAAAGGACAACCATCTCCTTCATGGCCACACATCTTTTTCCATCTTTGCTACATTGAATAAGTCATTTAACTTCTTTGATCCTTAGTTTCCTCATCTGTAAAATGAAGGAACTGAACTGAAAGAACTGAACATGTCTAAGATTTTATAATTCTATGATGTTTTGGCAATTGTAGTTAACAAGTTGCTATTTAAGCCATTTCAACAGAACTTGAGAACTTATGAAAGGAGTTTTTCACTTTTTTTTCTTCCTCCACTGAATTAATGAATCAAAAAAGATATGTCAGGTGCTTATTTGACAGTTCTATGAAGACAGAAATGAAATAGTTCCTGTCCATAAGATACTTAAATTATATAAAAATACAGGGCAGTGATAATTTTACAGTCCTGGGCTGGTGGGGATCAAATTGAAAAGTGATACTGTTGAATAGAAATGCATATAAAGCAGCCCTCTGGGCTACTCCTCCAATCTGAAGTGCTTCTCATAGGTTGGGCAACCAAAAATAATACTACCTCTGACATCTAGGAGAAAGTCTGTGGAGCTGTACTCTGACATGACTCATAAGCCCTTACCACTGTGCTTTCCATTAATAATCTGCCAGTAGACATAATCAGCTCTTAGTAAAACAGCTTCCTCAAATAGCATAGCAAGCACAGTAGTTACAAACTGCATCCCCCCTGCCCCTGCACAGACACACAGACACAGACACAAACACAAACACACAGAAGCGCACACACACACACACACACACACACGTCCACTTTCTCTCTCTCTCTCTCTCTCTCTCTCTCTCTCTCTCTCTCTCTCTCTCTC